>NW_006437828.1:1461951-1494246 GCF_000325575.1 Pteropus alecto
CCTGCCCCCACTGCCCTTTGGGGGTGCTGTGCCCCCACCGCCTCCCCTAGGGCTTCTCGGCGGACAGAACTCCCCTCCGCCACCCACCCTGCCATTCGGGTTAAAACCAAAGAAAGAATTTAAACCTGAAACCAACATGAGAAGACTGAACTGGTTAAAGGTAAAACAGAAATAAGTGGGAGAAAGCATACTGTTAACCTAGGTTAAAATTTAATTTTGTTTTTATTTGTATATAATTTCCAATGGGAACCCTAATCAAAGTGACGTTAAATAAATAGGCTTTTTTTTGGTTGTTTTTTAAGCATCGAGGTAAAGCCCTTTGCTCTCGACTAAGGTTTTCTGGTTTATGAACTTCGGTGGGAGTCGATGTTGTTACAGTGGGATTTTATTTGTAATGAAATTGATAATTCATCATTATTATGATTGAACCCTGTATTTCTGAAGTGTTTCACAAAAGTACATAGAAGTTAATGATCTTAGGAACGTCTTTATGTTGGTAACTATTGGGAAAGGTATTTCTGGTTGTCAGAAGCTGGTATTTAGTTAGGACACAGGAATAATGAATCCTGCAGAAACGTGGTTTTCTGATCCCATAGTATTATATCCTGCCCTCGAAGATTCGTAGTGCGCACAAGCATCATTAAAGACTCTGGAGAAGCATAACTGAGAAGAAACAAACTTCATTCCATTCAGTTTCAATCCCCAACATTTTCCCTAATAACAGCTTAACCTCCTGCTGAGCTCATATTTCACTGAACACAGTTTGGAGAACAATCTTACAGAGATTACTTCATAAACATTGGCTGGCAGCTATGGGACGCTGGGTCTGAATGTAGTGATTGGGCTGGGACAGATGAAACACCCAGCTACTTATGAGTCAGTCTTCTCTCTGATTGCAGATCAGACCTCATGAAATGACTGAAAACTGTTTCTGGATAAAAGCAAATGAAAATAAGTATGAAAATGTGGATTTGCTTTGTAAACTTGAGAATACATTTTGCTGCCAACAAAAAGGTGAGTTTAACATCTTGGTTACTTGCTAATTTGAATAACATGGCCACTTTTTATATATTAACCACTAGAAAGCATTATTTTAAGAGTCCTATACATATTTTTACTTTTTTAATGGGTAAATACATGATCTAATAAAATGAAATGTTTAAAAAGTGAAAACTTTGTTATTTAGAGTATCAAATAAACAACTTTTAAAATGCAAATGATTAATACAAAACTTAAATTTTCTCTGTAGTACCTTTTGAAGATGTTCTAAATTAGATTTTCATAAAGGAGGCTATTTTCAGAGAGAATTTTGGCTCAAGAATTCCTTTTTTGTCAATGAATAATAGTAAAACAAAAAAAAAGTGAACCTTTTTCTAGTCAGAATTTTACCACTATTTAATATTACAGTAACTGTCACATAGTTTAATTGAGTCATGTGGGTTAGAAATCAATTTGTAGAGTATCTTGAAAGTTAGCTTGAAACAGGAGGTGTATTAAGTTTTATGATTTTTTTCATTAAAAATAATGGAATTTATTTTTCAAATTGTTTTGTGATAGCTTTTATGTGTTCAGTGTGATTTGTTTTTATAAAGAAACAATTATGTTTAAATATTATTCTTGTCTGAAAATGGAATTTATTTTATCCAATTTCATGCTGTTAATTTTAAGTATCATGTAACACTTGAATGCTATGTCTTAGATCAGGGATTACCTTTTAATTTCTGAAAAAGAACCCTTTTACCACAGGTTTATGCCACTTAACGTTCCTGGCTTCACTGAGAACAGAGAGAGCTGAAGGGGAGTGATTATACTGGACAGGTGTGGTTAGGTCTGCAGATGGGAAGGCTTGGTGTAGAGAGAGAAGAATTCTTAAAATGCCTTCTGTGTACTAGGCACCATGCTAGAGGCTTTATATACCTGATTTAACTTGATTGTTACAGCAACCAAGAGATATTGTCAGATTAAAAAAATTCATTTGTATTCCTTTGACATGCTTTTTAAAACTATAATTATAAATTAGAAACTGAAAAATAATTGTAGGTTAGAAACACTAAAAGGTTATTGCAAATAAAGGTTGCTTTCTAGGAGTGGTGGTAAATGTAGTGCCTTTACCACAATTCTGAGTGCCGTTGGTCTTTTTTGTTTCGTTTTGTTTTACTGGAACGTTTTTTGTTTTTGTTTTTTTTAATTACCGTTGACATTCACTATTATAGAGCATCGCTGATCTTGACCAAAATAGTAAAAAGGATATATTTTGATCTTTGAAAACGGGATTTTTCTTTTTTCTTTTTCTTTTTTTTTTTTTTTTAGCAAGCTTACCCTAGGAAAACTTGTGAAGCAAGCAGATCTTAATTTTACTTTTTGATTATGCAGAATCAAAAATTTTTTTGAATAAGATTAGTGTACTCTTCAGGCAATCAAGAAAAATATATGGCAGTTAAAATATATATTTACATGTAAAACACTTCAGAATTTCAGATTTCACAATCTGGAATTGATTAGTTTTCCCTTTGCTTTCCTAGTAGGTGGAAATGGAGGTACCTAGCAGCTATTTAAGTAATACTGCCATCCAGTTACTCTCTTTTTTCCCCCCCTGCTTTACTCTGATTACTTTCTTAATTAATGAGGCTCAAAAGGGAAACTTGTTAGCATGTCTTTAATTTAGCTGTAGTGTTAGCCCTAAATGAAATAATTGGACCTTTAAAAAATTCTTAAGTCATCTAACTTTAGCCTTGAGATTCAGGGTTACAAAAAACCCATGTATTTGCTCAGTCTAATACTAGTTATAAAGGTTAAGATGTGGAAATGAGCATTTTCTGAGTGCTCCGTACTTGGCGTGCCCCTCCGACTTTGCATGTGCCGTCTCCTCTGCCCTGACTCTCTTGCATTTGACTTAGAGGCTGGCAGAGGCCTATGGCTTCTATTTTCTCATCTCAGATGCGACTCTCTCTCTCTCTCCTGTGACAGTGGATGATATTTCCACGGTGAACAGAAAAGACGAGGAAGCCCAGGGTTGTAACCCTGGGCACTGCTAACATTTCACGATGCCAACAGGAGACAAGCTGTGACAGTGACTGTTTTTTGGTTTGGATTTTAAAGAATAATTTGCAGAAAGCATTATTTAAAGAGCCAGCTGTGTGCGTGCGCGTGCGTGTGCGTGCGCGTGTGCGTGTTTTGACATGAGTAGTAGTTAATGATTTTATTGGAAAAGGCTCCTTTCAGAAAAGCAGGATTTTGTATAGATATTTTCTAGGAAAGATCAGAAAGGAAACAGGAGGGAGGAGTCTGGAAAGCTTAGACGAGGCTAAGGGCTGGTGGGTGGATGGATGGCTCCTTGCCGTCTCTATGTTCATGGCCTGGCTGCTGAGGCATCGGGTCCAAATTGGGACATTGACCTCTTCCCCGGGTCTGCAAAGCTTGCTTTGTGTGAATCAATTTTATAATTTCTGCAGAATTCAAGATTAAAGCTACTCACATATTTCTTGTTCAGTGTAAATATAGTTGCTCCCTATCCCTTAGCGAGTGGTGGGGAGTGGAGGTGTTGGCCGCTGGTTGATTTCCACCATTGGTTTGCTTCACAACTTGGCAGGAAGGACAAAGGACTCAGATTACCGAAGAAGAGTGAGTTTTTAGAGAAAAACACATACATATATACACACACACGTGTGTGTGTGTGTGTGTATTATTATTATTATTATTATTTTTTTTCCAGTTGCTCTTTTGACTAAGAACCAGGGCATTTGTGACAACATGGATGGACCTTGCGGGCATTATGCTAAATGAAATAATATGACCTCTCATATGTGGAATCTAAAAAATACAAACAAAAAAACTCATGGATACAGATTGGTGGTTTCCAGAGGCCAGGGGTGGTAGGAGGGTAGAAATTAATTTTAAAAAAGAAGAAGAACCAGGGTTATTTTTTTGATCACAAAGGTGGATGTTCCTTCTCAGGCATTTAAAATATTAGATGCCTATCCCAGTGCTTCCTAAGTATTTGAAATAAGTAGAAAGTAAAAAGGAGCTGAATCCAGTCATTTAAAGTGAACCTTGAAATTTTCGGTCACATATTCTTTATTTCTCGTTACAAAGTGTGGCTTTTCTTTTTCATACAGAAGGCACTGCTGTAGGTTTCTGAGACTTTTAGGTTAAGATGATTGAATGTTAGAGGTCTCATACCCCGAGAGTTAGAAATGGAGGAGGGATGACCGATACCTACAGATCACCTGTGGTGTGCCAGTCCCCGAGCTGGCCCATCTTCGCGTTACTCTGTTTAATCTTTACCGCATCTTTGCTGATCTTTTCCTCCTGCAAAGCAGACTGACTCGCTACAATACCACCCCGCCCATAGATACTCTTGGTAAGAACTTGGACATCTCCTCTTAACTCATTTTGCCTTTCATTGTATCTCTTCATTTTTCAGTTTGATTTTACTTATTTCATTTTTTAAACTAACCTCCCTGTGACATTTATAACATTGCTTCAATGGGAGAGTGCCTCGTGTCATATCTTAAGGAGTACAGGAACCTCTCTCTAAGCTTTCTCCCAGGATAGCAACATGTTTTTCCTGATTTAATTCAATCTTTTTTTTTTTTTTAATACCTTGCTATTTAAGTATCTCACTTTGATTTCCTTGCATCCCTCAGTTCTACATTTTTGAGATACATCTTAGCTTTCCGTATTTTAAATTCTTCTGCAAATAACAGGCATTTTTCCTCATCGTCTTTTTCTCATTTTTCTTCTCTGTCATTTCTCCCACTCTCTCTCTTTCCGATACTTGGCTAACACTATGCAAGTCAACAGATGTATGTCGAGTATATATTGTATGTCAGGCCTTGTTTTTGACACTGGGGACGCTAATGAGAAGAGCAGACCTGTGCTTGGTTCTCATGTTGCTTTTACAGTTTCAGTGAAACTCAGTTGAGTTTTTAGTTGAAACATAAGAATGATGAGTGGAACAATAAATGCCGTTTTGATTTTTTGAAAAGAACGACATATTTTATGGCCTTCAGCTTCTGTTAAGCATTAACAAGATCATAAAAGAACATTGTAATATCTCTTTGAAATTTAATCATAATATTCATATACCGAACATTTGGTATCATCAAAACAATGCTAATGACCTGTGTATTTTTTACCAGATTGGAAGCATCTGTTGGTTAATTTTTACAGGCTGTTGGAAAATGGATTAAAGTATACTAACAGGTTATTGGTGTTGGATTTATCAACTAAAATTAATATTAATTACTTTCATTATTCACAAACTGTTAACTTAATAGGGATTAAAGGGCTTTCTGAAAGTATATGAATAGGCTAATTCAGTTAGACTGATTTATTATGAAAATGTGATTCCACAATTGTTAGCTTTCTGAAGTAATCACATTTTATAACAGGTGCATCATATTTGCCTGATAGAGCCAATAAACTGGTTTATAAATATTTCTCAATTGAAGTTATGGCATATGGAAACAGTTAATGGATTATGCACTTAGAAACAAATCAGGCTTAGGTTTCTGACATCATAGTCCAGTGGACCAACTATTGGGGTAGAGAGTGATTGAACTATGGATTATCTCAGGGACTTGCCCCTGTGTTCAGGATGTTGCTTTGTATAAGAAACACTAATTCTCTGTATGAACAAAAATGTATAAAAAATACTAAAATACTTCACAGGCTGACATTCAGGTGAACAATATAATTTATAACAGAGATAGGTTTCTTGGGAATGCATGTTAATAAGGAGGTGATACCAAAATGAATGCAACGTGCCTTAAACATCTTACAGGTTTCTGAAAAGAACATTTGACAAACGCTAATTTAGGAAGATTGGAGAGAAAGTGGAGAATTAAATATTTCTCTAGGGATTTACCTTTTGGTTCTGTGTGTGGCTGAATCTCAAGAGAACTAAAGACTTAAGGAAATCATGACGTAGGTTGGGAATGTCTTGTTTTTCACCATTAGAAAATATTTCATCGTTACCAGTTATATTGTACCCTGTCTTGGGTTGCTGAAAGAACAGCAATTTTTTCTGAAAGCTTTTAGAGAAAGGTTATAGAAGGTGAGTTTATTTAGCCTGGACACAGGCGACTTTCAGGTCCGCAAAATGCTTCAGTTACCTGCTTAGTTACACAGCGTATCTTCAGCATGGTATAGTAAAATTGTAAAGGTCCCTGTAAATAGGCATATTTCTTGAATATTGTACAGATGCTATGAGTAGAAAGGGGAGAGGCTTGGACTTGTGTGCATTAGGTAGGGGGAGGGTGTGTGCGCCCATAAACATACCTTTTTTTCCTTTCTTTTCCTTCACTGGAGAGAGGGATGGTGGTATTAGGGCACTGGCTTCAACTGGAGTCACTTGACAAGTGGGGGATGCGATATCCCTTTCGTGTTACTAGTTCGCCGTGGTTATTTTAATTCTGGTAGCAGTTTTTGGTGGTGCACCTGTAAGCTATCATCCGTTAACAAAATTGTAAAGTCATTACATTCCATGTTATATACTTTTTTCTCTCAGGATTTCTGGCTCTATCTGGCAAATATCATGCACCTGTATCTCCTGTCTTAGTGTCTCTTTACCCAGGACATTCCCTGTTGTCTTCCAGTGTATACAATTCTCCATTTCAGAGAGCTGTTCTTTGCCATGTGTTCATTACGTTCTGTCACTCAGGACTCCCATTCATAATTAGTGCAGGGCATTATTCACCTGAACATATAAATGAATGCACTGTTTTCATCTTAAAAAAATAATTGCAAATCTAGCTCTTCACATCCCTTCTTCTCTCCCTCTCCTCCACTCCTTCCTGCTTCCCCCCGACCCATATATGACTTACTGGCTTGGAAGAGGTAGAATCACCTGGTTATGTTGTAACCATCCTGGAGTGGGGTCATGGCAGGGGCGTCATTAGGAGATGTATAGGGCCTTCGAGCTGGATTATATGCTATAGGAATTTCATATTAAATTATGTAAATTCTTTTGTAGCAGAAAAATTTCTGTGTGAAAATGACTTTATTATATGTTTTATGGCCTTGAACTTCATAAGTTAGATTTTGAAGTAATTATCTATTCATGTGTTTAGGTGAACTGGGTGTTTATTGTCCCCCCACATGAAATCATTTGGGGATCTTATGCCCTCTAACGTATTCTGTGCATTTAACACAAGCTTTCACATATTTCGTGGCATCTAAGAAGAACACCAGGTTAGAGACCTTTGGTTACCACAGCTCTAACTTGTCTAACTGCATGTTTAAAAGAATGGATATTTCAAAGTCTGACACGCTCTACCCCAGGAGTTCTTAACTTGATGTCTGTGAACTTGGATAAGGGAAAGAAAAACGACAGGGCATCATCACTTTCAGTAACCTCTAACTGAAAGTCAGCTATTCTTCAGTTGTAAATACAGGCAATAAACACAGCAGTACTTATGCCATTTCTACCCGTAAAGTTCATATATTACTTTTATATCACATTATTTCAGATACGTATATCAAAATATCATTGAAATTCATCACTACTTCAAAATTGCAATAGTTATTAGACCTGCAGCTAGAGCTTGATATTTAATACATTAATAAAGAAGCATGTTTCGTTAGTTGGGTCCTCCAGGAAGCGGGTACTGAGATGTCAGAGTGCAGGAGGTTTTTTTTTAGGGAGCAGGGGCTGGGTAATCATGTGAAAGGTAGGGGAAGCAGGACAGAACAGGAAGAATCTGAGGTCACGACGAAAATCGGACAAGTTCTCAGCCATGGCAGGTGGGAAGCAAGGAGCTCTGGAGCAGACAGAGGGTGCCTGTTAGGAGTCCCCAGATGAGCCCTGCGTAGCTCAGTCATTGGCTGGGGCTGCCAGGAGGCTCGTGGCCTGGGCTCACAAGCCCAGGAGGGACCCGAGGGTGCTAATAGCTTAGTTTGTCAGCTAAGTGCACTCCTTGCAGCTGAGTGGAAGGTTCATTCTGAAGGGAGAGCTGAGCAGTGCATCTCCATGGCTGCCAGGAGCGTTGGTACTGGTTCACGAACTGGCATGCAGTGCATTTTGATAGCCGTGTTGGAGTATCATCGCTTCCTTTGAAATCCTATGTATTTTATGCATTTAAAAATTATTCCGAGAAGGAGTCTACTTCTCTGACTTCCGATGGGGTCCATGGCTAAAAAGGTTACGAACCCAGCTGCAGCCCTTCTGATTCGTGCAGTGGTGGGAGTGGGGCCTCTGCCCAGCCTCAACTGCTGCTTATTCATATGTTTTTTGTTTGTTTGTTTGTTTTGTTTCGTTTTTTAGTTCAAGGGTCCAATGCATTATTTGTAATGAGATCTTTCATCCAACTTCTTAAAAATTCAATGGTGGTTTCAACATCAGGCCATCCATTTTGTTTTAAATCCACCGTAACAGAGTACATTTCCTAATAAAAGCATATATCAAATCTGGAAAAAATATGAAACTGCTTAATTAGACAGTAATAAAACAACAGTATTAATAAAGTTTGCCTTCTTTTTTAGCAGTTATATTTACTTCATGTATATCACTTTATTGCTCCCCAAGGCAAATACTGTGTACGTTTTATGTTTAAGAAGTTCCACTCTTCAAGCGAAGTTGGGCTAAAAGGAGCCGCCGCTCTGAACAGAATACAGATGTGACTCTGAAGCTATTGCTCCTTCTGCTATGCCACACTGCTTCCCTGATTAAAAGAAATCCTATTATGTTTTATTTAAAGTGTGCTCTTCTTTGATTTAAAATAATTTTCCTCTCATCTCCTGCCACCTTACCACTGCCCCACAGCGGTTCACCCTCATCCCAGCGATTATATTAAAGACTTTAAAAACTTGCCATTTTTTATTAGGACCACCTTTCATCATGTGGTACCTCTGTTCACTTCTGTAAGTATTGGAGCTGTAAATACTAATACCATGCTGTGGCGTGTACAGGAGAAGTGAGGGACCACAGAGTCCACCCTACAAGTAGGTGACCCCAGCTTTTACAGCTGTAGTTTTCTCCTCTATAAAAAGGGGGGAGATAATACCCATCTCATGAGGTTATTGTGAGGATTACGTAATGACTATTTTTAAAGCCTCTTTTGCAGTGTCCAGCTCATTGTAGTTGCTCAGGAAATATTAGCTGAACTTAAATTTCGAGAATTCAGGCTTGTTTCGTCTGAGAAGCTTTTGTATATCACCCCTGAATCTTCCAGAATTGTCACAAGTTAATTGATCTCCCTCCAGTTTTAGCCCCACTTCAAATGAAGACTTCTAAACCATGAAACTGCTGTTAGCTGACCCGTTAATAGTCACTCACGAAATCCTTCTGTAATACTGGTCTGTACCATTAACTTTAGAAAATAATAGAAATTATTCTGCATATCTTTTTTCACATTTGTGTATGTCTTAACTGTCAAATGCTTTATTAAGTTCCTGTGGAGAGGGATCTGTTGAATCAGGAATAAATGGAAAGACTTGTTTTGGGTTTTATTCCATGACATTCATGATATTTTTCTTTCCGTTTCTAAGTCATTAATGGAGCTGGTGCTCAACAAGTTTTGTGATTTTATGAAATTTAAACGCTGAACATTTTAATTTTTCTTAGTGCGATTCAGTTTTAGAGCATTAAGCTGGTGACTTGAGAGTGATCATGAAAAGCTCATTCAGTTCTTTATAAACTCTTACTGGTTCTTGTTAATAATTCATCATTATTTTTAACAGTCACACTTTCAAAGAATAGTGAGGATGGTAAGGATGGTTTAATATATTCATGGGACTGAGATGCATCAAGGTACAGGAAACCTTTAGTTTATACATGAGTCCAAGTAGAGTTTACGGCCTAAATTCTCCCCAGGTTTTGCAGGAAGGTTGATAACTTAATTTTCTTAGTTTCATAGCATGCCAGCAGATAGTTCAGAGGAGTAATAGTTTTATAGCCATAGGTTACTTATTTTATTTTTTTTCCTTCTAGCTTCGTGGTGTAAGCTAAAGAAATTATTTCGGTGAATCTCATGCGATTGTTGAAATTCTACGATTTTTTTAAGTTGAGAACTTCATATGATATAGCCTAATTCTTGTTTTCTAAATTGGTGACAAATTAAAGAAATACATGAAGAAATGTCTGTAGTTTATGGCTTAATTGAAATTGAGTATTGGTATTTCTACTTGTCTAATAGCTTGTCATGTAATGGATAAGGGGGCAAAACTCGTGAAGTGGAAAGTATTTATCTCAGAATGATTTATGGCCCCCAAATCTAAGATTGGCAGAGCCTGGCATTTTACATGCTGCATTAGTGTATGTGAATCAATCTTTTCTGGCGAAGCTGTGAGGAAATTTGCCTGCAGGAAAAAGTACCCAGTTTAAAGGTGATTTAAATGAGAAATTTGGTAGTGGTGGTCCCAGAGTTGGTAAACTCAACATCCCAGTGATGTCAGGACTCTAGGCGGCTTCTTATCCATTTTCTTAGCTTTCTCTCCAGTTTCAGCCTAGTTTAGCTAACGAAGATGGAAGTTGCTGTTTTGCTCACAAGTGGAGCTTAGAGGTAGTTCCCTGTTGCTGCTCTATCAAATTATTGCAGATTCAGCTGCTTAAACAACACAAATTTATTGTCTTACAGTTCTGTGGGTTAGAAGTCTGACATGGGTCTCACTGGGCAAAATCAAGGTGTCAGCAGGGCTCCATTCTGGAGGTTCTAGGATAGTTTGTGTCTTGCTTTTCCAGCTTGCTTTGGAATAATTTGTTAGAGCTGCAATAGAGAACTAATACATTCCTCAGCTTGTGACCCCCCTTCCTCTAACCTTCAACCTTCTTCTAACCTTCAAAGTCAGCAGCGGGGAGGTGAATCCTGTAGTCCGTCTCTCTCTCTGTGACTTTCTTGATCACAGCTTTCTCAGACTTTGACCTAAGCCAGGAAGGATTCTTTTAAAGATTCATGTGATTAAATTGGACCACCTGGATAATCCAGGATAATCTCCCAGTCTTAGAGTCTTTAACCTTAACCACCCCTGCAAAGTTCCTTTTTCCATGTAAGATGACCATAGACAGATGAAGACTTAGACATCTTTGGCAGAGGAAAACAAAGGGCTAGGACAACTGGATGCCATAAAACGGCAACTTTTCACCAGGTATTTGGCCCTGTTAATTTAGCTCGTTAAAATTATGTCAGTTTCCTTTAGCCCTGCATTTCCTGTACAGGAAAAAAAAAATGCCATTTTATCCTGGGGCATTTGGATTTAACTTTTTAGATCATTTATTCTGTTCATTGTTTATTGAGCTTTAGATCTTTAGATCATTAACATATTTTTGTTACCACAGTTAAGTACCACAGTTAAGTAACATATTTTTGTTACCACAGTTAAGTACCTTTCTGGAGTTTTAGGAAAAATTCTTATATCTTTCGAAGTGCCAGGAAGGATTTATTTCCCCTTCTTCATTCAAATATGCTATATTTAATAATGTGCAACAGATATCTACTGTATGTTTTTCAGTGTGTAATATATACTATTTCACTTTTTTCTGGGAAATTATTAAGGTCTCATCATATGTTTTTAACATGTTTTGTTTTTTTTTTTTTCAAACCATAAATACCCTCCAAAAACCTAGGATAAAGAACCACTGGCACTTAAAAACCAATTGGTTCTTGACTTTAACTTGTTATTGTGTATTTTAAGAAAGAGAGACTGGTTCTAATTTAGGAAAAGAAATGTATCGTCGTATACATTATTAACTTTGGGGAGATAACTGTTTTCTATATTACCTGTTGAAAAATTTAATAGTTTCCTTACCTTAAAGTTTACTTATATTTTAAAATAGAGATTGCTACTCTTGCTTTATGTTTTTTCACAACATATTTTTATCTGAATATTTATTTTTATGTGATAGACTTTGGCAAGAAGGACCTTTTTCTGGCCCAAATAGTACTCAAATCTAATAAGCATCTACAAATGGATATGAATATATAATTTCATTCCAACCTGGAAAATATGTTATGATAATTGCATATCTTACTGGATAATTTAAAATATAATATATAAAAACTTTATTTTAATTGGAAAAATTTCATCACCGAGGGAAATCACATTTATCAAAAGATCTAATGCAACCACACTTCACACAAAATAAGCAATTTAATTCAATTGTTAGCTCTTAGTTATTTGACAGTCGACTCTTTTGTCATCATATTGCCTTAGACTCTTTCTTCCTGAAGCAGGGTTCTTCTTCCTTCTTTAATCTTCTTTTCTTTTTCAATTAGAGAACCAATTATTTTTCAGAGTTTCATAGGTCACAGCGGAACAGTCTGGTTCTCTGCTCCCGTAGCATAAGATTCAACCCACAAGAGCCAAAATAGCCAATGGGGTAATTGTTTTTAAATGAGGGACATTCGTCTTTAGAGCTTTTATGTTTCCCTGTATTAGAATTATCCCTTTTCTTTATTTTACTTCATTTAAAATCTTATCTATCTGTATAAGAGTGGATATGAACTTTTTAAATTGACCAATCATTTGTATTTCCATTATGTAATTTAGAAGATTAGCAATGTTTTCAATACCCGTAGCACGGAAAACAGCAGTTTGTATCAGCTCCAGTGTGGTCACAAGACTTTTGTAGAGTTTACTATGTGTAATATATATGTACGTATATGTATATATACACACACGTATAGAGGAGAGAATATTGTTGCATAAACCAGATAATCCAAAATTGACAAATTATTGGATTGCTGTTTTATTTTTTACCATCTTTTTCACTCAGCAGGATTGTTGAGTACAAAGAAGGTAACATGATCATCCCATGCCCACTTTTGTATCTCCGAGGTGTACTTTACCCAAAAAGCTATTTTCGTGAATGTGTTCTTGATGAATAAACATAACCTACAACCTCAGTAGACCAAAATTTCCCATTATTCTTAATTATATTAGGGTTGTCAAAAGGCCAGAACAGCTGTTGGGGGTGGGGGAGAAGAAATGGGAGAAAGGAGCTGACTTACACAGTAAAGGGAGAGAGATGAGTGTGCCCACTCAGCCTCGGTAACTGTACCTCGTTCTTACATTTCAAGCGTTAGGCCTTTGCCCCTCTTGAATGTGAAGAGGCTGAGGCTCAGGGTAATCAAAAATCTGACCTTCAATCTGCATCCTGAGGAAGTCAGGAACTCACTCTTGCTGACTTCGTTCCTCGTGTCGTTTGCCCTCTCTCCTGTCGGGACACAGGAAGGAAGGGAGGCGGGAGAGCATGTCGGGGCATCAGGGGAAGTCTGTATGCGTTGATGTAGAAACGGCCTTGCTATCAGCTGCCCTGACTACCTGTGCAGCACAATGATATCTTCTTTATTTTGATCTTTTAAACCAGCTGTCCCCAACCTTTTTGGCATCGGGGACCGGTGCTCCTAAGAGAATCTAATTCTTGATGGTCTGAGGAGCTGAGGTGCTGATGCTGGTGCTGGGGAGCGGCTGCAAATATAGATGAAGCTTCGCTCCCTCGCCTGGCGCTCACCTCGAGCGGCCTGGCTCCTAACAGGCCACGGACCCGTACCAGGCCAGGGGTTGGGGACCCCTGCTCTAAACTTTAGAAGCTATGGTAGCCATTTTATTCATTACATACTTTCTTTAAATCTTTCTTTTTTGTTAAATAGCTTTCATATTGTTTTCTTATATATTTCTTTTTTATGACAGTAATGCAAGCTGCTTCAGATTCATCATCCCTACTAATATCACATTTATCATATCCCACGTGTGCACACATTCTAAAGCATTCAAAAGAAAAAGGACTGCTCTGTCTGGTATTCGTACCCTTCCGCAGTCAGGCCCAACTTGTATTTCTAGCTGTATTCTCGCTGTTTTTCTGCTCTGGACAAACTACCCCAGTAACTTCGGTTGACTTTTTCACTAAATTTGGCTGTGCATTTTCTTGCCTCTCCCTGTGTCTTCATCACTTACTCGGAATGTTTTAATTTGTAGTCCCTCCACAGTCTTTATCTCCTGGGAAAATTCCCCATGGGAGCTGCGGCCCACTTACTGAGAACACATCTTTCACCAGGCGAGGCCCTGGAGAACCTGCCTGGGGTCCGCCCCGGCCACCGGAGCCCAGTCTCTGCCGTCACGTGGTCGAGGCCTTTCTGTCTGTGCTGGGAGAATGACGGTGCCTTTAGAAACCCTTCTCTTCCCTCCTCCTCTGCTCTCTAACTTCATCTCCCACCTTCCCCTCAGTTCTTTGACTTCACCCACACTGGGCAGCTTCCATGACATCCCAGGTAGCCCAGATATAGGCCTGTCTTGGTCTCTTCTCTGCCTGGAACATTCACATTGCAGATATCAGGGACTTGATTAAGTCCCTTACCTCCACCAAGTCATGACTCAAATGTCGCCACCTCAGTGAGGCTTCTGTACTTACCTCCCAATTTAATACTGCCACATTTTCTGAGCCTCCCACCCCCATCCCAATTCCTCCTGCCTTGTTGTTATGTTTTTATATTTATCACCTAACATATCGTTTATTCCTTGTTTACTAGGTATATGTTTCTTTTTCTCTGCCTCCATTGGAATTTGAGCTCCTTTAGGAAGCAGATCTTTCATTTTCTGAGGTCTCCCAAGCACCTAGAAGAATGCCTAGCACATCGTGGGCACCAAATTAATGTTTGCTGAATAAATGGCCAGGTTTTCATTTCTTTAAAACAGACATGTCATAGTTTCAGCCTCCTTCAGCAAACTGTCTTTATTTTCATTTTAAGCAAATAAGAATTTCGGAAGGAGAGGATTATTATTTAAATGATCTAGATTCCAATTAACTCTGCCACTGATGACTAGCTCTGAACGAATAACACGCTCTTTTGTAAAATAGGTAAAAAAAATTCAGAGAATAATGAAGGCGGTTGAGAATGAGAAAGATTCAGGATCTAGATTCTAAAATAATTCATTGTTTTCTGTTTTCGCAGAAAAATCAGTGTGAAAAGGAAAAAGTTTAGGTAAATTCTGCGTTATTGTTGGATGGACCTTGATGTCTGCAAAGCAGTAATAACTGTTAGGAAACAGTTTAAAGCACATTTTATAATTTTTTTCCCCTGAAAATTGTTTCTTTCTTGGGTGTCGATTATTTTGTGTGTCTGAATTGGTGTGAAATTCACATTACATACAATTAACCATCTAAAAGTGAATAATTCAGTGGCATTTAGTATGTTTACAATGTTGTGCAACCACCACCTCTAGTTATAAAACATTTTGATCAAAGTAAAACTCTGTGCCCATCAAGCAATTTCTCTCCATTATCCCTTCCTCCCAGCCCTGGTAAGCACCAGTGTTTTCTGTCTCTATGAACTTGTCTATTCTTGATGTTCTATCTAAATGGAATCATGCAATATGTGACCTTTTGTATCTGGCTTCTTTCACTTAGCATAACATTTTTATAGATCATCCACATGATAGCATGTATCAGTACTACATTTCTTTTAATGGGCGAATAATATTCCATTGCATGTAAGTACTATGATTTGCTTATCCATTCTTTGTTGGACATTTGGGCTGTTTTCTCCTTTTGGATATTGTGAGTAGTGCTGCTAGGAGCGTGTGGGCATGCATTTGAATACCTGTTTTCCATTTTTGGGACATAGAGTTAGGAGTGGAATTCATGTGGTATGGTGATTCCATATTTAGCTTCTTTTAGGAACTGCCAAGCTGCTTTCCACAATGGCTAGATTATTTTACGTTTGCAACAGCGGTGTACCAATTTCTCTGTATCCTTACCAACATTAATTTTTCTCTCTTTTTTTTTTTCTATAGGTTTTTATTTTAAGTTTTAAACAAAGTTTACTGAAAACGATCCTCTTATAGAGGTTTGATTAGATATAGCAAAGAAAGTCAACTATGCTGACTCCTCATTATAGAGATTAATAAAGGCTTTAATCAAGTAGAGAAACCTTAGGATACAAATGATATTATAAGAAATTTTAATGAATGGTGGTATGGGATTCAAAGGTATTATGATTGGGAAGCTAGCAATATTACATGAAAGATAAATGTGCTATAGGTTATTCTGTTTTATAACTAAATATTACAGTTGGCCCTTGAACAGCACAGGTTTGAACCGCACGGGTCCACTTGGATTTTCTTCAATAAGTTTACAGTCAGTTCTCAATATCCTCGAGTTTCACATCTGTGGGTTTATCTATCCATGGACCAAAAACGGTATTTTCGGTCCACGGTTGGGAATCTGTGGATGAGGACTAACTGTATGTGTTGTTCATGCCATTTTATATGAAGGACTTGAGCATCCACAGAGTTTGTCCTCTGCAGGGATCCTGGAACCCAACCCCCTGGGGATACCAAGGATCTACCGTAGTTAAGTTTTGGGGGGTTAAAAGTTATATGCGGATTTTCAAATGCATGGGGGTGGGCGCCTCTAAACCCCATGTTGTTCAACTGGGTCTGTGTGTTAGTAGTTAAGTAGACATAAAATATTACTCATGCTTTTTATTAAAATTATGTAAAGATAGTTCACTTAACCATTTAAACGGCTATAATTTTTTCATTGTAAAAATTATATTACAGAAAGTTTAGAAAATGGATGAAATGAAAAATACCACACTAAACTCCACTATCCTACTTGAATTTATTGTAAAATTGGGCTATATTTTCTTTTATTCTTTCCAGATTTGTTTTGTTAACAATGTTAGTAACCCTGTGTATCCAGTGAATTTCTTATTGTTTTCATACATGCTTTAATATCTTGACTGAGCATGCAGTATTACAGCTAGTCATTATATTGCAACAATAACACATATTTGATAATGTTGATTTGAGCTGAGATGCTTGGAAAAGACCTCATGAAGGAGGTAGCTCCACTTTCCTGACCCCATGGAGACTTCATTTCTTGGCTTACGTGTCGTTTCCTTGAAGGGATGCGCCTTCTGTGACTTCCCAGGTTAAGATAGGTTCCTTTGTAATTCAGCCTCACATGGCTCATTATTTTTCATTCATAGCACTGGTTCGTGATTCTAATAAAATTCTTATTTGTATATTTATTTAATGTCCTTTTTTCTCTTATCAGACCATAATCATTTCATGGGAAGAACTATGTCTTCTCCCTACTGTATTCCTTTCCCCAAGGCCGGTGTCTGATGCTCATTGGTGCTTAATAAGCCTGTTAGTAGGATGAGTG
Source organism: Pteropus alecto (assembly GCF_000325575.1). Taxonomy (NCBI): domain Eukaryota; kingdom Metazoa; phylum Chordata; class Mammalia; order Chiroptera; family Pteropodidae; genus Pteropus; species Pteropus alecto. The sequence continues at coordinate 1,479,059 of NW_006437828.1, forward strand.
AATGAACACACAGCGAGCGGGAGCTGAGTATGAATGAAGTTGCTGATATTCATGTGCTTTGTGTGCTTGGGGAATATGGAGGCTTGGTTGCTAAAGAGTAATAATGGAGTGTGTTTCAGTTTCTATGGTGATGGGAGGTAGGTGGTTAACGTCACTGGAAGATGAACCTGAAAGAGTTGTGTTCTTATTAGGGAGGTCTTTATATGCAAAATTTAGGCATTCAACTTTTGTTCTGTCATACATATATATATGTGTGTGTGTATTTAAATATTCTCTTGCAAATGTTGACATGTTTTGAATAGGGACATAGCATGATAGAATGCTTTAACATGAAAACTTAGTATTGGGCAGCTCTGTGTTGTCGTAGGTAAAATCCAGAGGCTAGAATGCCAGTTCAGGAACTGATTACCCAGAGGACTGGTGATGGAGTCCTGAACTTAGGTTACTTCCATGGGAATGCAATAGACATGAGGGAGATTTGTGGAAGTATAATCAACCATGGTTCAGCCATTACCTGGTGGACTTTGGGAAGGATTTCAGAGCACAGGATGATTTAGATTTATAATGTGAATTAGGCTGAAAATAAATGGCATTTATTTCTATCCAGTTACCTCGAGATACTCTTATGGATCCCCACGATGGGTTATATCATGAGTTGACAAAGCTTTTCTGTAAAGGGCCAAATAGTAAATATTGTAGTTTTTGTGGGCCATATGGTCTCACTCACAGCTACTCAACCATGCTATTTTAGACAAAAGAGCCACATATGGAAACTAAAGGTCATGGCTATGTTCCAGTAAAACTCTATTTACAAAAAAATGGTGGCAGACCAGACCTGGCCCTGTTGGGCTATAGTTTGCTGAGCCCGTGGGTTATATTATGGAAGTTTTATTTCAGATTATACTATTAAATCAGAGTGGATCCCAGTATGGGTGATGCGGTTATATGATTTCCTTCGACAATGATCACTAATCTGAAGTAAGACTGGAAACATGGACCATTGTATTTACTCAAGTTTGGTGATCCACCTCCCAGACATTTGTTACTAAATGTCAAATAAGCAAGACAGAGAAAGGGTATTGTAGGAACTACCCTAAGAAGTTTGATCAGGAAATCTAAGCTGGGTGGTGGGGTAGACAATGTTGTCAGGGCGAATGTCAAGGGGACACTCCAAGTACAGGGACTAGAGATTTTCAGAGCGTCATGAGCAGGCTTCTTGGACATGAGAAGAATAATGTGGAATTTTAAGTGCTATATCTTGGAATAAAACCATTCAGGAATAGGTCTAATTCTAGAGTCACATAATTGTGCAAGCAAGATGTTGAAATGAAATAATGGAAATAGAAGCAAGATTCTGATGTACAAATTAACAATGAAAAGCTTCAGCTTTGGAATCAGACTGCCTGGTGGGAATCCTGTCTGATTTTTTGACTTTGCATGAATTTTCAGTCTTTTTCCAATTAACTTCAATTTTCTCATCTGTAAAAGAGGGCTAATAGCTTCTTACAGGACTACTGAGAGACAATGTCTGTTGAACGCCTTGCATGATACTTGCTTCATATTACCTCATAAATGGCAACTATTATCGTAATTACCATATTAATTTCATTTTATTTGTATTTCATTATGGCAAAGAAGTAGAGTTAGCTGTAGAAGTTGTTCTGAATGGGCCATTGGACTGGATATTCTCTAAGTTCTTTTTTTATTATATCATTCCAAGTTTCTTCAGTGATATTAATTTATGTCTCTGAATGTTCATTTTTAAAATATGATATAGAGTACCACTTATTTGAGTAATAAATAACGATGTTATGAGACTTAATGGAAAACAATTTTTATTAGAAAGATGTGAAACTCCCCTCTCTATTGGCTAGTCTTTAAGTTAGGTCATAAGTTTAGATTATGTCTGACCATACTACATCACAATTGTTTCTATTCATGAAATGGTACAGTCATCAGAGTCAGTGGTTGACATTGGTTTATTTCAAAGTAAGAAAGTGTTGAGTGAATTGACAGTGGGCCATGCAGAGTTAAAGTTAGAGGAGACTACTGTTTTTTTTTTTTCCCCAGTGACATTTTCTTAACTTTTTTTGAAAACTGTTGAACACGAGCATATGACTATACTAATTGTAATGCATTACTGTACCCCATAATCTATGAGAGTGTTCACCTTTGCACTCTGCCTGTCCAGCTGTTGCCTTGAACGATTATCAGCAAGTTGTTATTCCGGTATGAGCTGTGTCATGCTCGAAAGTGGGATAAAAAAAATGTTAATGAACATGCATGAATGTTGGTTGATGAAGGTTAAGTGGTTGCAGATATGCTCTCTGCATTCTTTCCTGTGAATGTTCAGACTGAGGCAATGGGTTCTGATGAGGGATTACAAACAAATGCTGCTGATTGACAGTTCTTGATTTAACATTAAAATGGCATCTAAAGGCAAATTCTATGTTTCAGCTGAATAATAGACAGTGTCATTGACCCCTGGTGCAGCTCCACACTTCATCATCAGGTTTATTTTACAATATTCATTTTTTCTATTGTAGCAGATTTTCAAATTCTTTTATTTTGTATTACACATTATTTTACAGTTGTGCCTGGCAATGGTGATGGTATAGTTTAAAAAAAAAAAAAATAACTTGTTTGTCATGTACTTATGTTTTTAGGATAATAACTTTGCAATTGTAAGTATGATCAAATTAAAATATCGTGTACAATAGCCGTTTGAGTGGACAAGCATGGGCTGGTGCTCTGAGCAGCAGGCTCCTTGTCTTTATGTCCATCTCTGTGTAATTCTAAATGATGACCCAGGTGTTTTTCCAGCATTTGTTATTTGCTAATAAAAATAAGCAGTATATATAATTCTTTAGGAATTTTTTGAATTGATTTTTGCGAACATGGCATTTCATATGCTGTAGATTGAATGTGGACTTTAAATACACTTTTTTTCTTAAGAAATGACAGTTTAAGGAACAGTATTAAGTAATGTGGATGAGGCTTTTTTCTCATCATTTTTTTCCCTATTATTAATAATTCAGAACTTGGCATTCCAACTGGAAGCTGTGCTTTGTAACTGTAAAATGTCATACAAATATTCGTTTTTAACTTATTTTAGCTGAAAGGACAACACGTAAGGATTACAGTGCTTTGCATCTTTTAACAGAAATAGAAAAAGTAGGAATGTTTATTAAATATAAAATTATAAAGTTAGTAGGAACTATAGCAATCATTTATTATTTAATAGTCAAAAAATTTGAGGGCTAAACATAATAGACTTAAAATCTTTGCCAATAGAACCATCATTTGATATAACTGAGTTATTTGTTGATCATTGAGAAATTTTTTTATATGCTCTATGGAGACAACTTTCTATAATTCACTGCATTCTTGATGTAAGATTTTAAAACAAGCCAGACTAGTATTCTTCATTTTTTATTTTTAAATATGTGAAGCTTGTTTGCAAAATTTAATTTACAAGTTTTAAATTTTTTCTGATAAAATTCATAATCATTATAGAAAATACTCATGTATTAGCCCTGAATTCTGAAGGAAACAGGGCAGGAATACCCACCTGTACCTCGGCATTGGTTTGACTTCTGTTCTATAGATCGCTATTTCCCTGCAGTAGAGGGGCCTTCTTATCGCCCAGCCCTGCAGCTTTGTCCTTAAGGACTACTTCTTGAAGCTCTATAATCCCTGTTGTATTCAATGCTTAAATCTTAGTGCTCCTGTGGCTTTTTTGTTAGTGAGTGAAATTGGATATATAAATCATACCACCTCAAGGCTGGCTACTTCTAAATACTATGCCTAGGGCTGCAGTTATCTGCTATCAGCAAGCAAAGGCTCTGGTTTAGTTATCGAATCAGTCATGGCAAATCATGCAGCCCAGCTGACCAGCCAGCTGACAGCCAGTCACCCAAGCCACAAATAATATCAGATATCTCTGCTATGAAAAGTACTGTCCTAGCTCCTAGTATACAGTGCTGAGCAAGACAGATATAATTTCTGCCTTCATGTAGTATATTTTTAAATGGAGAAGATAGTAAACAGATTGATAGACAAAGAAAACTAACCATAGTTTTTGAATGTGTCGTGAAAATAGTAAGCACGGTATGATGATAGCCAGATTGGAGAGGGTGGTCTGGAAGGCCTTGGGGGTCATGACATTTAATTGGAGGCTCGAAAGAGAAGTAGGAATTTGCCAGGCAAGGAATTGAGGGAAGAGATCTGTCTGTGTAGGAGACAGCATGGTCCGAGTTTCTCAAGGTGGAAAGAATCTGTAACCTGGGATCCATGAGAAATTCAGTGTGGCTAGAGCATGTCGTGTGAGAATGGCAGGAGATGAGGTCTGAAGTCTGGACTGTTTGAAAAAGCTGCATCTAAACAGAGATGTTTTGAAGGATGGATATACTTTTCGAAAGCAAGGAGGAAGCTAATCCTGCAGAAGGAATGGGAGGGGCAGAGGCAAAATTGGCACACTGTTGAAATGCCTGCTTGCCTAGGACACGGGAATGTGGATGATGGTGGCATTGCTGGCCTGCCAGATGGGGTGGTGGGTGGTGTTACAGACTAGAAAATGGGCTGCAATGAGCCCTTTTTTTCTAACACTCAGAAAAGTGTATTTGAAACAAATTGCTGTTAAACACAAGAGTTTTTGACTCAATTATGTATTAATAAATAGATATATTTAAATAAACTGTCAGAAATCGCATTGCATACAAAGCATGGGTAGCAGTGGGAGTCAAATCTCTTAACTCGTCTCTCCAAATCATTACAGATCTGCTTCCTTTGTAGGATTGGTTTACGTTGTATCTCAGAGATGCACTTTGGAATGACAGTTGTTGAAATAAACCCTCTTGTTCTTCAGCACCTTGTGCCGGATAAGGCTGGGAATGACTGAAGCCCTTGTCTTAGGTTTATGTGTTTTACTCAACTTTTCCTCTATATTCTATAGAAAACTTACTCTAATCTATATTTTATTTGTGTCTATTTGTATATAAATTCATATATTTACAGGTAGAAATTGACTTCACGGGGGCGAGAGGAAAGGAATGTACTGCAATCCTATCCCCTGTTCATTTCCAAGGCCCACATCTAGTCCTCCTTCCTCCACGAAGATTTTCTTGAGCAGTCTAGCTACATATTATGTGTTTTTTGTTTTTTTGTTTTGTTTTTCTCTGAACCGCCGTGCATCTTTTTCCTTGATTGGCCTCATTTCTCTTAGTCATTCAAAAATTTACTAATTCTTTCATAAACTCCCTTCCCGGGTTTTTGATTGGCTAGCTACCAAAAGATGCCTGAATTTTCTAAAGTTTTTCACTTTATATAGACGATGGTATTATTGGATAATTTTATCTCTGCACATCTTATTGTTCCAGTTTCAGTCGAAGTTCTTTAAGGACAGGACTCTGTATGACTTTTCTGAATCCTTCTGTAGATAGCTTCAGTGCCTTCTGAGCAAGTGTGTGAATAAATGAATGAGTGAAAGAATGAATGAAGCAACGTAAGATTGTCTTATAGTGCCAAAGGGGCTCTTGGTGGGGAGCTCCATGCTGACAGCTGTTGCAGGTCCGGTGGTTGTCACTGCTCTGAAAGGCTCTTTACCCTCGTTGTCCTCTCCAGAAAAATGGAGTATGGTACAGTGAGAATGGTCTAGAATCCAGAAACTGGTTTCTAGTCTTGATCTACCACTAGATTGTTATTTGGCCTTGGAGACGTCCGTGCTTCAGGCCTATAAAATAAGAGTTTATTTTCGCTTAACACTCCAAAAGCTACCAAAATAAACTTCAAAAACATTATGTCTAGGCTCAGTAGAAGAGAAACTGTGCTCATGGTGGTAAAGTGATCATATTTCATATAAGGGAATGCGATTACCACTTAGACACAGTTAAAAGTAGACTCAACAAAGCTTATATGCATATGAAAAATACATAAGATGTTCACTGTAATAATTTTGATAGCAGAAGTTTAGAAACAGCTTAAATACTCATCAATAAGGAAAATAGTTAAATTATGATATTGCTAAATTATGATACCTATGATACCTATGTGATACACTACGAAGCTATTAAAAAGAATGTGGTTGATCTATACATATGAATATGGAAAAATAATCAGGGATCATTGCTTTGTGAAACAACTAAAATATAAAACAATATATGTGGTAGAAGCTCATTTGGTTAAAAAGGGGGGAAAAAACCCCTAAAACCCTAAACTGTGTATTTGTATGCCTGTATATGCATCTGTTTATATTTATATACACAGTCATACACATACTTATTTTTTACGTGTTGACTTTTAGAAGACCGCCAGGAGTAGCTTTTGTGACCATAACTATTCTTACCAATAGTTGTCTTTGTAGTGTCATGTAATAAGGTAAAGGAACCTTCATTTTATGTACTTCTATATAGTTTGAATTGTTTTACAATGAAATTTAACGATTTCTTTTTTCTAGAGAACAGTTCCAGAGTAAAAGAGCAGTTAGCTCGAATAGTATGTTAAGTCTTTCTTTGATCTTTATTTTATGTGTGTATTGTTTAACTAGAAAGTAAAAAGGTGACTTTGTTTTAATTAACGCAAATGAATCCCCCAAATTGTAACAAGATGTGTGAGTCATTTGTTTTAAACAGTCACAGCTTAGAAATGACCTTAGCTTTCCAAAGTGAAAGAAATTTTTGTCAAGTATATTACATACAACAAGGTTCCATTAATTCAGTAAACTGCATTCAGAAAGCAATATATTTGATAGTTAATTATTCCAAATGGTGCCCATGATCAAAAGGGACACCCATTTGTAATGAAGGGAATCTGTGTAATGGTTATATCCGGAAGAATGTTTGCTCAAGTGTGAGGATAGAAGTAATTGATGAAGTGAAAAGTTGCATTTATCTTCCTCGGGCTTAGACTAGGAGCAGCTTGTGAAAAGCTGAGAAAGCATTGTGAGTATTCACGGAACTAAATAAAGAGGGCTAAATATGCAGATAAGATTTTAAATTTCTTAATTTGAGGGCGGGTATTACATAAGTCAATAGAAATGTATGTTTCATATGTGACATTTTTCTTGGGCATATGTACATACTGAGAATAAATATATATTTTTTGCAGCCCTTCTTGCCGACTTAGTCTTTAAAATTTGGCATATAGTATTTGCTGCTAGTATAGATTATTTTCTTACTAGAATTTCAGGGCCGTTTTATATCCAATATGGATTTCTCAATTATTATTCGAAAAGTCTAAGGTCACATACCACTTATTTCTGAAAACATGTCCACTGACCCTTTCCACACGTGCACATCCTGCACTGACCACCTGCGAAGCAGGATACCCTTGTTAGGTGCACTTGCTGTGCGAACACTCCGTGCATCCATTCTTATTCTCCAGAGCTAGCCCCTCGGTGCTAAAAGACCCCTGTGAGGTGGTCTTTCAGGGGAGGTCCAGACAGGAAGCTGGGCACAGATGCCCTCTGCTCCAAACCTCCTTCGGTCCCCTTTCACTCCCTCGGCCCTTCTCCTCGCCCATTTTCATCGGGAGCGGGAGGAGGAAGGGAGCACACCCTGTGCAGTTGGGTCTAAAATCTGGTCTTATCTCCTCCAATACTCCACAAATCTTCCCTTGGCCCCAGAAGGGCTCGCTTGTCTTTTCCTGTGTCTAAGACTGTCCTTACCTTATATTCTGCGTCTTTCCTTTTCTGCCGATAGTGGGATCCTGTTCCGAGTTTTATGTAGCTAAAAATTTTGTGAATGCATTAACATTTTTTTTTTTTTTTTCTTGGAAGTACCCAGCTCTTGCATTTGAACCACATGGCTTTCAAGACGTTTGTCTCACTATAGATATTAGCAGAAATATAATTTTGTACTCAGCGTTGAGGAATGACCTCTTATTCTAAGCGTTATCTTTTCCCCAGAGGAAATAAATGCCATTGATCCTGAACCGGCAAGGCTATGGGGAAAATCTCAGGAAAGAAAGAAATTAATCTCCAGATATCATCTCCAGTTATTATCTGGTTCTGCTTTCTCTGCAGGGTAGAATGAATCTTAGTCATTCTGCCTTTAATTCCATTCGATTCTCATGTCATCGTATTTGCAGTTTCTTCTGATGGGCTCTGAACGGCCAACACGGTAAGATTCCCAGGGTGAAAGAAGCGTAGGAACGGGAGTCCGGAATGCGGATCCTCCTGCCAAGTTCTTAGCCTCTCTCTCAGCTTCAGTTTTCTTATTGTAAAATGAGATTTCTATTGGATGATTTTGTACTATCCATTTTAATTGGGGAAAAAGAGATTTGAAGCTTTTAGATATGCAAGTAATCATTTGATATATGAATTAGATGTTTCTAGCATGAAGTAACATAGTCTTAAGAATACATATGTGATTTATTAAAACATTTGAAAGATTAAGAATTTTGACATGCACCAGAGAGTCCCCATTAGTAGATATTCCTAGATTTCAAAAGTGTTGTTCTGGTTAGTATATTTCATTTCCTGTTCTGCACTGGCTTGTTGGTGTATGTCTTTTGAACATTAACTTTTACTGTCTGACATTTTCGTGAAGCATTTAAACTAGCGAGTTTTTAATTAATAAACTTGGATAGTTTACAGTAAGATCCTTCTCCACTATGCTGCTAATGCTTGTCTTCCAGTGTCAGGTGGCCCAACATAACTGAAGCAATTGGGTTTGAAGTGAGATCCTCTAATAAGATTTAAGCCACTGCATTCTCATTAATGAAAGGTTTCTCCCCTTTCCCTTCCACAGAATGGTTCTGTTAAGCACTTTATTTTTTTTCTTTTTAATAGCACATTTGGTTAGTATGCCAAAGCTATTATGTTTATTGGGAGGCAGGCTGGAAGACATTGGAAAGTTATGATTTTATAAAAAGCTCGTAACTTTAAATATGGACATTGGGAGGGAGGTGGAAATATTGCTTAAGTTCTTAGGAGTTTTTGTTGGGACTTGAGAGGACTATAACATGTCAAGGGATTTTGAATCCTGTCTTGGCTTAGCTGTCATTTTGCCTTGGTAAGTTGTATGCACAGGGATCCACAGCAAGGAGAGAGAAAGCACCATTTTATTGATACCGTGCCTTTTGTCTGAATGTGTCAATAGAACTTTCTGGTCTTGGGTAAATGGTTTGAGGCTGAGGCCCAGGCTGGCTTTGTCTGCAGAACCCAGTACTCTACCCACATGTCATGTGGGACAATGACCGAGGAGATGAGAAGGTCAGTTTCAATGCTGGGAAGCGTGATGCTCTCTGAACCTCCGCCGACTCTTTAGGAAGGAATAAAAATAAAAGACGAGAGGACTACAGTCCATGCCTAACCTTTTAGAGTGAAGGGCTAAGAAGAGGTTGGGAAAAGGAGCCAAGGTCTTTCTTTCATAGAAGGGTACAATACACCCTCGCTTTCTCACGGTACGTATCTCTAATGTCAGAGTACTTGACACGGGCTGCCGTATTCTTAGAAATCCGAGAGCTGGGCTGTGACATCCAAGAAACTGGACATGTGATTAGGTTCTTGAAGCACCAAGTTGCCCAGGAAGTAAAGTCCTCGTACCATTTGGATAGGTAATCCAGGGAGAAGGGCAGGAGAGGAAGGGTTCTTTAGCACCACTATTTACGCCATCAGATAAGCAGTCAAACCCATGTGTGTTTGTGTGTTAAGTATGTTGGTCAGGGAACAAGTACTGTGTCTGCCTTTGACCAGCTCTGGGGAAAGACCGGATGCATTTTAAATGATCCCACTTGGGTCTGGTCGGAGAGTTTTGGGGTTACTTAGATCTCTATCTCTTCATTAAAAAAATATTGTCCTTATTCCTACATACATTTTCAAATCAAGAAGAGGTCAGGTTAGCATTATAAAAAAAGAGTGATTTGAAATCCAGCCTTATAAAGATCTTCTTTTAGATTTTTAAGTTGTGGTTAATTTATATAACAGAATTTTACAGTTCGAACCATTTTTATGCATTCAGTTCTATGCCATTAAGTACGACTGTCACTACCACTCGTCACCACTGATACTCTGTGCCCTTTTGGCACTGACTCCCCATTCCCTTCTCTCCCAAGTAAAGATCATTTTTTGAAACATTTCCCCAATCCCAGTATAGCATGAAACCTGCTGTAACCCCTTCCCTGTAGTTGGAAGGCATACATGGGCATATGGGTTGCATGTAGGGAAGGTGATGCGCTGGAAAAATTAGGTCTGTGTGTGAGCCAGGAGTTTTATATGGTTATGTCGGATCTACACAATATGAGATTTAGCTCGAAGGGAAGATAACATAGATATACGAGTACCAAAAACCCAGACTAATGAATATGTATTCCTAAGTTCAGATAGTCGAGTGGAAGAAATTAGCACAGAATAGTTGATTCTAGAAAACAGACTAGGCAAATAATGGAGCTCCAATTAGGGAGGCCAATAGGAGATCAGAATGATCCAGAATGCCAACTGGTGGCATTCTAAAACACAGGAATAAAGATTCAATAACTGAGAAATTGGGGAAATGATTTGAATTTTCAACTGAGTTATCAGAGATAAGAACAGAAAATCTGAGGGACAGGATAACTACTTATCAGAAAGGCTGTATAATAAAGGTTGAACTGAATTGAACTACCTAGGTATTGCCTGTGTCTCCTCTTTCTCACACACACACGCACACGCACACGCGTGTGCGCACACTCCCTTACACTCACTTTTTAATCAGAGATGACATATATACCCCTATATGCTAGCCCATAGGTAGAGACAAGTCCACGGTTTTTATAGTAGGGGTCAGGTACCAGAACTTCATTTTTCTAGTATCAAAACAAATCTTAATGCAACATTTGCCTAGATGTTCCACATGCTGATTGTTTTTTTTTTTGTAAAAATTCAAGATCCTGAAGATACATGCCATCATTGTAAAATTCCGCTTTGCAAAACTGAAATTCTTTCTCGGTATTTTGGAATAATGGTTGTTTTGATGTCTCATTACATTTCTTCTATCAAGGTTTGGATAATCATTCTGGCCATTTCGATGAAGTCCATTGTTTTCTTTTTCCCATATTCTAACACACTGGGGATGGTCAACTCACTATTTAATGCGATATTACTTTTTATCTGTTAATGTAATGTTTTCTTTATTCTATTCTCAAGTTGCTCAGCACTGTACATACAAATATTAATTAGTTGGCTTATTAAGACTTTCCTTTCTTCAGCATGCTGGACATCCTGAAATATCTGTGTCTTCATGTGGATTTAATCCTTTTTTTAAATTAGGAATGAATACGGAGTTCTCGTTCTTTTTATAATACGGTTTTTTCTCCCTCTTTAGTACATTCTCTTGTGTATGTATTAGTATGTCACTCACTAACTTTTAGAGCCTTTGCTTTGTAATTTCTTTTAGCAGATAAATATTTTTACTTTCGTTTTAATTAAATTTATTGGCGATAACATTGGTCAATAAAACTATATAGGTTTCAAGTGTGCAATTTAATAATACGTCATATGCATATTGGATTGTGTGTTCACCACCCAGTGTTAAATTCCTTCCATCACCATGTATATATTTCTACTTTTTAATAGCATCAGCGGATATAGGAAGTAGGTTGCGCTGGCAAAAACATTAGTAGAAAGATTGTTTTGATAAATACGTGTATTATTCCATGACTAGGAAACAGTAACATTCAGGAAGAATTCATAGGGGGCAGGTACTTAAAATGGGGCGATCTCGAGGATACATAATTTAGTTATGATTTTATGAGAAGTTGTGATGAGCAAAGATCATGTGAGAAATGTTCCTTTGCCTGAGTTTTTAACTCTTTCCTGATTCCTTTACTTTCCTCCTTTGGTCCATTTAATCAAAGCTCATTTTAATTTGTAACTAATTATAATAGTTAATACTAAGTTTTACATGATAAACAGGCTTAACTACCTCAGGGTTATTTTTCTCTCTCGTGCACAGATAGTTAAGTTAAAGTTGTTGCAGGTGTGACTTTGAAGAGTCTTGATATTTTGTTTTGAACGCCTGTTTTTCTGCTATCTAGATCTTTGGTTATGAAGGGGTGTTTACACACAAGGGGACCTCAGGGAAGTGGTTGTTTTCGTTTATAGTGGTACTACTTTTTAGATGAGCAAAATTGTTAATTTCTGTGATTGTAAAGACTTAAGAGATCAAACAGTTTTTATAACATCTTGACTGGTTATTTCATATAGGGATAAAGAGATAAGAGAAACAAATACTTTTAGGTCAACTATGTAGAAATCGTTATTATTTTGCACTATATGTTTTAAGTTTTATATAGAATATATTGCCAAGGCCTAGTCATCTTTTTGTACATGTAGTAATGGTTTTTAAAAAATCTAGACACCACCCTGATGAAAGAGTATGTTAAATAGGGAAATCCTTTTTCGTATCTATTGTAAGACTTCAATTGTGGAGAAAAGTCCATCAAAACTATTTAGTTTGTGACCTTGTCCACTGAAATAGAATGTCACATAAAGGGAAATATGCATCTCTTTGCTATACTTTTGATGATTGCTGTAATTGAAATAATGTATTCCATGAAATTTTATTTAGTACTTTAGCTACTCTTCTTATGTATTATATCATTTGTAGCCTGGAATTGCCAGACAGACATCGTTTTGCTGGTAAAACACTCTGATTAGTTATGGCAGTCGTATATTAATATTTGAATAGAAAAATAGTCTGTTACCTCTGTTTGTTTTCTATGTAGTTAGGTACACAGTTATTTATTTATGTGCCTAGAAATATTAAAACTGGGTTTGACAGATCAGATATGACTAAAGCTACTTATACAATTATGCCTTTCGATACCTAAGCGTTTACTTTGACATTTTGCCAACAGGGTATTGCCTACTTAAAAAGAAATTCATTCTAAGCTTTCGCTTTATTTCTATGTATCCATATCCTCTGTCTTCGAGCTACCTAAATCTTTGAAACCATATTGTCCTATCATAACCTCCAATAGCAGTAACTGTTAAAACTCTATTTTCCTGTCTTAGCCATTTGGCTCTTCTCAAATTCTGACCCTTGAGGTTCTCAGGAACATTCCATTCACACTGTGTGGCTGAATAAGTGAACCTCGTGCAAAGTGGATCACCATTTAAGAGAGGATGCTGGGTGGAACTCTAGTGTTTTGTTATTGTATTCCATAGCTTTCAGTCTTGTTTATTGTGTTCAGGACACCAAACATTTTTCTTCCCTACCCCATGACCCTTCACCTTCCCACTTACTCTCCCAGAGAACAGGTACAGCAGGGGAAAATTCCATCAAATGCAGATGTAAAGCTGGGAGAGTCGTCTTTCTCCTGTGTGCTTTGCTGCTGCAGAGTCCGTGTCCCAGAGGCTGAGTGCCCTCATCTGAGGCAGGTCACAGCCGAGCCCTTTGTGTGACCGTGGACATGCAACTCATATTCTCAGTATTTAGGTCTCCTCATGGAATGAGATTAAAACTTCATATTCAAGGGCTGTTCTGATTCTAAAGTTTGGATTCTATAAAATTTCGATATTCTTTATTAGCCTGTTAGACCCTCCATAGTTAATAAACAAGAATAACTACTAATGCAAATACTAATGCACTATTAATGCAAATAATCTCTAGTTTATACATGTCTCCCTGCTTCCACTCTCACCCCATTCATTAGATGATTGTACCGAGGCCTCGGACTCATTTCCTAAATACATGATTTATGCTTGCTTTATTTCTGCAGTTGAGTTGCTTTCATTGGCTTCTCTCAGTATCATAGAGAATGCTTGTTTGATCAAGTATGCTTCCTTTTATCCTCTCAAGGCTAGTGTAATAATCTAATGAATAAAAGGTAACTTATTATAAACGTATAACATGTAAAACGTAATAGCATTTGTTCTGAATGCATACTAGGGCAAAAAAAAAATCGAAATGCTGTATATTTAAAGAAAAAAAAAATTGACATTAAATACATTTAACCAGGAAGCACCGACAAAAATAGAATAAACAATTATTAGTAGCATTCACTGATTTAAAATACACCAGACCTCCCTTATTCGTGGGGGCGATATGTTTCAAACCCCCGGCGGATGCCCGAAACTGCTCTCAGTACTGAACCCTACCATGACAAATATCTTACAGTCCTGCACTCACCCTTCTTGTGTTGACGTGAGATGATGCAAGGCCTATGTTGATGAGATGAAGTGAGGTACACAAAACAGCACGTAATTTCAAACTTAGGAATTGTTTATTTCTGGAATTTTCCATTTCGTATTTTCAGATCTCAGTTGACTATGGGTAACTGAAACTGTGGAAAGGTAAGGGGGAGAATTACTCAAATTATGAGAAGAGAAGACTGTAGTGTTACCTTTTTTTCTGTCTACTAGATAGTTACAAATTTAGAGCTGTATATTCTAGGACTTTCTGCAAGGATGAAATACTGTATGATAAAATTTATGTGGAATCTTTATTCCTGGGAAAAAAGGTCACATTTTTAATCATTCTGATTAAAACATAATGACAATGAACTGGAATTAGATATATAACCATGTACCATGGAATTATGATTTTTAATTGAAAATTTAGTATGAAATGAGATTTCGAAAGGAGATTTTATATATATACATATATGATTTTGCTGCTATTTTGAAACTTTGGCAATAGAAAAAGAATAAAGAGAAAAATGTAATTAAAAACGACTTTGTCAGTTCATGGCTCTCGGCAATATAGAAAGTTTTGTCATCTTTGACTTCATTCTGCCTTGAAACCCTTATAAAATGCAGCATGTGCTGTGTTAGTGATCAGAACCAGTTTCGAACAGTATTAGTCTCTCGCAAAAAAATGCAGCCTTACACAACATCTCTAGGAAATAAGATGAAACGTAGACTTCTAATGGCAAAGAAGCTAGGTCACAAGTATAGATGGCACTAATAATCTGATGTTATGATTCAGAGTTTTATCTTACTTGTTGGAATCTCTAGTTTTCTAGCGAAGGAGTATTTTGTGCTGGCTTCAGATGAGGAGCCCACCAGTGGGTGGGAGGCATATTAAAATGTGCTCTTCTGTCACTTCTTGACTTGTGGTTGGGCACGGGGAGTCTCGTCCCTTATTTCTCTGTCACTGCCGACAGTGGGGGAAGGTCACAGGAAGGTAATTATCATCTCATTCCCCATCTCCTCTTAGAAGAGGGCCAGTGTCCCTGGGTCGCAGGTGGAGATTGTGAGCCACCGTGAG
>NW_006437828.1:1494314-1516234 GCF_000325575.1 Pteropus alecto
TGCTGGTGTCTAGATTTTAAGACAGTTCCCTGCGGGACGCTGTGCTCTGGTCCTGCATTTCACAGAGATACGGTGGGCGTGGGTGACTGAAATAAGATTTTGTGTAAAAACGTTATTCCCACTAAACATCCTTCTTGATTCTTATTTCTATTTATTCATTATTAATTTATTATTATTTATTATTAATTATTATTTCTATTCATTTATTTATTTATTATTCTATTCTATTCTGTCTTAGTGTTGCCAACATTTACAGCCTGCTTTGTCGGTGACCTGTGCATAAACATTTTCACTGGTTTTATATATATTTGAGGCAGTCCATTGTCTGGCTACATTTTTTTTTTTCAATATTATTTTTTCATTATTTCTCCACATGAAAGATTTTATACAAATCAGTCTAGTAGACTGATTATCTGGTTTCATATCAATGAAAACGTATTTCTACCATTTTTTAAAAATTCTGTTTTTCTTTTAGAAAACTTTGCTTCTTCTGATTTTTTGGTCCATACTCCATTCACTATGTCAGTTGCATCTTTCCCCATCCATCCTTTGATTAGGAAAGCAGAGAAAACCATAATTTCTTTGCATTATTGGGATGCTGATACATTCAGTAAGAGTCTACTTCATCATATTTATCAAAAGGCAGAATTGGTAAAATTGCTTCTGTCTCTAATTTGGAGGTTGAAGTGGTAAAGATTGCTTGGTACACTCGCCCGCTGCCCGCCCCCCCCGCCCCTTTAATAGTCCCTTGATATAATGACAGTTAGTGGAAAGAATATTGGAGTCAAAGTTTGGTGATCTTCATTCTTTTATTTCATCTGTTGCTTAAAGTTCCATTCCCTAAGCATTATTTTTCTCATCATGATCGTGACGACAGTAGTAAGAGTAGGACTATTATGAGAATTATATAATAAAGAGCAACAGAGAGTGTTTAGTGCATGGCCTAGTAGATGTTCAGTGAGTGTTATTTAATTTAAAATTAAAGCTTACTAGTTTATTTGACTTTTTAGGTGGACTAGAAAATGCTTCACAATGTGAAAGGATACTGGAATTAAGAAATCAACTGATAAAAAAATTGCAATCTGCCCTTTTCTAGGTGATAATAAGAAAACAAAATACATACATTTTGTAAAAAGTGGAAGATTGCCATTTGGTCAGGTTAAGGAAACAGAAGTCCACTGACATAAATTTTACTAGCCTTCATCTGAAAATTTTAACCAGTATAACAGCACAAAGAAAGGTTTAAACACTCAGAGTAAGGAGACAAATGTGTCATTATTTGCTGGTACTGGGAAGTCTGTGACGGTGAGTGGAATAACTAACAGGACGATAACCTACCTGTATCTTCATTCCAGATTTCTCTTCTCCACATCTGTACATCCAGCTGCCTCTCGTACATGACCATGTGGATGCATAAGAGCCCCTCAAACTGAATATGTCTAAAACTGTACTGGTTTAAACCTGTTCTTCATTTGTTGCTAAATTAAACACCATCATCATCTGCTTGTTTGCTTAAACCCGAGTGCCCCCTGCCTTCCCCGTTGGTCTGCAGGTTGCTGCAGACAGCCATACACATATACGTACATCTAACAGATGTTTATTGAGCACCTGCTATGTTCCAGGCCTTATTCTTTGTGCTAAGGATACAGTGGTGAACTTGCCTTCTGATGAGGAAAGAGAGAGAGTATCAAACTTGTGATATGTGAGGAGTAAGTGTTTTGGAAGAGAAAAAAGGGGCGAGAGCAATGATGATAAGGGAATAATACCAGGTGGAGATTGTTGAGGGACAGGTCGGAGGTAGTTTGCTATTTAATATCAGGTAGTAAGGGAAGGCTTTTCCATTAAGGTTTAACAGGACTTTTCTGCTGCGTTGTAGTGAAGAGAGTACAGATGGTCAAGCCTGGAAGTGGTTCAGGTGAGGAAGGATGGTAGCCACAAGCGGGGGAAAAGTAGTAGCTGGAGAGATGGTGGGGAGTGCTTATTTTAGTGCATATTTTGGAGTTACAACTGACCGGATTCACTGACGAATTGAATGTGGTTTTGAGGGAAATTGTAGAAAGGATGACTTCAAGCTTTTTGACTTGAGCAGTTGCAACAAGAGCATTCCTCCTTTTTTGTGTGTCGACGAAAAGTGCTGGGAAAGTAGGTGGGGAGGTGCGTGCGTGCGTGCGTGTGTGTGTGTGGTTTAGGTCACGATAAGCTGAGGGTGCCCACTAGACATCCAGGTAGAGATATTGGGAGTATACAGTTGGATGTTCAGGTCTGAATCCAGGTGACAAGTATGAGCTATATTCTGCTTTTGGAACTCATCCCTCATCCTCATCCCCGTGGCTTCTGCTGTGGGTGGGGGTGCCACTGACTGTCAGTCAGATTACTGTACCTCCCTTCCGTCTTGCCCTCTACCATTACTCTTGCTACTTTTTCAATTCATCTTCAGCCTGAGTTCTTTCTTAAAATGCAATTGTTTTTGATGTCTCTCACTTACCTAAAACTTCAGAGGCTCCTCAGTACTGGGATAAAATTCAGACACCTTAACCTGACTTAAAAAGTCTTGCGTGAACCATGCCTGATTAGTTTCTGGTGTCATTTTCTTTCTCCTACTCAATATTCTTTGCTCTTTTTAGTCTCACTTCTGTCTGAGCTCTTCAAATTCTTGCACCTTTAGACCTTCAGACACTATCTTTTCATTATCTGATCCTTCCTCTCTCCACCCAAAACCTGTCTGTCTTTTCTCTTTCAAGCTTTTGATTAGATATCATTTATTACAGGAAGACTGTCCCTGACAATTATGGGTTAAAGGGCTCCTCTGTTCTCTTGTAGTTCTTACCAAAACATTGAAGATATATCGATGTATTGTAATCGCCACTTACCTTGCATTCACCTCTGTTGGCCCTTAAATTCTGTGAGGCCAGGATTGTCTCTATTTTGTCTAGTGTTATTTCTGTATTGTTTAGCATAGTTCCTTTTAGTTGGTGCTTAATAAATATTATTTGAATGTGAGAACAAATAAAGTGGCTGATTATAAAACATGAATGCAAAATTGAGCAAAGTTTCTATATTTTAGCAGCAAGTAGTTAAAAAGTATAATGAGAAAAGGTAGAATTAACCACTCAGCTCCAACTATTTAAAGTATGATTTAGACGTATTTAGGACATCCAGAACTAGCAATAAATATTCAGTTTGCCTATGAAGAATACTATGTTTAGTTGAATAATTAGACACATGTCATGTTCATGATTTGGAAGTTCGGAAATTGTCAACATGCTAACTCTCTAATCTGTTTACAAATGCCTTGTGATTCAAATCCAGTTCAATTGGATTTTATTTCAGGAGCTTTTGAATTACACTAAAGTTCATGTGGAAAAATAAATGAGTGAGAAAAGAAAATTTAGAAAGGGAAGAACAACAAATTAATAATATGTATCTTAAATCTATAGCGTTTAAGACAGAATGATAGCACAGGAGTAGTACATAGAATAATGGAACAGTGTTAGAAGCCTGGAAAAGCAAGTATACAATACAAATGTAACATAAAATCAGTTGAGAAGGGTGATAGATTATTCATTAAATGATAGAGATAATTAGTTAAATACTTTGGAAAATGTAAAATTTGATCTCTGTCTCACACTGTGTACCAAAACATGTAATTATAATATGCTTTTCTGATATAAAAATAATGTGCACATGAAGATGCTCTTTTTAGTTTTTCCCCCAATATTATGATTAATTTGTATATATCTAATTAAACACCTTACTCCATTGTTCTTTTGTTATCAAGATCTTAATTTCGTAAAGTGACTGACTTTGATCAGAAGTGTGGTCCATGAACACACAAGAGAGGAAAGATGACAGGATCTGTTTATTGGTTACAACTGTTCGACTCTCAAATATCGTTGACTCAAATACTGTGTAGTAACAACAGGTCATATATTATTTAACATGTTGGGTTCTCTTTTCTTTTTTTAAATCAGGGATAAGGAGGTTAAATGCATTGGTTGATTTTAAAACACTCAAATAAAATAAGCTGAGTGTCAAAATTTGACAGTTTTCCAAAGACTTGGAAAACAAATTGCAGTCTATCTTCCAGTTTTACATGAGTTATATTTTTAAATAAGCATGGTATATCAAACATAAAATGCTTGGGCGCTTATTTTCATTTAGTATTCTTAGAGCTAACTTCTTATCCTAAGTGTAAATATATATATTTTTATAATTGTGTTCTGTACACTGTGCAGAAGATCTAATTCTACTTAAGTTCTTGGCACCTGATGGTATTAGTTTCCGTAGTCTACATTAGTTTTATTTTTATTCTTTCTGCTAGACCTTCAAATATTAACTCTGAGTAGTTTTTCTAGAATAAGAGCCATCAATGCCTATCTGAAATAGTTTAGGTCTTGGGATATCTATTATTATAATTTTTTAGCTATGTGATTTAAAAGCTTTGTA
Organism: Pteropus alecto; assembly: GCF_000325575.1. Taxonomy (NCBI): domain Eukaryota; kingdom Metazoa; phylum Chordata; class Mammalia; order Chiroptera; family Pteropodidae; genus Pteropus; species Pteropus alecto. The sequence goes on from NW_006437828.1 coordinate 1,498,761, forward strand.
TCTTTTTTAGATTCTTTGATGATGGAAAGTTCACGCCCTGTCCTTTAGCAGCTGAATGCCTTACTGTCCCTCACATAGATTTATCCTTGGTTTTACAGAGAGAAGAGAAGAGGAAGATTTTGAAGAGAAGAAAGCTCTTAAGAAAAAAATTAAAGAACTTAAATTTCTAGATTCTAAAATTGCCCAGAACCTTTGTAAGTATCAGATTTTAATACTATTAAATTGGCAAAAACACATTGGAGGTGGTTTCTTTAAATTATTTCATTTTCTTTATGACTTTTTAAGTTGTATGTTATATTTTAGTATTTGCATAATAAATTCAAAGATAACTTTCCTTGAGGCAACTTATGGTTTAAATTCTTCAAAAGATTAATGCATATTAGAAAATAAAGCTAAGAAAAGGATTTAGAATGATGCTATATCTCCCATAACTGAAAAGAAAATCACCCTAGAAAGTCTGTTTTTTAAGTATATAAATAAGAAAAATTAAGGAATTTAGATGATGACATATTTTGAAAAAAATTGGTAGTGGATATTTCTTTTGTACCTCTGAATCTGTATTATTTGTGATCTTGATCACACACAAAGGAGTTTGGAATGTTAATAGAAATAAGGGATGATGAGTAAAATGAATTCCATTATTCCATCTGAGCAGTTCAAAGCCTTTTTTCAAAAGTACTGACTGGAAATATTTTAGATTTAATTACTATTACAGAGATCTAAATACTTAGTATTGAATTGTCTTTCTGAGTGAATTACTGTGAGAGAAGAGGGCAAATAGTTTTACTCCTCATTTTTAACCACATCTTAAATGCATCAAAAACAGTTCTACTTGGAACTGAGATAATATCTGTATGTATTATCTTCTGATGGTGGCAAGTGGGATGTATTGTGGAGAATCTAAAGGCATGAAGAGTTAACATGGCTTTTAGTCTGCTTTTCAGTCATTACATGCCTCTAGTGAGCTTCTAGCAAGTATTGGAACAAAACAGTTCTTTGTTGAGAGGATAAAGATCCATGCTATTGATTAAAGAGGGAGTTAAGTTAGTGCAGTGTGTGTCAAAGGCATTGTGGACATTACTTTTGTGGAAGTTCTGGAGCCTTCTTTCTTCGATGCCCACTGTGGCAGGGTCGTCCATTTTCTGCGGTGTAGGCCTGCCGAGACCCCGAGAACAGTGTACTGATGTGAACGCCGTTGGCCAATACACAGTTTTTTTATTTCTGGCCACAAATCAATTGCGCATCCCTGCCTCTTTCAAGTTAGGTGGCAGTCATGCGACTTGCTTGGGCAATGACAGTACAAGTGAGCTGACGTAAGTTGTGTGTGGAAGTGTTTAAGTGCCGGTCCAAGAAGCTCCAGTGTTTTCCCTTCAGCCACAGCGGCCATTAGAGTAGTGGCCGTCATCCTGATAGGGCCCTAAGTGAGAGAGCCGCGTCAGGTGTGCGGCGGACATGTGGTCTGAAGTAGAAAGAATCATTTAGTTTTGCTTAGTGCTCAGACCACTGAAGTTAGGGGGCGCTATTACATGATACAGATGTTTCAGGGAGTTTTCCTTCTTGAAGGAACGTTGTCTTAGTTCAAAGCATTATTAGCTTGGATCATGTCGAAAAGGTCTGTGTTCTGTGATCTGAATTTCAGATGTGCGGCGGACATGTGGTCTGAAGTAGAAAGAATCATTTAGTTTTGCTTAGTGCTCAGACCACTGAAGTTAGGGGGCGCTATTACATGATACAGATGTTTCAGGGAGTTTTCCTTCTTGAAGGAACGTTGTCTTAGTTCAAAGCATTATTAGCTTGGATCATGTCGAAAAGGTCTGTGTTCTGTGATCTGAAAGAGGTGATTCCTTTTGAGTCCATTTTACATGCAATTTCTTTTACAAACTTTCTCTTTAAAAATAATTAATAATTTTTTTGATTACAGCTGACATTCTGAATTGCGTGTTATGCATTAGGCCATTTTCAACTCTTCTGTGATTTTTTTTCCCCTTAGTTATAGCAAATCTTTCTTACAAAAGAATTTATTCTACTCCGCCATCTTGACTGGAAGTCGAGATGATTATTGGCTTGAAGAACGTCCACAACCTGCATTACAAACTCCTAGTCTTTACTCTACAGACAATCTCATTAGGGATTCTAAAGAAATATCATTTTGAATAAAATTCTTTTTTGTATGGTCAGCCATGATAAGTTAGCCTGCATACCCATCTTGAAGTTGAATCATTGACTTGTTAGACAGAGTTCCCTGGTGTTATTTATGCATGACAGAACATGTGCTAAGTAAGATTTCAAATTTAATTGTAATAATTTATAATTACAGATTGCCTTTATGTGCTGGTTCTGTATTTGACTCTCTAATCTTCTATGGCCCCACCACGTAGGTGGCAGTGTTGACGTTGTAGGTGGGGGGGGTGGGGGGTCTGGTGGGTGTAATAGTTCAATGAGTTGAATAAAATTGTTCATTTTGAAAATGGCCGATAGGTATAGGTTATCTCTATTCCAGTTTAGAGATAACAAAATGACATTATCATAGAGAAGGATACTGTTTTGTCTCGTTTACTTTAGCTGGAGGATATATGTCCATTTATTTAATTGTTAAACATGTTTTGAAGTATAAGATCAAAAGGTCCAGAATTTATACTTTGTCATATTATGATGTAATCCATTCTAGGATATTCTTGCCCTTCTGATTGCAGCAAGTGCTATGATTTCAGCTTTAAGCAGCTTTAGTAGCCTTATAATCTTTACTGTAATTATAGTTCAATTCACAGCTGGTTTTTGTCTATGAAATTCAGTCTTTTGCGACACTGATTTCTGAGAATAGAGTCTTATGTTAGTGACAAAACTCTTGTCACTTAGAAATCTAAGATGATTTCTCTTAACTGAGATATTTTATAGAATACCAAGGAAAGGATCTAAAATTCACTTATTTAGCTGTTATTTAAAGATGGATTAGGTTCCTTATATTTTAAATTCGTAAAGGTTTTGGCAAAGACTCTGGACCCAGTATAAAAGATGGAATTCCAACCATTCTAGAGTCAAGGGATGGCTCGGGAGTTTTACCAGGTTTATATGCTTTAGCAGATTTTTTGGAGTAGGTATTAGAGATATAAAGGGGAAACCCAGGAATCTACAAATGAACATAAAGCTTTAAATATTTATAAATTCCACTGCAGAAAATATGTGTGACTGGTTCCAAAATCTGCGCACTTTACACTCCTTCACTGAACTCAAAGCTTCCCACGGGGTTCTATATAATCACATTTTGGAGGATAAGATGCATGTTAGTAAAAAGATTAATTTTAATGCATCTTTTGAAGACTCTAACCGAGTCTCATATTATTCTCAGTAACTTTTAAGTATTTAAAAAAGTTAAGATCTCTGCTTGTCTTCTGAATTGCGTGTTGTGCATTAGGCCATTTTCAACTCTTCTGTAATTCTTTTGACCTTAGTTATAGCAAATGTTTTCCACAAAATAATTTATTCATAAACTATTTAAAAATATATATATATATGTATATACACACATAGTTCTAGCTTTCTAAATCTGTGTTTTTAATATGTATGCTATTTTAATTATAGAATAATGCCTGAAAGTAGTGGATGAACTATCTATAACTATAGAGGAAAGTAAAGGAATAAAGTATGCCTACCTGCAGAGTAAATTTTGAACGTCAAATTTTATTCATTCAGTGCTTGATTTAATTTGGGTTTCCCATTTTTGGTGTTAACTAAGAAAAGGTGTGACATACTATGGCCGTTAGGCTGAATTTTGTCCGTTGCCCATTTTTTAAAACAAGATTTTGTTGGAACTTAGCACATTTATTTACATATTGTTTATGGCTGCATTTGTGCTACAATAGCAGACTTGACAGAGTAGTTGGGACAGAGATTGTATGGCTCACAAAACCTAAAATACTTACTACATGGCCTTTTGCAGAAAGCGTGTGGCAACTCCCACTCTAAGTTTATGCCTGTTCTGTGTTCTTACCAATCAGAGCTCAAGAGTTCCCACTCTGCAACACCCCCCCAACATTTGGTGTTTTACAAGGACCTAGTGTGGCTTTATTTGTTTATATATATTTAATCATGTTTGGAGTTTGTTGAGCCTCCTTGATCTGATGTTTTGTATGTCTCTATAATTCTGAAAAATTCTCTGACATTTTCTCTTCATATACACGTCTTTCCTGGTTTGTTTGTTGTGTGCGTGCGTGCATGCGTGTGTACGTGCATGCGCGTGTGTACGTGCATGCATAATTTTCTTTTAGGATTCCAAGTAGATATTTTTTAGGTATCTTTACTAATATTCTATGTCTCATAACCTAGTATTTTTCCATCTTACAGTGTGACACATTATGCTTCTATACCTCAGTCTTTCATGTCACAAATTTTCTTGAATCCATATGTTGAGTTTGTAATTTCAGTAGTTTTATTCCTACATAGTTCTACTTTTTTCCCCTCAAATCTCTTTTTCCTTTTTAATTTCTTTTTTTTTTTCCTGCCTAGTGTTTCAAACTTTTATTTCTTTAAACAATTATTTTCTCTCAGGATTTCTGCTTTCTTTCCTTTCAGAACAGCTGAGAAATGCACTTATGATTAAGATTAAAAATATAAATTTTTAGATATCTCTTTTTTTAGGTATCTCTCTATTTTGCCGTACTGCCTAAATATAAAAGTATTATTTCTTCCTCTCTCAACTACTGTTTTATGTCTCAGAGGAATTCTGTCCTTTTGATTATTCTATTTAATGTTATATCCTCTTCTATACGTTATTGTTTCCATGGACTAGATTTCTTGAGTGAAATTTTTTCTCAGTAAATGGAATTAATAATCTTAAGGATTCTGATTAATCTTACTAAGTTTTCAGTTCAGATTATATTTTAGCAATTTGCGTTCTCAATTTGCTTACTCCTGAGGTTTAGTTTGTTACATTATTTTGGTCATGGTTTTCTTATTCTTTATTTTTTTATTTTTAAAATTTTTCTTATTTTAACATTTTGCCCATTTATTTACTCAGACCTGCTGGTATTCTAAATAAAGGAAAACAAATTTTGAAGCAGGTTTCTCTCTCTGGCTTCCTTGCTTTTTAATTGTTTTAAGTTCTTTAATATGGGTGTTTTCCTTTTACATTGTTATATATCAGTCTTTTTATTTGTTTTCCATTGACTTTTATGATTAAGAAGTTCTTTAACCATAATAGCTAATTTGCCATGTTAAATTTCTTTTAGTATTCCTTTCTGTTAATATTTACATTTAATTCTACAGTCATATATAACTTGTTTTGTACATCATGTTCAGATTTAGATTGTATTCCCTCGCCATCATTATTCATTGATTGTTCTTCAAGAGCATCTATATAGTTATTACGTATTTGTGCTTTCTAATGTATATTGTGGGATTATTCTTTTATAATTCCATTAATCTCCACCTATTATAATATCATTTAAATCCTTTATTCCATTTTATTCTTGGGATAGTAAGGATCACACACATCCATCATTTCTAGCACTATTATCCCAAATTTATGACTGTGAGTTCAGGAATGTGTGAATGAAGGTGGTAATAAGAACACAGATGGTGCCTTTGTTATTCAGCTGCAGATGAGACATGGTATCCTCAGAAATCTGGAATATAGCCTCACTCCAAGAAAGAAGCGGATCATATTTTCTGAGACTTACAAAAAATAGCGTTCTTATTTGAAAACACCTACCAAAAAAATGACATAAGTTCAATATATGAAAGTAGTGGGCTAGTGCCTAGTAAGTTCTGAGTATGTTCGAGAAGTGATCTGTCACTGGAGAGAAGAAACAATAGTAGAATAAGCTTGAGAGAGGGACACCAAAAGCATTAAATCTAATGCTGTGTAAATATCCTTACATACCTTCAGTAGCTTTTGAGAAAATCATTGTGTTTTAACACTAGATATATGAGGCATCAAAAAAAAACACACCATAATATTGGAATTCTCAGTAATAATATTTTATTCCATCTAATTCACTTGGATAGTTTTCCATGAAAATTTGTTTTCTAATATTGAATATCTAAGCTTAGTTACATGCAAAGGCTATTTCTTTGCCATAATGTTTGCAATATTTCTGAACAGAGAACTATTTTAGTGAAAATGTTCATGCACTGTTTAGTGGTTTTCTTAAAATATTTTTTTTTTGAACTGTTGGGTAGGGCTGGAAGATATTATATGAACTAATAAGACATGTTTAGACAAATATTAACATGCACATATTGGGGTTTTATGATGCTTTTCTTTACAGTGTGTTATTTTTATAGTGTACCAAACATATTTCAGTTTATTTTTAATCACATGAAAATTGGCATCATTCTTATGATGGGCTATTAACTAATCATTAACAATCAGCCTCGGAATCAGCATAATAATAGAGGACTGTTGTTTAAATAGTAGTTCTAAAACTGTAGAATATAAAATGTGTTAATGAAACTTTACCTTGTAGGAATTATGTTAAATGTTTAAAATTGCTCATGAATTATCTTTTATTTTATAAATAGAACTACATCTCAATTTTTATTCATTATGAACCGTTTTCCCCTCCTCTTAGCCATCTTCCTGGGTTCTTTTCGGGTGCCATATGAAGAAATCAAAACAATGATATTGGAAGTGGATGAAACACAGTTGGCAGAGTCTATGATTCAGGTAAACAAACGGGCAGAGGGCTTAAGTTCCAATATTTCGTTGCAAGCTTCTCATTAAGTAGAAAACTGTAAGTGAAGCAAAATTCTTAAGCCAGATCATTCAGCTGGAAAATCATTGCTGCATAATTAGTTTTAGCATAACTTCCGTACTGCCAGAAGATAAAACTCTGCATCTTCTCTTAACTGCAAACTAAATATAATGCTATCAAAATGATTACATTTCAATTATTTTAAATGACTGTTTCTGAAAGTCAGATTGTTTAATTTTACACTTATGTTTTTGTTACAGTTAAGACTAATGATCTGTTAATTTAAATTTGTGTAATCCTTTTAGAATGTGTTTTTCTTAGGCTTATGTGTCTTATAACATTGTATTATTGGGAATAAAAGATTGAGATTTCTCTTCATTTAGTGTTATCTTTACTAACAACCCTTACTTGAGTCGTTTGTGCTCCTCTGAATACTGGAGATTATTTGCATAGTATTCTGAATTCATTCAGAAGGCTAGATGATCTTTTTAAATGGTATCTACTCACAGTATTATTTAAGGCATGCTAGCGTGGTACCAAAATTCCTTGCTGAATTCCACATAAGGCATCAGTAATATATATTTGATAGAATTTCAAGTTGGAGAATCAAACCAAAAATTATATAGCGAGAAGATATCTTCAGGTTACTTTTTTTTTTTAAAATAATGAAAAGAAAATGATGGTTTAGCAGTAAAAAGAAAACAAGGATTGTTTGCCATGTCAATGAAAAATTAAAATTGTTCTAGATATTTTAATTCGTCAGTAAATGGTAACCTTAGAAGTCGTTCTTGGTTTTGCCTCTCCCATCTTGTCTTCTGAATGTGGTGGTGATGTAATCCCATGAGGGATTCGTGCTGAGCTCCGAGATTCATACAGTACCTAATTCAACAACTCTTCTTTAAATGCGTTTCCTCCAGCAGTTTCTTTCTACTAGAATTTTATCTTTATTATTGTTGATGATGTATGTGCCTTGCTGTTAGTAGATTCCAAGTTTCTTAAAGGAAAATTTTCTACTTAATATACGCTTATGTTTTTATAATGAATTTGTTAAATGTTTACAGAGTAGCTTTTAACTTGATTACACGAACATTTTAGAGATGATCATGTGGCTTTTGTTGTGTAGAGATAGAGAAACAGTTATTTGCATTTTAAATTCATGTTCAGAGAATATTCAGTTCCATGTAACTTACTAATAGTCTGCTTTTCCATTACTGCTATAACAAGTTACCCCAAATTTAGTGGCTTAAACTATCACAAATGTATTATCTTACATTTCTGTAGAACAGAAACGCGGCCTGGGCCTTCCTGTGCTAAGGTCACTGTATCGGCAGGCTCGCATTCCTTTCCAAAGGCTTTCGGGAAGAATTCCTGTCTTTGTCTTTTCCAGCTCCTCATGGCTGCCTCCTTCCCTGGCTCACGGACAGCGTCCATCTTCTGGGCCAGCAGTGTTGTCTCTCTCTGTTCCTTTCTCTCTTGGTCCTTCGCCCCTCTCACTCAATGTCCCCCTCTTCTGCTTCGAAGGACCTTTGTGGTTCGGCTGAGCTCATCCAGAGAATCCGGGGTAACTCCCTGTTTTAAGGTCAGCTGGTAGAAACCTCAATTCCCTGTTGTGTAACTTCGTATTTTCATATTAAGTTCTGGGGATTAGGTGTGGACATCTTGGGGGAGGTGGGGTCATTATTCTGCCTGCCCTACTTAACTCAATGTAAAACCAGTCTCATGAATTTAAAATCTAAAACTTTAGTTTGGACATAAGCAAAGTCTTCAAATATTCATTTAAAAAAAAAATCAAGAATTTCATGCTATTTGTAATTTCATTTTTAAATTTTAAAATGTGTTCCTAATTGTAAAGTGAAGAACTGCCTATTTCAAACTGGGCATGGAAAAAAACATTACTTTGTAAGAATCATCATTTTGGTAGGTGTTTTTCATTGTCGTGATTTATTATGGAGTATCTATTTATATATAATAAGATGTCAGTATTGATGTCATTTTTCCCCTTTGTTTTTTACCGATTTACCTTCATTTGTCCCATGAGTCTTTTATTCATTTAGCAGTGTGTGTGTCTATGCATGTGTGTGTGTGCACACATGCCAGCCACGTGCAGGGCACTGTATTAGGCTCCATCAAACACAGACTTTACCTTTTTGGAATTCATAGTGTGGCAACGGAGATGACATTGAAATATATGGAATTATATTAAAAGATAGCTGATTTAGAATTGTTTTAGAACTAGATAATATGTTAGGAGAGTGCTCGGTGTGTGTATGTGTGCAGACGAGGGCACTTCAGGGTCCAGTATGGAGTGGATGTGGAAAAGGGCGGAGGGGTCGGGTCGTGTGAGTAACGTAGCGAGAGGCAATTACTCTGGCAGTAATAATACCCTGAGCTATGCAGGAGAAGCCAGGTGTGTGGGGGCAACTGCGAAGAGTTCAGTTTGAATCGGACCTTTGGATTTGTAAAGTTTATGGAGGATAAGGTTAAGGGACAGCCTAAGGGAAGTTGGGCCTGGTTTTTTCTTATAAATCATGATCATTTTATTACTTTAGGAAGCAAAAATAATAAATTGAAACATTAATAAATTTCTGATGAGAGATTAAAATTTAATTACATACTACCTAAAAATATTTAAAGGAGCCACTGGATGGTCATGTAAAAAATGCTGAAGAAGTTTAGAGTCCTGATGTAATAAATAACTCAAATATTATCCAGCTGTCAACTAGAATGATTAAAAGAAAAGATAAATAACCAGGTCTTTTGGTCTCAAACAGTTTTAAGAGAAATTTCTACTTATATGGGAAAATCATATACCTGTATCATTTGTATTCAGTTGGTGATATTAATAGTGAATACTTTTTTTAGGGATGATGTTAAATTGCCATTTTTCATTTGTTTGTTTTTGGCCAGTCAACCAAGTTTTTGTTCAAAGATACACAGTGAGTCAAAAACTTATTCTTTGATCTAACTACTTTGATATATATGTATAACATTTTCTAACATTATTTTTAACTAATAACACCTTTGGGAGATTTTTTTCCTCATAAATATGTATAGCATGAAGTAGGCTTAATTTAAATTTGTACTTGAATTTGGGCTTGCACAGAATATACTGATACTATAATTTGAGGTTGTGAGCACCAACTACCCCTTTTTTTTTCTTAATTTTAATATCAGTACACTAACTGGTTATAACACTATTCTAGTCAGTTATATTTTGATACAGTATAAACTTTATCCAAGAGATTGTGTAATCATTTAAGTCCTAACAGGGAAGCATAATTATATTCCTTTGGGTGTGTTTCTCTTGTCTCAGTGTGTGACTTGGGAAAGACTGTGCATGAACAAAGGAACCAGAACAACCAAATGAACCTGTGGTTTCTGGACTGCGGATGATACAGGCAAAGGGCGTTCCGGCCATGCCACTTAAAAGTCCCTAAAGGCTCTGTATGCGTATATAATTTTATCTACAATAAAAATGTGTGTGTGTGTGTTGTTCTGTGTCTTCAATAACTTTTCAGATTTTCTTTCACATCAGAAAAACTACTTTGTTTTAGAGATAGCTTCATTTTTATTATTAAAAGTGTTATCATATTGGTTAAATTTTGCAAGAACTGTCATTAAAATTCTGATTTCTATTCTTTCCCTTGCCTTTTAGTAGCAATATGATCATTTCTTTTATCCCTGTGAGTGAAGTGTTAAGATATGTTTGGCTTTGCCTGAAATTTCTGCCATTTAATTCTCTAAAGCTGAAATGTAATTGATCACATTTATCCAGGTGAGAAAGCTGTTTCTTGGGTATAGGTTGAGTTCTTCTTTCTCAGTTGTAAGGCTAATCAAATAAACATTCAGTAGTGCTTGATTTGAATATATAATAACTCTGGATAAAGAAGAAGAAAACTGACTACGTTCAAGATGCAGAAAATGTAGCTTAAGGATTAGTATAAGGGAGATAAAACTAAAGATTCTTTACTGATTTCCTTCCCATAGTTTATCAATAAGTTTTCATAAAATTCAAGAAGCACTTTTAGTGAAGATATTGTTTTTTTGATATATATATATATATATATACACACACATATATATATGTTTTTTGATTTTAATTTTTAGAACTTAATAAAGCATCTTCCTGATCAAGAACAGTTGAACTCATTGTCTCGGTTCAAGAGTGACTATAACAACTTATGCGAACCAGAGCAGTTTGCCGTTGTGGTAAGTACCAGCTCTCAATGTTAACTCTCTTTCGAGGCAATTTTTAATAGTGTGCAAAAGATAGGAAAGAAAATGCCAAGCCTTTTCACAGCATCATTACTCACAAACTTTTAATGTCCATCTTTCTTTTAATCTAAAGATATTTATAGGAAGTTATATTGATTTAAAATATATATTGAATCTCTAGCCTTAAGTGAAGTCCAAGGAGTTTTTAAAAAGTATAAACATGTTTTTTTTACGTTCTCTATAATGTCAAAATGTAAAATGAAAACTGCACTCCTTATGACTAGAGAGTATATTTATGATTTCTTCTAGAGCTATGTATTCCAGCATATTGCAAGAGTAGCTTCAGTTTCTCATTTTCATCACTCACTTCAGTTCATCTCATATTTTAGATCTGAAATTAGAAATATCGTCCTTTTTTTTTTGGCAATAGGGATGAAAAGTGAATACACTTTAAACATTCTTTGAGATACCTTGATAATCATCTTGTTCCAGCCTTTTTTTTCTTTTTAATCAAAGTTGGAGTCAGAAGGGGTGAGAAGACTTGTCAATGTTATATATTCGCTGTGTTGCAACTTAAGAGTTTTATCAAGCTTTCTTTCTCTTTTATCTTTAAATTATCATTTTGTTGTTGGTTACACTCAGATATCATCATAAGACTTTAAAGAAGTGCTTTATTTTAAATATATATATATATGTATGTAGTTATTTCTTTTCCTCTTCAGATATCTTATGACCGACCTCCAAGGACATGATGGGATTGCATTTTATATAATTTTGAAAATTCGAGTTGACTAACTGTAAGGACTGTGTCCATGGCGTATTTTGCATGTTGTAGATGTTTGCTCTTAAACTCCTTGTCTCTTCGTAAACCCATTCTCCTCAGCCCTCCCTGCAGTGCGTCCTGCTCCAAGTTCACAAAACTGAATAGAAAACAGAAGGGAAAAAGCAGGTGTTTTTCTATTCAGTCTTATGTTAACTCACTGTATTTACAAAAATGCTTTTAATTTTTTTTTTTATCCGATTGTTCAGGCTACTTTTTTCCTCTTTTATCCCCCATTTCTTTGTTTGCTTCATTTTCTATTGCCTGATCACTTTGTCTTTCTCTTGATCCCTATGTAATGTTCTATTTGCAATGTCTTCCATATGAGAATAAGGGAGAATTTGCATTAAAGTGTTATCACAGATTACAGTTTTGATTTTTGGCCATCTTATTTTGACTGTTGAATGAAAATCATAAAATGTAAAATTATAATTCTGAAGTATTTCCCATTTACATTACATCTGAAATGCATAGAAGCTTATATGAAACTGTCTACTTAATAAATAACTTTTTATGTTACATATCATCACAAGTGATTTAAAATTATTTCTGTGTTCTAGTGATGATCACAGAAGAACGAATTCAACCTAGCAAGTAATTTAGGTTTATTTAAAATAGGTATATTACAGAATAGTATACTTGAAACCTATGTAATTTTATTAACCTATGTCACCCCAATAAATTTAATAAAATGAAAAATAATTTAAAATTTTAATAATAATGATAATAAAAATAATAAAATAGCCAGGTTATTCCTGTCTTTAAAAACTCGAGTTCAAATCAAAGAGCTATGAGTTAGAAGCAGGGTACTCATAGGGGATCTGAACATTAAAATATATTTCCACATACTAGTGATAAAGGTTATAGTTTTGATTTTAAGACAGAGATGGATCACTTTCTTTTCAGGACATGTCAGCTCAAACTTGACCATGAGTCTACGCATTCCATGCCAAGTCATACCTAACTGCAAATAGAATTTAATGAGGAAAGAGTAATGGTGTTGAAAAACATCTACGTACAAACTGAACAGTGCTCTGTCGTCTATTGGTTGTGACTATCTATAATACGTCATTTTAAGTTCTGGTTTGTGTAGTGTTAACATTTTAAAATATAATTGTTTAGATGAAGCAAGAAAGTTGAAGAAAAATTGAAAGCTTTTTATTTTATTTATTTTTGTCAAATAGTAATGTTTTTTGCCTTTGCCTTTTTCCATTTCAACTTTTCACCATTCCCAATGTGGCTGCCCCTACTTCTCAACCTCCCCTCCCCCTACAAAAGAGAGGGAAGCCTGCTTAAAGTTCCAAACAATACTTGAGAACTACAAAAAAAAGAATGATGGACAAAATGTGTGGAATAGTGCGGGCTGCCTGAAGTATTCTGTTCTTCTTTCTAGATTAAAAGCTCAATTTTAAATTTGCTAATTTATTGAAGAGTGGTATGTTTTTAGTTTATCAACATTGTGTAAATAGCACAATAATTTGGTGTAATTTAGCAAACTGATTCCCGTAATACTAAGTTTCATGTTTAGAGTAACAAACTTATGAAATTATGTTTGTATCGTAGATGGACTATAAACTTTGAGGTAAGGTAAACTACAGATTCCTATAAGACTTTTATCTTGTAGAAAAACATTGACATTGACTCAACCTAGATTTAAAGTACTAATCAGCTCAACCTGAAAAATCACCACAGAGTCATAAATAAGCAGTCGTCAAGGACTGAGATAGCCTTTGCACCCCTAAATAAGGCCAAAGCTTGCCTTTTCATATGTTTTGAGATCAGCTCTTTCATTTTCAGGTTCTGTAGACTGATCTTGTGATTTCTAGCATTGTTTTCATTTTAAGAAAAATCATTTAAAACTACAGTTATGTTACTTGCGTTACTTTTATTCAATTATATAAATTCATTACATTTGATTTTTGTAAATTACAGATTTTTTGGAGAGGTGTGTTTTATTTAAATATGTGCCGAAATTTGATACAATAATGGATAAAGTCACTGCATTTGTTTGCATTATGTAATGAGCTGTACTTCCTCTCAAGAATTATGTAAAATGATAAATAAAAAGCTGGGCCAGGACACTGGCATTTATTCCATCTTTAATAGTAAGACACTGTGCAAAAGTAACACATCGAAAATGCTAGCAACCAGAATCAATTAAAGAACAATTAGAATATGTAGGCTATGACATGTTAATTAGAATTATGTTTTACTTTCGTCACGTATTTTACATACAAATTTTCAGGACTCTATGTCTTTTTGTGTTGTGTACATACAGACTGTACAGAAAGATTATGTCAATATCCATTAAATTGTATATCCTAGAAGTTTTCTTTCAACCACTAAAACATTTCATATGTCTATGTTCTCTCCAGATTTCCTGTGATAATAGAGTTTCGTATCTACTTTTACTTGTTTCTCCCTTGAAACTGCAAGTAAAGTTCTTAAATGCTGATACTAACTGTTATCACAGGGAATCTGGAAGTCACTCTTCCGTTTTTTCTAGTAATTCAGAATTTTAAGGTACCTTCTTGAGCTAATTCTCCTTGCTGTCCTTATGACTTGGACATTGGCTAGTTTGAGCAGGAAAGTTCTCAGGTGTCCTAGAGCTGGCCCTGTCCATGCTCTGTGCCCCAGTGGCGCTAACATGGTGATGGTCAGTGGGCTGGTACCTTTTAGAATTGATATCCAGTGCTATGATTTCAAAGTCTAATAGTTTAATGCTATCAACTTGTTTTCATAGCTAATTACAGTATATATATATAGGTCCTATGTTTTCTGGGAGATTTTGGCATGTGAAAAATAACCCCTCAAAAAATATTAACAAACTCAATGCCGAGAGATGAAGGGTTCTGGTCAGATGGTATTTTAGAAAAATGCTCTGGAATGTAGTCCATCTCTGCATCTTTTTGTATGACTTGAATAAGACATTTTACATATTGATATTATTTGTTGGTATAGGTTTTGGGCAGAGTACACTGACTACTTACTGACCAATGTGCTTAATTTTAAATATTTTTTTCCCCTGGACATTCCATGATAAAACTTTTTTTGTTGAGAAGTTGGTTTATATTTGGCATGCCCCAGCCTCATGCTTTATTCAACCTAATTTTCTATCAATAAGATTAAGAAATGAAAATATACTTCTTAGAAAGTCAGTCATTAGATCAGTTACCTGTCTCTTTTCTCGGTTCCTTCCTTCCCTCTTCAGCCCCAACACCTTCTTCATCCCTCCCCACCCCCGCCCCTCAAATATTGCCTATTTATCAAAAGTTGGTTTCCATTGAGTAAAACCTAATTTTAGTTGTATGACTGCATTTAAAAAAAAAAATGTGCAGTGTTTCTTTGATCAGTAAACCATTAGGTTAAATCACTGCTCACAGCGGCTTGTTTTTACTGTGTGAGAAATAAGATATGTAAATATTCAGTGGGTTCAGAAGATTAGCTAAAGTTTGGAAAGAGGCCTAAAAATTTGCATTTGAAGCTTGGTGCACTATTCTCTCTGATTAAAAATTCTAGATTTTTGAGTATTTGTCTCTATATTATTTAATTCTTTTAAGCTGCCTGTTCTTCAAAGTAATCAAAACATTTATAGAAAAGTTGGATTGAACAAATGTCCTGCTTGTGTGTTGTATTTTTATGTGCCACCATTTGGTGTCACTGTAGGGCAGGGCTTTTCAACTTCGTGTACTAGGGGCCTCCAGTTTTTTTTTTTTTTTTTTTTTTATAATCAAAAATGTTATGGGAAGTTCATGCATATTTCCCTGCATTAAAAATGCCTTGTTTTAAGAAGTACACGCTAATATTCTTGTTGTAAAACATTCAAGTAACATATAAAAATATTGAATACGATGCGGAAGTTTGTCTCCCACTACCCCCACTGCATTTCATACAAATTATTATTTTGTTGGACTTCCAGTCTTATTTCTTTGTATTTAAGAATTATGCATATTCATATGCACATTTAAAAAATACATTGTTCTGAAACTTTTCCACCATAAAATATATTTTGTAGATTTTTAGTTTTATAATGTAGTGGTTTTAAATTCTTCTGTGGAGTTTCATGGTCCATACTATTGCTTTTTCTTTTAACTATTCTCTTAATGAAGGATGGTTTATTTTTGCTTTCCTCAGGATTTTAACAAGTAATTCTGCATACATCTTTGTATATGTATTCGAAGGCTGCGTGCCCTAGAAATTAATGAATGTAGACTCTGGGTTTAAATCCTAGACCGATCTTACTAGCTGTGTGATCTTGGGTAGTTACTCATTTTTCTGTACATCAATTTCCTCATTGAAATGGGACTACATTAGTTTCCTGTTGCTGCTATAACCAATTACCACAAAATTAGTGGCTAAAACAGCAAGTTTAATTCTGGAAATCGGAAGTCCAAAGTGGGCCTTCAGCACTGCATTGCCACTGCAGGCTGTGGGAGGGAGTTATTTCCTTGTTTTTTCCGGCTTCTAGAGGCTGCTCTCATTCCTTGGCTGATGGTCCAGCATCAGTCCGATTTCTGCTTTTGTCATCTCATCTCCTTCTCTGACCTTCTCCTAACTTCTTATAAGGATCCTGTGATTATATCAGGTCTACCTGGTAATCCAGGGTAATTTCCCCATCTCAAGATCCTTGATTTACTCACCTCTGAAAGGTCCCTCTTGCCTTTTAACATATTCAGAAGTTTGGGGCATTAGTACTTGACCATGGTTGGTGGGTCATGGGGACAATAATAGTGCCTACCTCCACTGCACTGTCCTGAGTGTTAAATAGATCGATATAATGAATACATGTAAATCATCTTGAGCTCATAAACTCTTTGAAAACGTTAGCTTTTGTTATTAATATTATTATTGCTTTAGGAAAGAGTCTTAGAATTGATAGGTCGAAGGTATTTTTAATCTTCGTAGTTACAGCCAAATTTCTTTTCCAGGAGGCGTGTCAGTTTATACTTTGATGAACAATATATATGAAGATTCTTTTTCTTACACCATCACCAATCCTTAATATTATCTTTTTTCACTTGGTGATTTTTTTTTTTAACTTTATATTTCTTGGTCATTAAATAAGATTGAAGCAATTATTATATATTTATTGGTTATTTATATTTCTTTTTAAAATTGCCGATTATTTACTTTCCTATGATCTTTTTTTTATAATTTATTAGAGCTGCTTATTTAATCTGTATGATACTCCTATGTAAATACTTGCAATTTTTCTTATTGCCTCTCAGTTGTTTTTCTGCTTTTATAAATGATATCTGCTGTGCCTTGCATTTTTGAAGTTTGGTTTTAGAACTTCTTATAAGAAGTGAAATGAGATAAAGTCCCCTCTCACTCAATGATAGGAATATGTTCTGTATTTAGGGAAAGCTTGATCCTTATACATAGTGGGAGCATATCAAATAGCAACTGATTAAGCCTTTAGTTTGATTGTATAGACCATCTTATAAAGATGTAAAGTGAAGAATGAAATGACTTTCTTTCACTGGCTCCCTAAAAATCCCTTAGTTGCTCTGTATAACTTTTACCTGAATGTCCAAAATTCTTAGAACAGCATTAGGCCTTAAAAAACAAATACACAACTTTATTGAGGCATAATAGACATATTTCTGTCGAAAGCACAAATTTAAAATTGTAGAATTTGATTAATTTTGACATATGAATACATCCATAAAACCATCACCATCATCAAGATAATGAACATACCTATCACCCCCAAATGTTTCCTCAGGTCTCTCTGTAATCCTCCC
>NW_006437828.1:1516275-1570304 GCF_000325575.1 Pteropus alecto
GTCCCCTCTTACCTCTTGTCTTGCTTTTTCCCCCTGTGCTTCATCTTTCTTTCCTCCAGAGCTTTCTGTGCAGCATACTGAGGCCTGTCAATATGCTTTCCCCCCATTCTTTCCCCTTCGAGGAGGCCTTTGACATGCTTTCCCTAACACTTCTGTTATTCCCTACAAAATTCAGTATCTGTCCTCTTTGTTACCATAATGCCCTGTGCATATCTCTAAATGGCTCTTACTACCCTGGAACATAAGTGTTACTTCACATGTCACAGTCTTCATTTCTGCTCATAAATTTTGGATGGGCTGGTGTATATCATGCTCATCTTTATGTTACCAGCACATGGCACATCGTTCAGCACACGGTGGCCACGTGATAATGGCTAATTGAATATATGAAATAAGGAAGAGATGAACAGAAAGGAGGGAAAATAGATAGCCAAAACAAAAAAATAAAAACAAAGTTTGAAAAACTTTTTAAGATTTTTTTTTTTTTTTTTTTTTTAAGGGAAGCTTAAGGTTCACAGCAAACTTGGGGAGGTATGGAGATTTCCCATATACCTCCTCCCCACAACACATGCGTAGCCTCTCTGATTATCAATATCTCTCACCATTTATTACAATTGATGAACCTGTGTTGACACATCTTAATCACCCAGAGTCCATAGTTAGAGTTCACTCTTGGTGTTATACATTTCATGGATTTGGACAAATGTATAATGATGTGTATCTGTCATTGTGCTATTATAAATTGCCTTTTAAAATAAAAATGTTGATTATTTTTTAGATAATTATTTTAATTTTGTTAAATTGAATCTCTAGATAATGACTTCTTTGTGTGTCAAAATGGGCTGATTCAAAGTAGACCACATAACCAACACTTTTGATCATAAGAATCTGAATTCACACTTTGAAAAAAATTAGAACTTAACCACCCTCTGAGATTTGCTACCTAACTTGTATTCTTATCAATGTTTTATTTTTCTTCTGATATCACACCTACACTGGACTTTTTTCCTTGATCCTCTTTTAACTCAGAAGGCTATTTTGTGTGTGAATACTCAGGGTACCCTATACGATACTTCTTTTGATCTCAATGATTTTATCTTCTAAAAAATGTTGAGAAAATTGTGATTCGGTATAAGAATGATGGTTTATTGAAACCCCTTCAGAAAAGACTGATCACAATAGGTAAAGAACCTGAAAGAATATTTCTACTGAACCGTTGCTTTCCCAAACTAAATATCTTCAAGTCTTTCTTTCATTCTTTAGGTGTTATTCCAAGTGCATTGCAAATGTCCAGATACAAAATCAATCACGTTTAGCAGTTGTCACTTTAAAACTTATCAAAGGATATGGAGTTAGTTAGTATGATACAATTTCTTCTTCAAGAACTCATTTTGGCTTCTTGTAATTACTTCTTCTTTTTCTCTTTAATAATTCATCTTCAGTCCTGTCTGTCAATGACAAATCTTGCCAGTCTCTCATCCTACTGCTGCTTTTTGGTACCTGTCCAGTTGTCCAAGGTCCCTCAAATTTCACGATGTTTTCGACAGCACTTTGGCAATCTCGCCTGCAAATCTTGCGGTACCCAAGGAGGACATTTGTTTAGAATAATAAACTCTTATAACTGTATTCATGCTATTTAAATCTTAGAGGTCTGCTTCTCTTAAGATCACAAGCATTCAGCTGTTGTTCAGTTATTCTTGTCACATTGCTTTGCAACCTTCTTGACATGCTTCTACCAAGATCCAAGATTTAATATAGGCTCACTAGCACAGATGGTTTTTCTTTCACCTAGTTCAGGGCTTATTAATTTAGCTTGCTTTCAATTATGATTGATTTGTAGCCTGAAATTCTTCAGACATTTATTACTTCTATCGTTTTTCTTATGATTCGATTTCTGCCTTTCATCTTCTTTAGTCTAAGTTAAAATAGTCATGATGCCATTTTAATTTTTAATTAAACTTATTGAAATTTTGTTGGCATAAGTAGTTAAAAATCACTTGTCAGCTGAAAGGTATTTTTACCTTGCCCATCTTATTATTTTCTTGGAAGATCTTTTCTCTCACAGATTTCTTCTTAATTCTTTCTGCTCATGATACAATGAGGTAAATGTTGGCAAAACTCTTAAAGGCCATTTACATCTTTTCTTTACATGTTTAACAGGTAGTGTAAAATAATATATGGCAGATTTATCAATGTGACCAAATATAATGAAATTCACAGAAAATATGAAGTTCACAAAAAAAGTACAGGTTTTTTTTATGGTCAAATTTAACATTGGCTCCACTGCTGATAAATTGAGTATATGTAAGAACTGTTCTGATATTGATTTGGCCTCTCAGTAGATGATTCCAAGGAAATGGCTTCAGGCAACAGCTTTTCTGCTAGTGGTTGGCCTCAGCCTTTTGGTGCTTCAGAGGCTTGGATCGCCAGTTATTGTATGGACGAGTCGAGACCTTGAGTTTATATTGATAACTGCAGCGCTGTCTGGTACGTTTCATTGGACTACCTTGTCTCCTTGGTTTAGCAATGATTCATTCATTGGTTCGACAGATATTTGTTAACACCTACTGTGTGCTGGGCATTGCTCCAGGTTCTGAGATAACCGCAGTGAGCGTGTTTCCTACTCCTTATTGGTCTTACGTTTTAGTTGAGGACAGAAACAATGAACACATAATCAAAACTATAATGTAATCATGTGATATCAAGTAATGCATACTCTTCAGGAAATGGGGTGAGGGCGGTGTTACGTGTGTGATTAACATGACTGGGGAAGGCCTCTCTGAAGAGGTAATATTTGAGCAGAAGCCTAAGGGACTTTAGTTAGCTCTGTGGATATCTTGGGGAAGCGTTTTATAGACAGAGGAGACCACAAGCACCAAGGCTTCGAGGGACAGGTGAGTTTGGTACAGTTGAGGCCAGTGGCTGTGGCACAGTGAATGAGGGGGAGCGGTAGGAGGGGACATTAGAAAGGCCACCAAGGCCATGAAGCCATGGTGTGAGGCTTGTGGACTTTATTCTGAGAAAGCCATTGGAGGAGCATTTTAAACAGTGAATTAATGCTTTAGGAGTATTATTCTGGTAGCTACGTGAAGAATAGATTGGGGGTGGGGCC
This sequence comes from Pteropus alecto, assembly GCF_000325575.1. Classification (NCBI taxonomy): domain Eukaryota; kingdom Metazoa; phylum Chordata; class Mammalia; order Chiroptera; family Pteropodidae; genus Pteropus; species Pteropus alecto. Next base: position 1,519,388 of record NW_006437828.1, read on the forward strand.
ATAAATTGAAGCCAATGGCCTGCTGACATGCCGTTACAATGATCTAGTAATTAAGGTGAGAAGTAGGGCTGGCTTGACAGACTTGATGTCATTACCACAGTTGATAAGTGGTCAGATTCCAAAAAATTTTGAAGGTAGGGAAGCAAGATTTCTGATGGATTGAATATAGGAGTGTGGGAGGAGTCACCGATGACTCCAAGGCTCTTGCTTGGCCCACGCACTTAGAAAGATAAGAGTTTTTATTCACGGAGATGAGGGAAAGATTTGCCGAAGGAGCAGACTCTCGGAGGGAAGACCACGTATCATGTTTGTAGACATCCAAGAAGGCCTATGAAGTATGCAGCTGGGACGTAAGCTGGAAGTTCAGTGCTGGATGTAGAAATTTGGGAGCCAGTCTCATACAGGTGCCATGTAGAGCTGTGAGACTGAACGAGATCACCAAGGGAATGAATTAGAAATGTAACATGGGCGGCAGGGAAGGGCAAGGTGCAATATGCAAACTTTACTGTTTTTCTCTATCCTCTCTCTAGAGAGGGACTCATCATCAGCAAGGTTTTGTTTGTTTTCGCTGCTGGTTACCACCTCTCTGAGGAAAATTGTGATCCATGGTCTAGGGAATTGTCCAAGGTGATTTTATAATATGACACTATTGCAGTTGGTTTCAAAAACTAAGCATGAGCTGGGGTGAAAGGGCTATTTGGCACTTGTAGGATGTAATTCATCAGGGACCTTTGGAAAGAAGCTAGTAGTCATGAGAATTGTGGTCACGTGAGTAGGTGTGCCTGTGGAAAAAAAGAAAAAAACTACTTTTGCTTCCAAACTTTGCCCTTGTATGAAAAAAAAAAAAAAGAATCTCTAATACATCATAATAATAAGTATATAATGCCTATATTATGACCTAAGATAAAGTTAAAATGCCAAAAATGTGCAGGCTTGTTCCTTGATAAAATAACTCTCGTTTAATCAAGGGGTTGAGTTCATTTAGTTCAAATCTACATCAAAATAGTAATATCAAATCTTGCCATTAAGGGGAAAAATCACTCACACACTAGCAATTGTGTTCTCTTCGGAGTGGGAGGATAAATGGAATTGAACTCTGAATGAATTCTCTTATGAGCTTTGTTACCCTTGTTCCCTTGAAATTAGTAGAATGTCAGCTATATTAAATAACTCTGCAATTCTTTAATTTATTAGAACTAATAAAAACACAGCATGATCAGAATAATACACGATTTCGTTGAGTTGCTAACTCTAGCATGTTTCTCAAAAAGTTTGCATTTTCAACTGTGATTTATCTCGATCTTCCCCACTTTTTTTCCACTTTGTGGTAAAAGGCACACAATTTTGCTTGTATTTCATATAACATGCATGTAAAATGTGTGAAAGAACTTGATCTTGAGAAATAGCACCCATGACAGCAGGTATTCTCTTGAGTGTCAGTGAATCCCACATGTCCTGGACAGCACCTGACTTATAAACGTGCCCAGTAACTATCTGACACATGAATAAATAACCTTCCCTACAGCTTTTCCTAAATACTGAAAAGCTGTAACTATTTAGCTCTCAGCTTACTGAGGTTTGCCATGCAGTACGTTCCTAAGTGAAACATGAATCTGGTTTAAAACAACTTCTCGGTGTTTTCAGATTCCTTCAACCATCCTTCATTGCATTTCTAGTCTAATTAGACAGACCCAGGTTTGAATTCTTAATTTACCATACACGAGGTATGAAACTTCGGGACAAGTTTCTTAACACCTCTGTTTCATTTTCTTTATTTTCAAAATGTCTGCGAATTTAGAACCTGTCTCCTTCAATTGGGGCGAGACTTAAAGGAGAGCATGCATGTGCGTAGTCAAGAGCGAGTAAGTGCCCAGTTATGGTAGCTGCTGTCATTATCATCGTATTTTTATTTCGAATGTTTGTTTGTTTGTTTGTTTGTTTTCTCTTATCAGGCGAGATCCAGTTCAGGACCTACTTGAGGAGCCATTTCCTACTTTTTACACTTAGAATTTTCTCTCACTGGTCTCTGATCCTCTAACGTGTTCTTTGCGTGCACCTTTGCTCCCGTCGCTGCCTTACTAGTTACTGTCTTAGTGTGTGGACAACCTCACGATCCCAGAGCCAACACATGTCCTTTTATTTCTTGTCTTGAACGCGCTCGAGCTGTGGTCAGCATTCACCCTATTAGCGTTGTCCACTTTCTTATTCTCTCTTCTGTCTTGTGCTTTTTTTCTGACTTCTTCCCTGGCACTTTTCCCATTTCTTATAACATTTAAATAAGCGTCTTATTCAGATTCTGTTCTCTATTTTCTTTTCATACCCTCTTCTTTTTCCATGATTTTATCTGCCTCACATTTATTAATGACTCCTTTTGAACATCTTCCAAACTTTTTGCACTTCGACTTTTAAATATACACAATTTAATGCCACACAAAGCAGCCAAGGGGATGAGTCAGGAACATGACATAAAAATAAGTACTGACACATGAACTTTTAAGTTATCAATTCTGGCCTCCAGATCTCATGTTGAGACATGGCACGGGAGTGTTTAGTATCTGTTCATGGGAATAACCTTCAAGAGTATGAGACAAATCACTGAAAAACTGATTAGGATAAGCTTTTCTTCTAACATGAGTTGCACACATTGGAACCAGACATGTGAACTTAAAAGCCTTCTACCTCTAGATCTTTGACGAGGTAAACCCAGCTGAGGTTCTGAGCCATAGGAATCCTCGGAATGAAAATCATCCAACTGCAGACAATAATAGTTTGATAATTATTATGGAAAGTGTACTAAAGGACAAAAACTAAACAAAACCCCGCAAATTTATTTTAACTATCTGAGATATTACAAAACAGCAGGTTAGCCTTCCACTTGTAAATCATGTCATGCAATGGGGTAGCTGGAGGAGATTAAAATCTAACTCTACATTAGTTTAGTCTGATTATCTTTTTCATATGGTAGCTGAGACTTGTTTTACTTAGACGATGAAGGTTTGGGTAAGAGGAGCAGGGAGGGAGATTAATTTTGGAGTTTCAGGTCAATGACATAAGTACTGTACCAAACAAGCAACTGTAGGAACAGCCAAGTAATTATATGCCAGTGACATTATCTGACTTCTGTATAGTGATGGACAGTTTGCATAGAATGTTTTGTATACATTTAACTGCCGGTAGAAACAAGAACCCCCACACCACATAAACAGAAGAGAAGGATTCAAAGTCAAGATCTGAGTCTGCATTCCATGTTTTACTTTGTTTCTACCACACTCTTATTTCTAGGTGTAAGACTCTCGATCTCTTGGCAAAGAAGCAGATGTTTGTAGGAGGCGGAGAAGAGGCCAATGAATGCAAAGGGAAAGGTTTTACAAGATACTTTAGCCGACAATGTGTTTTTGCTCAGGACCAGTCCTACACCTGCTTTCCTTTGCAGAAACCCAATATTAAGCTTTTTTTTTTTTTTTTTTTTTAAATCTCCAGAAACTCAGGGCTCAAATGGGAGGGAAAATGCTCTGTCCTTTCTTGAAGAGCCTGGTGAGCGTAGACGTTTCTGGAATGTGGACTGCCTTATTGGCTCATTCCTCACTTACGGCCTGACCACTGACTTCACTTGAGACACCTTTCCCTCATTTTCTTTCCCGTGGTTGACAGGGGACTGGCACTCTGATGCTAAGGGTAAGAGCCCTTGAAAACTTCTCTGGGATACACAGAATCAACTGTGTGTTGTTTTGTTTAACTTAATTGCATCGTGGCTCCGGGAGAGACTGTAGTAGTGTTTTGATCCCATATTTATTTAGTTTATTATAGCACTTGTCTACATTCCCTCTCCCCTTTTCTTTGATTATATTTTTATTTTGTTTTAAATTGTATATTTCGTTACACATCCTTATCTTCCAAACTAGACTTGGCTCTTTTGAAAGGATAAATGCATTTATTTTTTTCATTCTAACATTGGGTCAATTTCCTGTCTTGAACTCAGCTATTATTCATTATTAATACTATTTTGATTTCTTTATCAAGGATGCCCAATTTTGTATCCAAGTCAACGTATTATATTTATTTAAGGTTGGGATAGGGACCAAAGTGATTTTTCCCCCTTAAGTGCAAAGGCGATGTTAACTTCTGTAACCACCAGCATCACCACGACCAAGTCATTTGTCATATTTGTCTAAATTCCTATCTTCTAGGACAGTCTGATTCTATATATGATGGATGGTGTACTATACCATTTATAGTGTTTTGGCTTACATTTCTAAATTAGTTACAATTTAGTATAAATATCAATATGTTTAAAACTTCTCATAGTTTGTGGCTTTATGCTAAAGTTGTGACAGGACCAGTATTCTGTTGATTTTTTGTTTATTGATGTCACCTTGTGCCTCTTCCTATAGTGAGGTTTGTGGCATTTCTGAAGTTTTATGCTGTGGGCATGTGGAGCCCTTCTACCCTGTTTAACAAAGAACGCTTCCTGTGTGAGTCTCTCTCCTTGGAACCACTTGCCACAGTAAAGCACCTACATCATTCTGATCAGTCAAACACCTTTATATCCTGAAGGGATTTAAGGCTCCAGCAGCTTTGCATTACGAATTTCCTTGACACTATCTTTCTTTAGGTTTTTGTCTGAAGTTCTGACCCAGAATTCTTTAGAGCACTCTATACTATGAATGGAATTAAGAAAAAATTAGTACAGCTAGTTTCATGATAGTCCTTTCCTTTATTGCTTAATTGTTTCTGCTATTTTCTGTCTTCATTCTATTACTTTATGTACTTTATTTATTTACTTATTTTTTTGCCTTCTTTGCTTTTCTAAGTTTTTCTCTTAGGAGGGGCTATGTCCGCTGTGTTCTTAGCCTCTCTCATTTCTTAGTGGATTCTTAGAAACTCCTTTGGAACGATCCATGATTCTGCCTGCGGGCCCTAGTAAAGATCTCTCTTGCAAGTTGAAGACTACTTTTTCCCCAACTTCATCCTCTCTCAAATGCAGTTTTCCTAACCGTGGACCTTAGCTACAGCCTGATCCTTTCTTAGTTATGTCCCTGGTCGGAATCCTGCCTTCAGACTTTCCTTTGTCTCACCGCATCTTCAATCAGTATCCACACAGTTCTCCCATTCTACCGGAAGTGTGGATCACAGGCCTGGCCCTCTGGTGTCTTTGGACAAAGCAGTAGACATACTTTATTACCGAAGGGCAGAGGAGTTACCTGAAAATGTATCACAGTGATTTGATTTGAATGCTCCCAGAACGCATCCACCAAATCAATGGCTTGAACTGAAGCATGAACCCAAACACAGAATGAATTTCTGAAAGGCCATTGATTTATTTTTGGAAGTCCCTGAATGAATTTTATTTGTCCTAATGTAGAAACAGAATAAAAACTGCAAACAATCAATACTAAGAAACACAACAAAGTGTCATTCTTAATGGGTTTATGTTTGGGATAAATACAGAAATACCTTTGCCATTAATATTCTGGCATCAGAAAGAGAAAGGTTTTATAAAATGGCATGGCTAAAATTAAAGTCAGGGCAGGGCATTGGTCATTTAAGAGTATTTTGGGGAGAGTTGTTATTTTAAAATGAGCTAGTTAGCAAATGCTACAGGAAAAGGCCCTTTGATCCTATACTACTTTTGAATATTTTAAATGTTTTAAAATATTTTAAATTTAAACTAATTTACAATGTAGAGAATTTTACCTGCATCACTTTTTCTTACCTCTACTACTCCAGACCTGCCTCCCCAAATTCCCACCCCAAATTTTAACATCCTCTAGTAAGATCTGCTTCTGGAGATAGAGTTGAAGGGGTCAGCTGGCTGGAGTTACATCCTAGGGTCTGTATTCTATTTTTGGTTCACATCCTACCTCTAGCTCCAACTTTTCCTTTTATTCTGTGACTGACTGATCTTTACCTGGTCCACTGATCAATCTTGAATGTGTAATTAACCACTTGCAAGTTTAGAGGATTTAGCCAAAGTGGCTCTTGAATGTAAGTATCATGTTTATGGTATTCTAGTGATTTCTCACAATCCGTCTTTTGTTAAATGAAATTCCTGAAGTCAGGCAGGGACCGCCATGGTTAGAGAGCTTTTGTGTCATACCTGTTAATGAATGGCAATGGTAAGCCAAATTTAAAGCAGAATAAAATAAAGGTATTCATTTTAGAACAGTATTGTTGGGAAACGTTAAAATTTCAGGGATTTTGGGCCAGTTCATCATAACTGTATATTTTTGTATTTGCCATTTGTCGATTACCTACTGTGTTTCAGGCCCAGTGCTTCATGCTTTGAATGCACTGTCCTTGTCCACATAGTAGCTAGTGACTTCTTACTATAAAACTAAATGAGATTGTCAGTTTCAAGCTTAAAATACTCCCATGGTTTTAAAATTTACTTTGTGTTATATTAATGTAACTACACCAGTTTTATTTTGATTAATGATATCATGGTATATCTTTTATTTATTTATTTTTTTAAACATACGATTGTCCCATGCAGCATATTAGCTGTCTTGATTTTTTTTTTTTTTCTTTAATCCAATCTGACCATCTCTGCCTTTTAACTATAGTGTTTTGGCCATTTTCTTTTTAATGTGGTTATTTATGTGGTGGGATTTGAATCTACCATTTTGCTATTTTCTATTTATCTCATCTATTCTTTGATACTCTTTCGAGTGGGATATCTAAATTATTTTTATTTTTTAAATCTATTTTTTGGCTTATCAGCTATTTTTCTTGGTGGTTGCTTTAGAGTTTATAGTATATATTGTGATATACCATTTTATGTGATATTATATCACTTTATGTCTGGTGTAAAGCCTTAAAACAATACATTCCCATTTTCCTCCCTGTGGGCTTTGCACTATTGTTATTATACATTTTACTATGGCATGTGTTTAAAACTGTTAACACATTATTTTTGCTTTAAAAAATCAGTCAATCTGTTAAAGAAAATTTTAAAATCTCTTTATTTAAAAAAAAGTATTTTATATCTGCACACACACATATATACCATTTTCAGTATTTATTCATTTGTGTATATCTTGTCTTCTGTCTGGAATGATCTTCCTTTGCCTGAAGAATTGCCTGTAACATTTCTTCCAATGCTAATGAAATCTTTCTTATTTATTTATTTATTTATTTATTTATTTATTTATTTATTTGTCTGAGAAAGTCATTTTTCACCTTTATTTTGAAAAGTCTTTTCATGGGTGTGGATTTCCGGGTGGACAGTTTTTTTTCTTTCAGTTGTTTCAACATGTTGCTGTACTGTTTTCTCATTTGAATCTCTGGGCGGGAATCTGCCATCATTCTTAACTGGTTCCTCTGTACGTGTGTCTTTTTTCTCTGGTTGTTTTGAAGATTTTATCACTAGTTTTGTACAATTTGATTATTTTGTGCCTTGAGCATAGTGTCTTCATATTCTCCTTGGAGTTCACTGAGCTTCTTGTATCTGTGGTTTTTAGTTCTCATCAGGATTAGACACTTTTTAGTGATTATTTTTCAAATATTTTTTTCTGTTCTTTCTTCTCTCCTCTATTTCAATGACTTCAATTACAATACATTTTTATTGTTACACATACATTAGGCCTCTTAAAGTTGGTCCACAGTTCACTGATTCTTTTTGTTTTCTGTTTATTTTAAATTATTTTCTATTGCCATGTATTCCAGTTCACAATTTTTTTTCTTTGGTTGTGTCTAATCTGTTGTTTTTCCCATTCAGTCATCTCAGATATCGTTTTCTTCTCTAGAAATTTCAATTTTTTTTTCTATCTTTCTTGTTTCTACTTAAAATCCTCAACCTTTCCTCAGCTTTCTCAAACAAATGAAATTATAACGACTGTTTTAACTCCCCTCTCTAGTAATCCTGCAATCTGTACATTTCTGGGTCCGCATTTATTAAATTTTCTCCTCATTGGTTGTATTTTCATGCATCTTTGGGTGTCCAGTAATTGTGGGTGCTAAACAAAAATTTTACCTGGTTGTACTCTTGATAGTTTTGTATTCTTTATAAATATTCTTGAGCTTTATTTGGAAGGCAGTTAAATTACTTGGAAAAAGTCTCATGCTTGTGACTTTTTGAAAGCTTTCTTACGTAGAATCAGAGTAGCTTTGAATCTAGACTTTATCTTTCCTCACCACGGAGGCAATAATACCCTCTGACTAGAACTTAGTGTCTTATGGATTTTGAGGTTGTCTCACTCTGGCTGGTGAGAACAGGTACTACTTACTGTTCATTCCCACCCTGTGTGAGCATCAGGCACTATTACTGCTACCCCTTTTGCCTGATTCTTTCCCTGGCTTCCAGTAGTTTTTTCACATGCACGTGCTAATCAGTACTCCACATAAAGGCTCAAGGGGGAAGGAACCTCTCAAGATCTTCAGAGCTTTCTGTCTGTGCAACTTCTTTTCTGGTACTCTGTCCTAATAACTCTAGCTGCTTTGGCAAGCTCAGCCTCCCCACTCTCTCCCCTCAGCTCACAGAGACTTCCTGGCTCTACCTGACTTCTTTCTCCTTGTGCTGCTTTTTGGGAATTGCAGTTAGTAAGCTGGTGTGGTCATAGGGCGCTCCTTATTTGCCATCCCTTTCCCAGGCACCAGTGTCCTACACTCCTGGGTCCAATGCCTGTAGAATATTGTTACAGGCAGAGGCGATAAGCCCAGTTCCTACTGTTACACCTTTCGCCATAAGGGAAATTCCCCATAGGAGCTTCTAATGGTTTTTAAGTTCATTGTGATTTGTAGGATGATCTCTAGCCCTGTTTCTTCATCGTCATATTTTACCACTCCATTCCTTGTCCATGTTCATTTCTGTCCATACTTCACATTTGCCTTTACTCTTGCTGTTCCCTTTGCTTCAGCCCAAATGCCACTTTTTCATGGAAGCAGTCATCATAATGATGCCCTCCACCCCATCATTTTCTATCTACATTACCTACTTATTCATAGCACTGATCTAAAACAATCTTTTCTGTTTTATCGTTTCTCTATCGCTGCCTGCTTGCTTATAGTATACTCCATTTGAAGCAGGTCCTTGTCATCTTATTTTCGGTATGAAACTTCATGGCCTGAAATAATGCTTGGCACATAATAAGTGTTCAAGAAATATTTGACACATAAATGGATGGGTAATTATTATCTGACTCTCACATAACTCCAGAAATAGGCATTGCTATTTCATAGATGAAGCAACTTGTTCACTCAGCTAGTCATTATTATAGCTCAATTGTGAATGTCCTTTAGGGCACTTCGTTGTGTCCATGTCACTTCTATTGGTGGTAGTCACTCTTGTATTTGTTTGCTGTAGGTGCCTACTTTACTCGAAATCGCTTTTAGCAGTTGTTTCTGTATGCTGTGTTATTAGAACAATCTATTTTTAATATTTAAAAATTAACTGAGCTATTATTCAAGACAAATTTCTTAGAATAGTTACATAGGATTTGAATGGTTGAACTTGAAATTAAGTTTTTGGAAATTTTGTTAGTTTCTACTTTTTCTTCATTGGGATTTTAAATGGTCTGTACAGACAACTAAAAAATGGGACATCGAAGTCTGTAATGGGAATGGGGGGTGTTGTTTTTGGTAAGGAAACATGATGCTTTCTAGTCAGACTGTAGTATTGAAATTTTATGGCACAATCTGCTTAATTTGTTTCATTTGCAGAAACAAAACAAAACATCATTACAGTCACATACTAATTACTAGCCACGCATCATTCATTTGAAATAGAGCCTAAAGCATTTTGTAGTTATAAGCAAAGAAGGTCTCTTATGATTCATCACTTTGCAAACAGCATTATTTTAAGCTTGCTTTTGAGATCTTCGTATCATCTAGTGCCTGGGAAGCGTTTTCTGTGTTCTCTAAATCTCATTATATAAGGCTTACATATTCTAAGACTGTTTTAGAAGCATAATGGAAAAAGGAGACTGGACTTCTGGAGCTAAGTTACTATAGAGTAAGGGAATTTTATCACACTTGTAGCTTAAGTTGCAATTGTTGTAGATATCGACTGGTTTATTTTGTTTCATTCTCATTCTCGAAGCCATCTGAAAGGGTCGGTAAAGTACATTTTTAATAAAGTTGAGTAAATACTATAGTGAGTATTCTACTCAATGGGCTTTCCCCATATACCACAAAAGTGAATATTTGATGAAAATAGCTTATATACATACTGTTTACATGGTCTCAAAGCATCTCCCTACAAATTCCTTATTTATTATAAAGGAAAAATATAGTAACTTTACACTGGAAAAACTGGTAAACAGCACCTTAACCAAATAAGAATGTATAATACGTATATATGTTTTCCTTTATTTTACATAAATTATAGTACAGTCTAGTATATGCATATTATATGTAAAAGAATAGGATAAAGCATACAGGACAAAATGAAAGCAATTGGCTGATCTGGGTAAAGAGTATTTTTTGTATTCTTAAAACTGAAATTATAAAAAGCTTCAAAAATTTCATAGTAACAAAAAAAAATTAGGAATAAATTTAGGAAAAGCCGTGTAAACTACTAACAATGATAAAACTGGGCAAAATATGTAAGGCTTCTGTTTTAAACAGTAGACAACCAGTAGAGAAAAATTACAAACCTCGAGAGAACAAACTCAAAATTCATGAATGCCCAGCTTCCGGCCTGGTGAAAGTTTTCTAATTTTAGCACAGAGAGTGGGAATGTGAGCAGGGGGTGTGGTTTTCTCAGCTGAGGAGGCAGAGATCACAATTTATGGCTGCTGAAACAGCTGGAATCTGTAGGGCAGGGAATTGGAGGGGAAGGAATTGCACAGACAGGGACACCAGTAGTCCACGTGGGGGTCTCCCTTGAGTCGGGGAGGGGCTGGGCTATTCACATGTCACAGAGCACTGCCAGGTTAGAGTGGAACACAGGTACTAACTACGTAGAGGTCCACGGTTCCTGGGAGGCGTTGGATTTCTGGCCCTGTCAGAAAGGAGAAATCTTAACAGCTTATTAACTCAGCATTCACGCAAACAACTGGAAAGCTCGTGCATACTTTAGGAATGAGGACCACACCCTAGAAAAGTACCTGCTCCAGACCCACGCTAACAAAACCTATTATCAGGTCCTGCAGACTCCTCTGGGAAGAGAGTTTAGAGATTGAGCCCTACCAAGTTAGAGGAGCACTACCCTCTAACTTTCCTGGGGCACTAGGCTGGGGCACTACCTCTTACTTTCCATAGAGCTACATGAAGTATAAACTCAAGCCTACACATTTAAGATGATCACCCAATGATTGGTTTGCCTGCGAAAACAAGAATATTCTTCAAAGAAATATTACAACTCAACAGTTGTTACATTACAATATTTAATTAAAAAGTAAAGGATAATAAAGTAGAATGTATTGTCAAAGAAAACATGTCAAACCTGACCCAAGTTGGCCCAGATTTTGGGTTTCACATGCAAAGACTTTTAATGTGGATATTACGAATGTGTTCAAAGAGCTAAAGGAAATCATCTTCAAGGAATTAAAGGAAATCATGGTCTTAATTAAGGAATCTTTGCAGGGAAATGAAAACTATAAAAATTTACCATATGGAAATTCTCAAACTGAAAAGTTCGGTAACCAAATTTACATATTCATTGTCAGGATTTAAAAGAATATTGGAGCTAGCAGAAAAGTCAGTGTACGTGAAGGCAAATCTATAGAAATTATTAAGAATGCAGGCAAAAAAAGATTGTATAAAGTATGAAAAGAATATCAAGTACTATTGACTAAATACCACTCTGTTACAAACACCTGCAATTGGTGGCCCAAAAAGATAAGGGAGTGAGATTGTGGCTGACAAAATATTTCACAAAATAAATGGCAAAAGAAATTCAAAATTGAGTGAAGAACCATAAACTTATCATTCAAGAAGCTCAGCAGACCCAACCAGAATAAATATAAAGAGAGAGATAGCTTGACACATTCTGGTCAAACTACTGAAAGCCGAAGATAAAGGGAAAATGAGGATGAGAGCTTTTGCTGGACTTTGCAGAAATAATGAAAATCAGAAGTCAACGAAAGGGAGTATTTTGAACTGTTGAAATCCAAAAACCCTATAAACTCAAAATTTTCTATTTAATGATACTTTTCCAAAAGTAGGATAAAATAAGGATATTTTTAAGTGATATTGAACCTGAGGAAGTTTGTGACCATCGGACCTGACTTACAGGACATGCCAAAGTTTGTCCTTCAAGCCAAAGGAAAATGATGATATATGGCAACTCGGATCCACAAAAAGAAATGAAGAGCCTCTGAAGTAGTAAATAAACTATTTTCTTTTTTCTCATAATTTACTTAAAACCGATAATTAAAATAGTGCAGAATGAGATTTATAGTGTACATAGAAGTAAAAGATAATAATTGCACAAGTGATGGGGACAACAAATGGAATTGTGTTGTAACATGCACGTTAATTGAATCAGAAGGTGTGAAATGTGAGTGAAATGTTGGAAGAGTGAGTAAGGAAATGAAAAACATGAACATGTACAATATTTACTAAAGAGTAGCTCTAAATAGACTAATACATAATGATACCTTTTATTAATCTTAGAGCAACCAGAAAAAGGTAATGAAAAGATGTATAGTTCAGAAGCCAATAGAAGAAATAAAATGGAATACTAAAAATTGATTAACACAAAACCGAGAAAGGGATAAATGAGAAAGGTAAAAAGCTGAACAGAAAATGGAAAATAGACAGTAAACAATAAGAAAAGTATCATAGCTATATAAATTTCAGAGAAACTGTATTTCAAGGCAAAACATTATAAGAAATAAAAAGTGACATTATACAATAAAAGTAACTTACTAGGAATAATCATCTTAAATATGTATGTTTCTAATAACAGCATCAAAATTCATGAAGTAAAAACTAGCAGAATTAAATGGAGAAATAGATAACTCCCCAATCATGAGACTAATGTTCCTCTTTCAGTAAATGCTAGAGAAAGTGACCCCCGCCCCCGCCAAAAAAAAGTAATCAAGATGGTTATTAATCGGCTTATGCTACTTGGTATTTTAGAGCACTTCTCACAATAGCTGCAGGATATATATTCTTTTCAAATATCCACGGAATTTTCACCCCACGTAGATCATATTGGAACATAAAATATCAGTAATTTAAAAAAAATTACCATTTTGCAGAGTATATTTTTTGTCTAAAACAATTAAATTGTACATTAATAATAGAACATCTCTGAAAATTGCATAGTATGCTTTTAAATTACTTGGGGGTCAAAGAAGAAATTATTTTGGACTGAATTAAAATGAAAACCTTGAAAAAACTAAATTCTCAAATTACCAATATCAATCATCATAGAAGAGAATTCGTTACAGAAAATTAGAGACTCATGTTATACACAAACGTATGTAAAAATTGTCAGCAAAACATTTTTAAATCAAATGCTGCAACTCATTAAAAGAGTATATTATGACCAAGTAGTGCAAGGTTGGTTGACATTAAAAAATTAATGTCGTTAATCATATTACCAGAAAAAAGAGAAAAGTCATATTTAAGTAGATGCAAAATAAAAAGCATTCGATAGAATTTTTCTTTGTTTATGATAGAATCTCTTAGCAACTAGAAATGGAGGAAAAGTTCTTCAATGTAATAAAGGATGTCTGTGGAAAATCTGCAGCTATCCTCATACTTACGGTGAAAGATTAAGTGCTTTGTCATTTATGATCGGAAACCTGGCAAGGATATCTTCTCTTATCATTTCTTTTCAACGTTATAACTGCACATTCTAATTTGTGTAATAAGAAAGAAAGAAATTGGAAATGAGGAAGTAAAATAAACCATCTTTGATTCTTCATGGCCTGATCATCTATGTGAATGCACAAGGAATGTTGAAGTGACCAGTACATTTAACAAGGTCACAGGGTAGTCAGTGTACCAGACTGAGTTGTATTTTTCTTATAGCAACAATATATTGGAAAATGAAATCAAAAGTAGAACTATTTACAATAGCATCAAAAACCTTAAAAGTACTTAGGGATACATTTCACTAAAGTGCTAATTTTCTACACTGAAAACTACAAGATATTGCTGAGAGAAATTAAAGAAGCTGTAAATGAGATATTTACAATGATCGTGGAGTAGAAGACTCAGCATTAAGATTTTATTTTTCCCTCAATTGATCTATAGATTCCTAATACACATATCATACACATTCCCAATGGAAATCCCAGCAGGTTTTATTATAGCAATTGACAAAAGTTACAAAAATTCATATGGCATATGAAGGTCCTAGAATAGACAAAATCAATTTGGAAAAGAACAGACTGATTTGATATCAAGATAGTAACATTTGGCTTATGGATGTAGAAATAAAATTTTTTTCTAGAAAGTTTAGAAATCACAAAGATCCCAACATATAATTTTCAACAAAGATTTCATAGCTAGTGAATGGAGAAAGGAACTTCTTTGTATAAAATGGTGCTTCAAAAACTTGGATATTCTATGGACTAAAACGAACCTCAATTCTGTATTATACCATACAGAATGATTGCTGTGGGTTGAAGTATTGACTTAAACATGCAAAGATAAAATACAGAGCTTCAAGAATAAAACGTAACATTGGTAAAGGGAGTGTAAAATGGTATAAACCACTTTGCAAAGCAGTTTGACAATGTCTTATAAAGTAAGGGTACATTTCCACTAAATATCTTGTAGATATTTAGTAGAAATGAAGAGACTCATGTAAGAATATTCGTAATATTCCATGTTAGTTTTTGCAGGCAGCCGTAACAAATGTCCACAACCCTGGTGGCTTAAAACAACAAATTTATTCTCTCACATTTCTGGAGGCCAAAAGTCCTAAATCAAGGTGTTGGCAGGGTTGGTTCCTTCTGGAGCCTCTGAGGGAGAATCTGTTCCATGCCCATCTCCTAGCTTCTGGTAGCTGCTTGCATGCCTTTGCATTCCTTAGCTTGCAGCATTACTTCAGTTTCTGCCTCCTCCTCCTCATTGCCTTCTGTTTCTCTCTCCTGTCCATTTCTATTAAAGTGGCATCGGTTACTAGATTTAGGGCAGGCCCTAAATCCACCGTGATCTCATCTGGAGATCCTTAACTTCATTACATCTGCAAAGCCTCTATTTTCAAGTAAGTTCATATTAACAGGTACCTAGGATTAGGATTTAACATATTATTGTTTGAGTCCCTATTTAACCCACTACATACCTCAACTTGGAAAAGGAAAAAAAAGAAAAAAGAAAGAAAACTATCAACCAGAAAGTGGATATTTTGTGAAATATTACTTATTAATGAAAAGGAACAAATTGGTGAATCACACCACGTGTGTGAGAATCTCAGTAATTTTGTTGAGTGAAGGAAGCCAGACACGAAAAGTGTTCGCTGTAGGTTTCATTAATATAAATTTAAAGAAAAGGCAAAACTCAGCTCTAGTGATAGAAATAAAAACATTGGTTTCCAATGGGCGGGTGGGGATTGTCTGGAAGCAGACATGAAAGAATTTAAAACACCAGAATGGTTCTGGGTTTTATGCCAGCTTTTTATTCATCAGATATGAAGCTCGTGTTAGGAGTGTTTGCTAAGACTGCCAAATTAAATAAGTCTCTCTCTAGCTTTACCACTTGCCGACCCTGAGAATCTACAGAACTTTCTGGACTTCTTCTGAAATCCTTAATGGTCCATAATTGATAAGCATTGGTGAACAAAGACAAAGCAATATCTGATGTCTGTAGCCAGTTGTCTATTTCTTGGCCAGCTGGAGGAATATACCTTTTATCCTTTTAACATTTTGTATAATTCTTGGCGTTACCTTGTTCCTATGAAAAAAATGTAAAAATCATACCATATGTACTTTGCTTTTGTATAGTTTTTAAAAATAATTTTAGCTTAGGAGTTTTAATATAAGGGCACATTTTACAAACATGTTTGATATTCTGAGCACTACCCAGGCATAAGGCATTTGAATAGCTATGTTTTTGATGGCTCTTGGGAAGTAAAATGAACATTTCTTTTTTTTTCTGAGAATTCTAGAGATTATGAAAATATTGGCTAACGGTAATGGGTAGATATTTTTCATCGTGTTTAATTAGAAAAATCAAGTTCAAAACTTTTTCCTAAGTGTCTTAATTATATTATTAGGTCCCATTCTTTTCTAAGATGTTGCTTTTCTCTCTAAACCCTTGTCATTTTCTCTAAACCTGTCTTTCACAAGGATACATTTATTTTTTCACATTCTCCTTGCTAATCACACCTCTCCCACAGAAAGCGGAAGAATTAGCTAATATGGAAACATGAGTGGAGAATGCAGTATGGAGAGGGTAACAAAAGTGGATCTGGAAAAAAATACTAAAAATTCAGCAGTAGGTAGTTGGGTCTACCAAGGAGAAAGGAATGTGAAGTAGGAATAAGTCGCGCTCACAGCAGGGTCATCTTTGTGGTGTTTTATCTAATAACTACTGTGGGAAACTAAAGTCCATTCTCACTCATCAGAAAACATAGTAGAAGTAGTCTGAGTATCAGATGGTTTTTAAGTCGTGATTATTAATTTCTACATTGTGATGCTCTGAGTGGAACATACACTTGAAGGCGGTACATTAACTCTAGGCCCATGTCTTACTGGCCAAGTGACTTTGAAAGAGTCATTGAAGCTTCCTGAAATGCTGTCTCGTTATTTCTTACAATTATGTATTTACAAAATGTTCGAGGTAAAGGTTTTTAGTCAGTCGATTAAGACTGAAGCTAGCATCTTTTTAATCAGTAAGTGACTTGTAGTGGAAGAAAGTTAAATGAGTAAGGTTAAGTAGTTTTTAACAACTTTAGAGAAGAAAAACAAAGATATGGAGCATATACTAAATTTTTTTTTTTTTTTTTGAGGTGAAGCTACATACGTTTCTAGGCAGGAAGGAGGGGGAAAAACCCAACAAGTTTTGAATAAGTTGGCTCCTGAAAAATCTCCTTTTTGTAAAAGAAACTGCATAAAGAGAACATGGTTGGTATAAAAATGCCAAATTGGTTGTTTTTTCCCCCATAGAATAATGGATGAAATTAAAATTACATGTGAGAAACATAACTGTAATGAGCTCATAAGAGATTACAGCTCCTTAGGGACTTTTTCTACGGATAGATGGAGAGAATCAGGTGAAGTGAGTGCTCAGGGCAGCCACTGGGACGGGACATCTGTGGCCCTCACGGCTCTGAGTGGGCACCCAGTATGTTGCCAACAAACAATTTTGAAATAAAAACCACCCTCAGGGCACTGGATTTTGCTTGTTGTTAGATTTTCACTAGTCACTGTTTTTTAGGTTACTTCATTCTGGCATGTGTCATCTACGGTGGTGGGCGAGATCTCAGGAATACTGCTTGCTGCTCTCAAAAAATAGTAGTGAAATCAAATATTTTTCCTTTTTTATGCCTTTAGATTGATTTTCAGATTATAACTCATGATTGTCAGATTTGGGGGCCTGAGGGTTTACATTGCTAAGATTCTGCAATAGTAGCTTTAAAGGAGATCTCTGTAAAAATGAAATTCTCATTTCCTCTAACATTCTAGTTATTAATTATCTTAAAGTTACTTTTACTATAACCCTCCCTTCTTTTTCTTTTTGACTTTGTGTTACCTTTGAGTATTATTTGCACACTGTATCTCTTCATTTTTGCATTCAGCTGTCTTTGTCAGTCAAGACAGTTCTGGATTCCTTAGCAAACAAACATAATGCAAATCCCCAGTGTTGATAGAATATGCGAAGTGATGAGGAAACTTTTTTCAGGGGTTTTAAAAAATATTTTCTCATTTTTTAAACCTTTTTTCTTTGATCTCATCTGAAAAAATAAACTTTGATTTGATTAATAAGAAAAAGGACCCCTCTATTATCATCATAGATCACAAGATTTAGATCTTCAAACATTAGCTTTCATTAAGATTTTTTTCTTTCTTTTCCTTTTTCTTTTTTTTTTTTCTTTTAATAAAAGGGCAACCGTTTGGCCTAGGGGGTCAGAGTAGGCTAAATAGTGGACTTAAAAACAGGAACTAGTTCCAGGTAATCTCTCATGTTTCTTTCTAGCTCAGTAATTTCATTCACTAAAATACATTTATTTCATATCAGCTAAAATACTAACTTTTCTAAATTTGGAAGAAAGAACAATATGAAAAGGACATCTAATTTAAAAAGGTATTGGTCAAAGACTTGTTATTTAGTACCTTTACTGACTTTGCTTTGTCAGGGTTTTTCATAAACGCATAGCACTTTGTTCTGCATTACATCATAGACTTTATCTTGTCAAGATACCTGTCCCTGGTGCCAGGTAGACTCATTACTCATACAAATCTAGGTTATATTTTTCTAGGAAAATTAATTACTTGATACTGGCTGCATATGGTTAGCTTGTCAGCATGAAAGCTTTAACATATTTGGGGGTGGTATCATTCAGCCATTTAAGCAGCCTATTTTTCTCTTTGTGCACAAAGTAGTACACTAATGTATGTTCAAATTAATATATTTTGTAATACTAATGTTTTGTATGGGTTCTGGGGAATTCCTTCTCCTGTTTATTGCGAATTGCTAAATAACCGATTTAGTAATCATGAGGAAGGGCACAGACTGAAAACAGAGATACCACAGGCTCGTCGTAGACTTTGGAAATGGCCATAAGCCTGTGCTCATGTGAGTGTCCTTTTGACCATCTTATTATTCTAAAGGATATATTAAATGTAATAGGGCATAAAACAGAATTGGTGCAATGTAATATAAATATCTACCATTTGCGATGTTTAAGGATAAAAATTCCAGGAAAGCGAGTCCATTTGGGAGCATTTTAAAACACATAAAATGACATTATGGGAAGTAATCACTAAATTCTACCTTGCGTGCTAGACAGACAGTGTCCAAATGGAGTATTCATGCCCATGAAGACCTGGTATTGCAATAGGGCCTTACTTTGTCTTTCTAAAATTTTATATCAAATTTATTCTATAAAACTATTAATATGTTTCTTTTTACTTTAAAAAATGTCCTTTTTGAGCTTACAGTTTTTATACTTTTCTAGGAGAAAAAAAACAAAAAAACAAAAAACGGTGTCCCTACATTGGGGACATTCCTTTAAGTCAAGAAATTTTAAGACATGCCTTAACAGACTTTGTAGAGTCCTTTATTACCGATATTGGTTGAGTTCTTAGAATCTTGGCTGTGTACATGTAAACATTTTACATGTCAAGTGCCTGGGGAGAATACTAGATGTAAATTAGATATTTGTGTTACTTGCTAAGAAACTTTGCAGTCGACGTAAGGATTGGGTCCATCTGAAGATATTCTCCCAGGGTATCTCCTGAGAGCTAGCTCTTTATTGCTCAGTTCTTGTTAGGCAAGTATGCTGGGTTATATCGTTACTTTATTAAGGCAGTGCCTGTATTCTATTGGATCTAATTCAGGCTTTTGTATGGCATATTTTATTTTGAATAACAGTCATTATATATTTAGCAGATAGAATTCTTCCTCCCTTTCAGAAATCCTTTCGGGTCTGTGACTGACAAAACTATTTCTTATTTTAATCTTATCGTGTTCTGTGGCTGATTTTTTTTCCTGATCTTGCCTCAGACTGCTTTTGATGTTTATAATAGTTGTTGACATTTAACAGTTATGCTATTACCGCCCCATAAATCTGTTTTAAGTCTCAAATTCCTAACACATTTGATCAAGGAATTTGTATGTAGCTTAAGTACAGTATGTTTCCAGCCTCCAGGTAAGTGTGTCTTCTCCTCACATGTGTTGCTAGAACATGGGAGAGTGAGTTTAAGGCAAGAACTTGCTCACCCTCTAGGCCTTTTGATCTTTTTGGCACTTTTAACCCTCTGTCTTCTCAACAGGGAAACTTCGAGTCCCAAACAGGGTTCACATGGCGCCTGTAACAGACCTGTGGCTTTGTACCTCTTCTCGTCTCTTGCTGTTTCCCAACTCCAACTCTGCTAATTTAGTGTGTGTCAGGAGCCATTCTACTTTCCTGTGTCTCCGAAGAAAGTCAATTTAGTACAAATTGGGACCTATTTACTCTCCCTCTATCTAACAGCTATTGTTTGTCGGCAGTACAGCTGAGGACAGCAAATGAAGAAAGCAACCCCTCTTTACACCTTTCTGAATATGTTTTAGTCGTGACCCAGTATATTTCAGTATTGAACAAAAGTTAGTGATATGCATGCTTTGTTATTTGTGGCCTCTGTGTTATTTGTGGCCTCTGTTACCTTTTTAAAATTTAGATTTTTTAAAAAAATATATGTACGTTATTATTTAATTAAACTTTATCACTTAATTAAAGCTTTCTTTTCATCGAGCACCTAAGTTGTTAATGTTTTTTCTTTTTTGAAGGATGACTCTGGACCCCTCAGAAAAACAAGCAGAGCTTTTCTGTCTTCCTGCTATCAGTTTTAGGGGACATATTGCTTCTTCGGCACTGTCATACCAATAAATCATCCAAGATTACTTGCAGTCCTACAGTACTAAAGTATACCATGCATTTTAAAGGAAATCTGCTATTTTCTTTTCAATCAGATGAGCAATGTGAAGAGACTGCGGCCACGGCTCAGTGCTATTCTGTTTAAGCTTCAGTTTGAAGAGCAGGTGAACAACATCAAACCTGACATCATGGCTGTCAGCACTGCCTGCGAAGAGATAAAGAAGAGCAAGAGCTTCAGCAAGTTGCTAGAACTTGTATTGCTAATGGGAAACTACATGAATGCCGGGTCCCGCAATGCTCAAAGCTTCGGATTTAACCTTAGCTCTCTCTGTAAAGTGAGTTGTTTTTTTTTTTTGAAACACATATTTGCCTGCACACTTACTCTTAAAATGTCGGCCCTGATTACATTATTTAAATATATGTTGTTGTTGTTGTTGTTGTTGTTGTTTAAATTTTGATGTGCTCATTATCAAGAACTTAAACTGAAATGAACCATGAACCCAAACCCAGAGTGAACAAAGCTAATTTACTCAACCTCTGGAGTAAATCCAAATATTATTTTTCTCTGATCTGCAAATTCAACCGAAGGATTTTGTTTAATAACAAAATTGTGTCAGAAAATTACGCTTTCCCAAACTAATGGAATGGAACTTCAAAATATTATTTAAACCCAATAGTCATTTGACTCAGGTACCTGCATCTGATGGTATATATATGTATGTATATTAAGAACTGCTTAGGATTGCCGCTAAAATTTTTATCTTTAAGTATTTAAATATTTCTTTGCTTTCTTTTTTTTGGCAAGTAGACTATAGGGAGAGAAGAGTGAGCTTGCTTTATATAAAGGAAAATTATTGTATTAGGAATAAACACATCTGAGATGTCATTGATGATTTTGAAATGTTTCTATCTTAATATAATTTTAGAGGATATAAAAATTGAGTAAGTTCAGAGATTCTTTTTCTGCTGGGTTTTTCCACACGTTATATCTCCTTTCAGCAAATATATTCAATGTTTTGTATAACAGAGCACTTTTCTAAGAAATGGGCCATAATAGTGCTTTATTGATCTGCTTACAACAATTTCTTCTCAGTTACACATCACAAGAAAAGCTTTCTCTTATTCTTGACCTGGTAACAGCTACTCTCCCTGACTGAGGAATTCGATTATTGCTCTTGCCAGTTGGGAAGGGAAGGCGAGAAGCGAGTTCCCCTTCAGCTGTGGGTTTACCGAACAGTTAATCGCTTGGTACTTTCATGACTTTTCCTTTCGCTGTTTGCCTGACCTAAGCCTCTCATTGGTAGCAATGCCTTGTGAGCTTTTCTCTCTCCCATCTCCATCTCCATGTTTTCCTCTCCTTGTTTTCTTAGCCTTCTATATTTAGTTAAGGTCCCTAGTGTGGGTGGTGTAATTCATAACACATGTCCTGAAGATTTTGCACATTTATACTTTCTTACTCCTGTGCCAAATGTTTAACCTGATCATCTCATTTAATGTTTGTGATTAACATTTACCTAGCATACATGGAAACGTATTTTTTTCACATGTAAACCATTACATGTGATTAAATGTTTTCATGGAGCTGTATACAAAAAATTACAGCAACAGAGTTAGAGAGACTCACTCTGCAAGCAAGGGCAGTTACGTATTCAGAAAGGAGCAGGAATTTGAGCTGGAGCTGGAAGAGTGAGTGGATGTTCCCTGAGAGAAAAAGGCATTCTAAGCAAGAATCAACAGTGTGTGTAAAAGGTTACATCATGGCATGTGTGAGTACACTGAGTTGATCCAATGCTGTTGGAGCTTAGACGGAGAAGAGTGGAGAAAATGGAAATGAGATAGTAAATTGGTCTAGATCGTGAAAAGCCTCAAATGTCACGCCTTATGGTGAAGGTTTTATGGAGACATGTTATTTCTGTAGGACGAGCGATGTTATCAGATGTCTTTTAGGAAGATAATTCTAACAGCAGTGTGGAGAAAGGTAAGCTACACTGTCTAGTACCGTCACCATTAGCCACATGTGGCTATTTAAATTTAAATTAATTAAAATTTCAA
The DNA here is from genome assembly GCF_000325575.1 of Pteropus alecto. Taxonomy (NCBI): domain Eukaryota; kingdom Metazoa; phylum Chordata; class Mammalia; order Chiroptera; family Pteropodidae; genus Pteropus; species Pteropus alecto. The sequence goes on from NW_006437828.1 coordinate 1,541,859, forward strand.
TAAAATTAATTCGGCGCTGGGTGAGAGGGTGACAGTGGGCAGAGAGACTCTGATTGGCCAACATGTGCACGTGACCTAGGAGAGTGACAGGAAACTGAGCCGAGAAGGTAGATAAAGAAGACGGTGTTGGAGATGAAGGAAAAAGGGGGAGGGTTAAAGATATCCACGAGCTACTGACAAGTTTGAAATAGTTGCTCCAGAGAGAATGAGTTCAGGCTGTTTTTGGTGTCTTTTTCCCCTCGTTAACCTCAATTTCTTATAAAAACGTATCATTGATGTGCTTTATTCAGTTATTTAGCAAATATTTGAATGTCTACTACGTAACAGTTGCTGTGCTTTGAGGCGATGGAGATCTGAGCTAAGGGAATGGCAAAAGCAAAGGGGTTTGAGATAGAATGGGAGAGGGGACGGAGGAAAGTGCACATTTAAAGGACGTCTAGGGCATTGTCGGGGTTGGCGATTAGGAACTTAGAGGCTGAAGAACCAAAAGAGAAGCTAGACTGCCAGGTTCAGGCTTCCTCTGACAGTGGATGCAAAGGAAGAGAAACAGGATGAGGAACAAGGTCGAGGAGAAGTTAGTCCCCACCTACAATCACCTGGAGTTTATTTCATGATGCCATGTCTATCGCTCTTTAGTTTTGCATCTCGGAACAACAGTGGACTCACAAAGAGTTGACCACATGCCCTCCCTTTTTCCTTCCTCGAAAGAGAGCTGTTGACAAGAGATTAGGTCTGATTAATGAGGTGGAATAGCCTAATACAGTACATAGTGCAAAGTAAATATTCAGTAAATAACTGTGGAATGAATGACAATGCAATAGACACAGTGTTGTGTCTCTTAGTTATTATGCAGTTGAAAGTAGACATCCTCTCATACTGAGATAGTCACCGATGCATAGTAATTTTAAAATCTTTTGCAAATGCAAGGCTTGCTGTTATTATTTTACTATAGTTAATCTGCAAACCAGTTAATCTGTCTCCAGATAATAGAACTGACTGTATTTTCAGGCAACGAGACTAGATATTTTGATCATCTCTCCTAGGAGCCTTCTGTTGTGTAAAAAACAAAATAAATACTAGAATTTCATATTTTTTATTAGCCTACATGTCAAGTTGAAAGCATATATTGAACAAGATGATATCTCATCATGTTTGTTATCAGAAGCAGCAGCTTGATCTTTGACAATTGTGATTGAATTTTCACACTGAGTATAAAGCACTTGGTTTGATCATAAACCCCCACACGAGAAATTCCATATTTGTTTGACAGTAGAAAGACAGGGTTATATTTTAATCTGTTAAACAAGCTGGGTAATCCTGTGACATTTAATATGCTGTATCCAAAATCTTTACTTTTAAATGTCCTTTTACATTTATCTCAAGTATGAAAAGTGCATGAAAATTCACATTAAATTATTAACTGCGTTGTTGAGAGTAATTACATGATTTTCGAATTTCATATACATTATATTTTAATTTTAGGAGCTAAATTTTATCTTTGTATACATTTGTAATTGAAGTGGCTAGCTGCGATAACTCAGTTTAGAGAGAAAAGTGTTTATCTACTTTTATCCCAAAGATTTGATATGGCTTATGATAAATAAGTATAAAAGTAAAATATGAGATATAAGGAAAACAAATTGAATCTATGTTAACACGTAAATAAAAATTAAAGTAGATGCATAGGTTCGAGGCTTTCTGGTGGTAAAAATGAAGTGGAAACATGGTCATATAACTTTTCATGAACTAAACATAGTGGTTTCTCTGGTTAGCCAAAGCTGAACTTCCTAAGAAATTTTGTTGTGTGTTAGTACAAAGGAAAAACGTGAAGTAGAACAGTGTTCTTATAAATAACACATGAAAAAATGCGTTACAACTGTCTGCCTCCTCTCCTTGCCCCCTCCTTGCGGCCTACAAATATGTATTGAGGGCCATGTAGAGCCCGATGCTCCAAGAGAATCCTTCTAGTAAGATACAAATATGATCTTTAATGCTACTTCTAGTTTAAGGAAAATGGAGTCAGTACCTTGCTTTCTGCTAGCTTGGCTTTTTAAAAGGATAAAACTTAGACCTGTAATATAGGAGGATGGATGGACTACTCATTCATAAGAGCCCTCCAAAGATATGACTAGACTTTAGATAAAAAAACTAGATACTAGGTACTTTGAGATTTTTTTTTTCCTGGACTTTATTGATTAAATGCAAATCTATATCCTTAGAAATTCCTGCAGCAAATGATAGATGTTTGCCTAACCAAAAGGCCTACCTAGAAAAATCTATTAGATGGTTAATGTTGAAGTCAGTTCTCTTAGAAAACTGTTGATAGTACTACCAAGATATTTTTTTCCTCAAGTGGATCTAGCAGAAGAGTGAGTTGCTCTAACCATTAAGGTTTAACACCATGTGAAAATATATGAGATGATTTTAACTTGGAAATATAAAAAGCAGATATCATCAATCTACATGCCATGGCTGTAACATTAGTCTAGTTAATGTTTACTAATGTCTAATGAGATGTGGGATTTCTGAATAACAGATCATCTCAATCAATACAACTGAATGACATAGCTGTAAAATGTAGCCTTTTGTTCTAGGTAAATTAAACTGACTTCCCTCTATTGGGATAGTAGATATAAATTTCAGAAGAGTTTACCAACTGTAATAACTAATTTCTATCAGTATTTGTGCTGTTATTTTGTGGGGAAGTTGCAGAAACAAATAACAGTTGATTCCACTATAAATTTATCCACAGCATCACTTTGTAGAGAGTTTTCTATACTCTGTGACAGTGGAACATGTGATAACTAATCCCAAAGGAGAAGCCATCAAAGGACGCATAGAAATGGGGCTGTGGGGGTTGGGAGTTGGGTGTAAAAGGTGAGGGGGTGGCACGCGAGACTGATTTTTGTCTAAGTTCTCTTTTCTAGTGCATGAAATTATCCGATCTTCTTTATATTCCTTTTACAAGTACAGGCTAATCAAAACTAGAATAATTTGACCTAAGGTGGGATGGGGAAGATTTTGAGGAACACCGTTCGACTTCCTTTTTCTTTAATGCCTCCAACAACTCTAGTGAGTGATTTCTTGAAATTGTGAACAACTGTTCTTGTAGGACACTGATTCTCAATTCTGAGAGAACCCTTTAAGAAATACTCATCATGCCTCAGCCCCACGTCACGTTGCTTCAGCTTGTATGGATGTGGATCCTGATTAGTGGCATTTTTTTAAAGAAGGTCCTCCTGGTGATTTTCGTGCACAGATTGAACTGAGAATCACTTTGCCTGTCTTCTGCCTTACTTTTCCCGGAATAGAAAAATCCATGTTTGGTGGTCTGGAACCGCCAACAAACATAAAAACGAAACAAAACAAAACAAAACAAAACCTAACCAAGATAAAAACAAAAAGGAAACAACTCTATCTCTTCCCTTAAATGAGTGGTGAAGATATTTCTAAAAACTGCTGCTTCTCTTTTTGTGCCAAGCTAAGCACTATTCTGAAAATGAAAGAGAGCAGTGAAAAGGATATTAATTCCAGGTACGCAGTAGAACTGGAATAAGTCGATAGCCAGTGCCCTGAGTTATTTTGTGAGGCCCTACCTTGTACAGGTAATATTTCTGTGAATATAAAAAGCAGGAGACAAATACCTCTACTTGTTACAGGCAGTTCGTATTTTGCCTGTCACGGTCACACAAGATAATACTATGACTCTTTTTGGTGTGTGAAGTTTTGAGTCCCGTATACCACCTTTTCCATTATTCTGTGAAGTTATTTTTAAGAAAGACCTCTGTCAGATAAACCTATTGTTCCATCTGCATTCAGTGTTTTAGCAGAATTTTAGAGGAATTTTTATTCTTCATCAGATTGGCAATATCACACCCATAAATTTTGGCACCCTCTAAAAGTAAAGCAGTTTTTGGCCAAAGACTTTCAGATAACAAATGCCATTCTTATTTTACATCCAGCAAATTAAATCACTGAAACACTGACATCCAAAGCAATGTGAAACTATTTAGATTTCTCAACCCCTTTGGACTCATTCATTAACACATTTAATGTGTGATGTGTTCTAAGAAATATTTGATTAGCTTTACTAAGTAGTTTTTTTGGTAAATTTTGTTCAGATTACCTCTGTTTGGTTTTGCAGTTGCTATTCAACATTGTAGATTAGAATTATTCTTTTAATAGAATTATAAAAAATGGATTGGCTTTACTCACAATCAGTAAATACACCACTTGCGGGCTGTCATTTTGCTGCTCTCGAGGCAAGCACTGCTAACCTAACTTCCTTTCTCTGAAACATGCAGCCTCAGAATCTACCTGAACACCTTGCTCATTGACCTTGACTACACACCAGAGGTAGCGCCCAAGATAAATCTTAACTGCCATCACCGGCTTAGTCTAGTGTCCTGTTTTGGTATATTTTATAAATGAAAAATCAAAACTTAAATAAGACACTCCATTTCTGTTACTCTGGAAAGTTTGTAATTCACCTGTCCTTTATCAAGGGTCTCACTGCTTCTAGATTTTTGGGATCAGAGGCAAAGCATGTAACGTTATCTCTACAGTAGAACTTAGCCAATGTAATTCATGAAGATTTATTCATAGGTGGTGGGGAAGAGTATGGTGATTAAATGGTTGCATACCAAAACCCAACAAAGGCATTACAAGAAAAGAAAATTTTAGCTCAGTATCTCTCATAAACATAGGTGTAAAAATCCTCAACAAAATATTATAAGTCAAAATCTACAATATATAAAAAGTATTGCAGCCCATCACTAAATGGGGTTTATTCCAGGTATGGATGGCTAGTTCAGCATTTGAAAATCAATGAAATTTATCACGTCAACAGGCTAAAGAAGAAAAATTATTCGATTATATCAATATATAAAGTAAAGGCATTCGATTAAATCCTACAACCATTCATGATAAAAACTCTCAAGGAACTCGGAATAGTGAGGAAATTCCTCAAGATAATAAAGAATACCTACAAAACCCATAGCATCATGTTTAACCACAAATCAACCAATGTTTTTCCTCAAAGATTGGAAACAAAGGAAGAATTTCTCCTCTCATCATTCCTGTTCAACATTGTCCTGGAAGTCCTAACCGATGCGATAAGATAAGATAAGAAAAGGAAATTAAAAGTTTGCAGATTGGGAAGGAATAAATGAAACTTTGTTCATAAGTGAAATGATTGCTGCCACTTCCTGGAACTAAAGATCAATTACAGCAAAGTTTCAGGATAAGAGGTTGACATAAAAGAATCGATTGCTTTCTTAATACTAGGAATGAACAATTGGGATTTGAAATAAAGAATATCATTTATGTTAGCACCAAAAAATTTAATACTTAGATATTTACCTAAATACGTACAAGAACCATAGGAAGAAAACTACAAAACTTTTCTGAAATAAATCAAAGATTTAGTAAAGAAACATATATTCCATGTTCATGGAATGGAATATTCATATTTTTTAAGATGTCAGTTCTTTCCAACTTGATCTATAGATTCAATTCAATCCCAATCAAAATCCTAGTAGGTTATTTTGTGGATATTAACAAACTGATTACAGCGTTTATATGGCTATGTAAAAGACCCAGAATAGCCACCACAATACTGAAGTACAAAGTCAGAAGACTGACATTACCTGATTTCAACATTTACTGTAGAGCTACAGTAATCGAAACATTGCGATATTGGGAGGGGGAGCAAATAGATTAATGGAACAGAATAGAGAGCCCAGAAGTAGACCCACACAGATCTAGTCAATTAATCTTGATAAAGGGGCAAAGACAGTTCAATGGAAAAAGAATAGCTTTTTAAAGAAATGATGCTGGAGCAACTGGATATATGCGTGCTGAAAAATATATCTAGACAAAGATCTCATACGATTCAAAATTTAACTTAAAATAAATCATAGACCTAAATGTAAAAACACAAAACCAAACAACTTATAGACTATGATATAAAAGAAGATCTAGCTGATCTTGGGTTTGGTGATGACTTTCCAGGTACGACGACATCAAAAGCACGCTCTATGAAAGGAAAAATTGGTAAATTGGACTTCACAAATTGAAAACTTCTGATTTACTAACGACCCTGTTAAGAGGGTAAAAAGACAAACCACAGACAGAAAATCTTTGTAAAACAAACATCTGATAAATGACTTATATCCAAAATAAATGAAAAAGCCTTAAAACTGAACAATAAACCACCGGTTAAAAAATGGTCAAAAGGCCAGAATAGATACCCCACCAAAGAAGATTTACAAATGACAAATGTATGAAAAGAAATTCAATATTATATTTCACTAGGTTTTTGCAAACTAAAACAGTGGTATATACCACTGCACACCTATTGGAATGGCCGAAATCCACAACACTGACAGTATCAAATGCTGGTAAGGATATGGTGAAATAGGATCTCTCATTCATTGCTGAAAAGAATGCAAAATGTTATAGCCACTTTGAAAGACCGTTTGGCAGTTACAAAGCTATACATTAATTTAATATAAGATTCAGTAATCACACTCCTGTATACCCAAAGGAGTTGAAAACCTGTGTACAAATGTTTATAGCAGCTTTATTCATATTTGCCAAAATTTGGAAGCAACTAAGATATCCTTCAATAGGTGAATGTATAAACAGTCGTATGCTAGATTATTATTCAGGGATAAAAAGAAATGATCTCTCAAGCCAAGAAAAGGCATGGCGGAACTTCAAATGTGTATTACTAAGTTAAAGAAGCCAATCTGAAAAGGCTGCATACTCTGATTCCAACTATAACTGACTCTTGAATAACATGGGTTTGAACTATACATATCCACTTATACACAGAAATTTTTCAATAAATGCAGTAAGTGTATTTTCTCATGATTTTCTCAACATTTCTCTAGCTGGCTTTATTGTAAGAACACATATAATGTGTAAAATGTGGTAATTGACTATGTTATCAGTAAGGCATGATGGTAACAGGCTATTAGTAGTAGTTAACATTTTGGGCAGTCAAAGTGATACTCAGATTTTTGACCACACTAGGGAAACTGTACCTCTGCATTGTTCAAAGGTCAACTTTGGCATTCTGGAGATGACAAAATTAGACAGTAAGAAGATCAGTGATTGACATGGGTTGTAGGGGGAGAGGGAAGAAGGAAGAGCTGAATAGGTGGAGCACAGAAAGTGTTTTTAGGGGGTGAAACTACTCTGTATGACACTAATGAGAGGTAGGTGACGTGCATTTGTCAAAGTCCATAGAGCTATAGAACACAAAGAATGAACCCTAAAGTATACTGTGGATATTGGTTAATAATAATGTACCAATATGGGCACATTTATAACTAATGTACCAAACTAATGCAAAATGTTACTAATCGGGGAATATGAGTGTGTGGAGAAGAGAGTATATGGGAACTCTATTTTCTGCTTATTTATTTATTTTTTTTGTAAGCTGAAACAGCTCTAAATAATAGTCTTAATTAAAACAATTAGAAGACAAAAAAACATTTAATTTAAAATTAATGTATTTGATCCATTTATATTAACTAAGGGATATTGAGCTATTTTAAATCTTTTGTGGAATAAGGGGACAGTATAACAACAGTGGACAATATAATAGATAATGCAATAAACTAAAATTTTACTAAAATGCAAAATTGCTTTTTGTATTGAAATTTCTGTCTTTCTAAAAACCTACGAGAAGTATATTAAAAATGTAATTCAGGGAAATTATGTCTGTAGGGATATGGTAGAAACCAACTTATTTTAATTATAGAAGTCTACATCATTTAAAGGATTTTCTTATTTAATGTTTCAGTTCTCATTCTTATTTTAAAATAAAAATTAATAAATATAAAAATTTTTATGTATGAATGCCATAAATTTAACTTATTATCTATTTTACTTAGTACCAGTTGATCTCTGCCTATCATTACAATCACAAAAGTTTTATTATAGGTATTAAAATGGTTATGGCAGTGACACATGGTACTAAACTAAGCATCTTGTTTATATAAACATTTTTAACTCCATTCATTTTGGAGGGATACACCATCTTTTTGAAAAATATAGTTAGCACAGTGATTTTTTTTAAATGTATTTTTACATATCAGAAAATATTATCCATTCTATAATTGCAGTTGGTTTCACTAGTGAATTTATACCTGTACGTTGACTCTTTGAAGTTCTTATCTGAGCAAATACGATATGGTCTTTGGAAGTTCATATTCGTATGCCATTTTTGTGTGGATATCTTTAATACATTTAGAGATGCTGTTTCATACATATACAGATCACTTTATTCTGCACAGTTTTAAGATGAAATCGGATGTAGTAAATGCATCTTTAAGTCTGTTGAAGGTTAAACTTTCCAGATATCTTCTTCATCCAACCACGTTCATATAATATTTTGTCAGTACTGATATATCAGCAACGGAAAGACTCACTGTTTGAGTGATGGGATTCAGGTGCATTTTCTTAATTTTATAGTTAAAACAGTAGAAAGAATGTCCTGTTCTCAGAACTAGAAATGACCTCATGTAGAGGTTGTCCATTTTTAGAGACTTTCCAAGCTAGAATTTCCAGGTTACAGGGCTTCAGTATTTTAAATTGCGTTCATGTTCTTTTGTTGTCTGCTACCATTTTTGTCCACTGTGTTTTTGAGAATTTTGTTTCTTTTGATGTATAATAATAAGCCCCACTAGATAAAGATTTTTGTAGAGGAACTGTGTTTTGTAGTGGTTAAGAGCTTTGAATTCACAAAGGCATGGGTACCACATAGTGGCTATGTGATCTGGGGTACACTACATGATCTCTCACATGTCTTTTTTCTCCTCAATGATGGGTATGATAACAGTTCTTTTCTTATAGGGATGCTGTGTGTTTTAAGCACTAAATATATGTGTATATATTTTTGGCTATTTCCTGTCTTTTAGTAAGTGCCACATAAATAAGAGCTGCTGCTATCATCCTCAGCATTAATACTACTCACAAATTAAGGTCTTCTAGAATGTTCATGAGGCCGTTACAGCTCTCACAGTATTGCCATTTTTCTGTTGTTCAGCAAGTCTGCGACATCTAAAGATTCATTGCTATTTTGCTTAGATTATAGGGACGTAATGGGAGAGAGTTACTAATTTGACATTTCTAAGACATTAGTTTAATTATTCAAAGAGCAAAGGGTCTTTGAATTCTGAAGATCACCAAGAAAACTATTTTATTTTAGGAATTTTTTTCATTGTGTGAAACAATGGAATATTCTTTAAATGTCATCCAAATTTGCGCTGAACGTCTTTAAAATATTTCCAAACCTTGCATTGTAGCTACAGAGAAGTTCTACTCTAGACTGACAACCAGGCCGTGATTTATTACAGGATCTGCTGTTAACATTATTTTGTCTGGAATGAACAGAGTGGTTGAAGAAACTCCATCCATCTTTTTGTTTATTTGACGTCTATGCCACATTAAATGTACCTTAAAGAAACAATATATAAATAAGAAATTCTACTTAACAGTGATGATTACTCATCAGGAAGATAAATCTCTTGACAATAATGCAAGAGGACTCCTGTCAAGCAATGTCTGTTAAGTTTAAATAAAACATGATTTTTAAACTTAAGTGAATTTCTAAAGCAAATATTTTAGCTTCATTTTCTTTGCTAAAGTTAGCATTGCAGAACGTACTCAGCTTGTTCTCTCTTCAGCAGTTATTACTGTCTCCTAAGCTTTACCTCTTTCAACTCAATCACTGATTATGTTCGATATGAGAAATTAATAGAAACAGAATGTACCTTTTTTATTGTTAATGTTTACCAAAAAAGTGAAAAAATAGTGAGCAAGTAGATAGAGACTTTGACAGATATATAGTTCTTGTGCTTTCATGCTGTTTTTTGTTTGTTTGTTTGTTTGTTTAAGGAATTTGGGGAAGGAGGATGGTAATAGAGTAATTGAGTCAGGAAGAATACCTTGGCAGAATTATGCAACTTTTCTTGAGAATGTTAGGTCCTGAATAAAGAATGTCTACCTGGAATTTAGAGCCACACAGTAGTTTGTAAATGAGACACCACGCATTGTCAACAAATGGCCTCTATCTGTGTTTCTCCTCTGGACTTCTTAATTATTAGGCTTAATTTCAGATATATTTATTTGGAAATTTGAGGAATATTTTTTAGTGTCACAGTTGTTAAATACAGATTTTGGAAGAATGGGAGAATTCTGCTTCCATTTATTATTCAGTGAATATACTTTTTAATATTAAACTGTTACCAATATGCTACTTGCTAGTCAGTTGATGTTTTCAATAATTCCACAAATTAGTGCTCAGCTTTATGATTGTCTCTGGATACCCAATCATGTGTTTCACCTGCATATTTAACATTTATTAAACTGGTAGATACTATATAAACTATAATATTTCCAAAATTCTAAATCTGAATTCTTTTGAATAAAGATCAAGATTGATCTAGTTAGTTGTTGTCGGATCATAGAGATTTCTTGATATATTAATTCTAGTAGTCACTGACTGTTTAGCTACATCACGAATAGCACTGGAAGGCTTTTTCCAAGCTTTACTAATTATAGAGGTAGATCGTGCTTGTCTTAATCAACATTTTTACAACTGGGTATCTAGTTTCCCCATGAGAGGAGACTGGAAAGGAAGGGTGTAAACTGGTGACAGGAGCTAAGTTTCCACAGAGGGAGGACTCCCCAGGTAGACATTGCTGTAGAGGGGGATGGGGACGGGACTAAAAGAGCTTCACTACTAGGATGCTTCAAAAAAAAAAAAAAAAAAAGACAGCTTTTATGCTAACTCTTGATCGTATAAGAGAAAACTATTATGTTTTTGAAAGTTTGCTCCTTTTAATCTTGTCTTACCCATTTAAGATGATAGTATGAATGCAATTATATAGTTGAAAGGTTAACTTTTACAAATTGGATTAACATTCTCGGCATATGTAAAAACAAACTCATAGAAAGATTCTAACTGACCCAAGCATGCAAAAAGAACTTCTCAACTGAGATTATAACTAGGTTCTTCACTTACATTCTAGTGTTTTTTTTCTATTAGATTTTGTTACATCTACTAAGTCTACTGTGTGCATACTTAATTTTTTGGAGCAGAAAATGAATTTAGAATTCTCTTACTCTGTTTAGTTCATATTCTTATTTCACCTGTGTAAAACTTGTGGTTTGGTAACTTGCCCAAGATTGTGTAACTAGTTAAGGACATGTTTTAACATTACCCAGTTAACCACACATGTTATTGGTAATTAATCTAGCTAGTAATCAAGTCGTTTTTTGACGTATAAGCTTTGAAAGCACTCAGTTGGATGTTGTGATCTGTGTTCCTTTGATAGGCATCAAATAATGGATTAAATGTTGATATCAGTTTTTAAAGCACCAGGAACCTTTTTTTTTTTTTTTTTTTCTTTTTTAAAATTATAGTTGGCATACAATAGTATGTTAGTTTGGGGTATATGGCACAGTAATGACAGTGGTTTGTGTGTTGAATAAGGCAATGTGGCATTTGAACCTATTCCATGAGTAACCATGTGAACGTCAAGCTATGAAGAAAGGGTAGTTGTACGTTCCAGAAATATTAAAGTTTTTGCATTAACAAATAGTGGGGTGTGTTAATATTAATAATGGTGCACAATTGTTCCCATTCTTCTATTATATATTAACTGTTATCTGATATTTTTCTGATAGTGATATAATATTTAGTGATGTAGAATTTGTAAAAATAGTACATATGGAGATATATATTTACACACACACACCTATTTTAAAATGGGAAATTGTTGGAAAGGCAGCAAGTAAATAGGGCTGTGGCCAGTATAAGTAGCCTAAGAATTTCCATCTCTAACTTAAATCCTGGTAAGCAAAGAGTGTTTTTCCTCACCTTATATGCGTAACAGCCCTGAATGATTAGTTACTTAGTTGTAGGGGACACTACCTGGTTACGTGTTCATTCCATATTCACACCCAACACCCCTTACCTCCAGTGACTACACAAAACCTAAGCTAACACCCTACTTGTTGCTTAGATTTTAGCTTAACCACCTCTCCCTTATGATTGCATTCCTTGGCCATTTCAGTTGAGGATGGGTCCATCCTTGTCTTCAGCCTCTGTTCTTCCTTTTATACTATATACCTATTTGGGTTTATTTGATCTTCCTTTTAGCTTTGGGAGCTAACGGCTCACAAACTGGTCTTAGACCAGTTTATTCCTCTAAATTTCAACCCCCTGCCCCAGATTCTCAACAGTTTTTTCAACAGTTTAACATTTTATCACCCTAAAATATAGAAAGTTGTTCTTGGGGAGCAAACATATCTAATCTTACTGTTTTTATGTGTAAAGCACAGATACACATACAATGCGTAAACAAATATATGGTATATTTATGATTTTAAAATTCCATAGGTGCAAACGATTAGGGAAAAAATGCCTTAGAAAGCTCCTTAGCTGGCAATAATGAAAAAAAAAAAAAAAAAGATTGAGAAACACTGTACTTGACCTGCATAAATCTACGTCCTTTATGGACGTTTCCATTTGGATGTTATTTAAAAACTTCGAACTCAGCTTGTTCAGAACTGAAATGATTATCTTCACTGCCACCCCACCCGAGTCCGTTCCTCATCCTTTCTGTCCACTCTCGGTTGGTGGCATCACCAGGGTTTCTGTGCCTACTCTGTCACATCGGCTCCATTCCCGAAGCATCAGCTCAGCTCAGGCTGTCACCTTTCCCTGCCTGGATTATTGCTACAGCTTTTTAAATTACCCTTCCTGCTTCTGTTATCCACACCTCATTTTTTATCCACACCACCCTACAGGGCACGTTCTGAAATGTATGTCTGATCATCTCTCATCTGTTTAAAAACTCCCAATTCTTAGGGCTCAAAATCCTATTTCCATGGCATAGCCCGCCTTTCCTTTTATTTTCTTGTCTTTTCCTGTCTTTCCAGATTTATGCCTTTCTGCTGTACCTACTTGTCCTCCCCATCAAAAACTTTTATTTTGGAGTCATTCAAACTCCTCAAATGTGCCACTTCCTTTCTCATCTGTGGCCTTCTCCAAATGCTCCTCTCTCTGCCCATGACACTGAACTTTTGAATTTTTTCCTTCCTTTCCCTAACACCATGCAACTTCCTGTCTACTAGTATTCAGTTCAGATGTCATATCCTCCTACATGCACTTTGTGATTATTTTTATTATGCTGTTTGTCACACCAGGGTAAATACATATTATCTGTTTTTGTTTTTCACTAAACAGCTTCTTGAGGCTAGACTGTATCATCTGTGTTGTATTTCCAGCTCTATCTCGTAGGCATTCTATAAGTATGTGCCAAATGAAAAAAATGAGCGGATGTTCAGGGTTATTTTAAGTACTACTATTGTATGGACTTTCAGGTTATTCTGTTTTCATAGGTGTTTACCATGTTTTCCCACAAAATGTTCCATACTAGATTGGATTAAACTTATTATTTCTTTTTAATTAATATTAATGACTTTGACCAAAAAACAATACATAAGGAACAGCTTTTCAAATATTGAAATATTTGCTTTTCCAAAATAGAATTAACTCATTTTACAACTCATTTATTCTTATCTACAAAAAGCAGTATTAACATTATTTAAATAGGCAGATTATCAAAATATGTTTGACTCTGTTTTTTCTCCTTCTCATTCTCTTTAGCTAAAGGACACAAAATCAGCAGATCAGAAAAGAATTAATCATTTTACAACTCATTTATTCTTATCTACAAAAAGCAGTATTAACATTTAAATAGGCAGATTATCAAAATATGTTTGACTCTGTTTTTTCTCCTTCTCATTCTCTTTAGCTAAAGGACACAAAATCAGCAGATCAGAAAACAACACTACTTCATTTTCTGGTGGAAATATGTGAAGAAAAGTACCCCGACATCCTGAATTTCGTGGATGATTTGGAACATTTGGACAAAGCTAGTAAAGGTTTGTGCTTTTATAGAAAACATTTCACTGCTCTGGGTCCTAAAGACAGAAAATAATGCCTTTCATTTGAATGCGCTTGCTACTTTGTCAGTGTTTTCATACTGAATATGTCATCTTAAAAATAGAAAGTTGTAGAATGCTTGTTTTATCAGTTGTCATTATTGGAGCTGTGAGTTTAGTTTGATTAGAAAATGAGGCCCTGTATCAAAAATACATCGTTTTGCATTTTAAACCTTGTGAATGAATACCTGCCAGCCCCACTTCTGCTGCTAAGCCTTCTCCACTGTTGGCCATCACAGTGCTCCCTTGATACAGTGTCATTCACAAGAACTTGGGACTATTATGTATCTGGAATAAGCACTAGTAATCAGTGTACACTGTCTGCCTGAGCCCTAAATCTGTCTCCACCCACCTTGCAGGTGAAGCCATCTTTCTTTGTCCTAGTAGACACCAGACTGCCCCAGATTCTATTCACTCCTTCCTGATATCCAAATTTCTAACCTGCTTCTAACAGTTTATAAAAGACTAGGTTATAAAAGGTCATAGAAAGGATAAGACTTATTATTAATACTTGGTTAAAATATGATTTAAATGCAGGTTTTGACCACCTGAAGAATCTACTTTTCATTTGATTGATTCTATGAGAAAAAACAAACAAAACCTTAATTGGCTCCAAACAACCAATTTATGATTACATATTTGTATAAATATATACAAATGGTGGACTCTCTGTATTTTTCATGTGTGTTGACCACTGGTCACTGGTAATATCAAATTATTTTGTAATCTGTTTATTTCATTCTTACAACTGGAATTTGTCAACTTGAAGGATACTTTTTTTCATATTATAGTGAATGTTCTTTAAAAAAATCACTTTTATCATTCTCTACCCCTTTAAATTATTTTTTTCTTCTATAAAATGGGGATTTGTAGTGCTTTATCTGCACAAAGGCATGTGATTGGATGAAATGTTCTTTGACACTTTCTCATGAGTTGTATGTTTCTTTGAAATATTTGTCTCATACATCCCGTGGAGGAAGGGGAGTTTGGAAATATTAGTCTGGATTTTTAAGACCAAAACTAAACTATTTATTTTACTTTTCACTCCTGCCTCTTACTAATGTAAGGATATTGAATTACTTTGCCTTTGTGCTGCCTAAAAATATCCTTGATATAAGAAGATTGTGTGTGTGTAAGTGAAATTTAAAAACGGAAATAATCTAATTACTTTCTTATATTAAATAATCTGAAAAAGGGCCAAAGGGCCCAGGGAGGGGAGGAACATTAAAAATAACTCAGTGATACTCAAAATAGCTTTTAAGTGATCGGTTCTTTAACTTAGGGAAGGCGACTTTCCTAAAATGAGATTTTTCTGAAATTTTGGTGTAGGAATAAACGGGATGCAAAAGAATTGAAAATGGGCATTCTTGATGAATGTTAAACTTGATAAATAACAGAGTGGTAGATGAAAAAAGTGGAGCAAAGTACCTCGAAATACAGAGGAAGTTCTTTTTTTAGGGAAAAGGTAGTCGAGTGGTTAATAGTTTATATCAACATTAGGTTTTAGCAAGAATTAAAGCAGTGTGAATGTTTTCTGCTAATAACAGTTTGCATTTCTGATCACGTCACCATCTTTCCTACTAGCTCTTAAACCAAACAGGAAGCCCGAGCATGCTTCTCTTTCAGACGCATTTTTAATTATAGAATTTATTTTTCAGCAGTTTTTGCTCATAAATTAAGTTTTTAAAATACCATTTATCTTGATTCATTTGATCGCACTTAAAATTCTGTTAAATATCCCGACATTTAACTTTCACGAGGGCTTGCGGAGTTGTAACTTGGTTATTAGATTCTTCTGTTTGTTTTCTTTTTTGGTGCTTCTGTGGGCAGTCTGGGGCCTTGGGGGTTTTTCGTTTCCATCTGTTACAGCAGAGGCAGCATATGTGTATCGGTCAGCAGATACTGTTAATGTGTTTCATAGGGAGCAGCCAACTTCATATTTGAAATAGAGTAGCCATGACCAAGATAATGTTTTATGTGTAGGTGATGGTTGAGCATGATTTCTTTATATGTTCATATTACCCTATTAATGAATGACATTTTAGAGGAATAAATATAATGGTTTAGATGAAATAAGTCTGTCTGCTTTGGAGAATTTCAGTGTTCTTATATATCATCTTTTAAAAGTTTCCAGATTTGAAATCTCCTCAGTGAGTTATCACATGAATTAAAAAGTACCTTTGTTTTTGAGACATAACAAATCCTGGCCATTAGGTATTTCTGGATCAGCAGGGGGAATTTTCATTACAACTAATGAGCTTACCCATATGACAATTTTCAAAAATCTACTTCGTTAGGGCTGCTTCTTTTCTAAGAGATAATGGCTTACAGCTTTTCTGTTGTATTTCAGTGGAAATATTTTGGGTCATTATTGTATTTCTGTATGCTATTGTAATATTTCTTCTTTTTCTGGACTTCTAAGGATTGAATGCAATTTTCTCTTATCTAAACAGTGGAAATTAATGAACTCTAATCTACGAAAGTCTTACTGATTATTTTATAAAACATGGTTCATTATTTAATTGGTGGAATGGTATTTTATTAATGAACAGGAACTATGACAAAACTGTGGGTTTTTGGGGTGTATTAAAATAAAACCAAGGTAAGTTTACAGTGTCACCTTTTTCAGCTCTGCATTTTTAGGGTTATCATAGCTCTAACATACATTTCCATTCTTCCCTAGATAGTCACCTCTGAGAAAGGCCATTGTTACCCCATCTGTACCTTATTTATTCATTCATTCACTTAACAAGTGTATGTTGTATGATTACCTTGTGTCAGAAACTGTTCTTGTCTTGCTCCTGGCCCAAGGTTTAGTTTCTATCTTAGTGCAACTCAGGCTACCCCACCCATATATGGTTTCTGTCCCAACTGGCTCCTCCCTCTTACTCTCCATATACTTTACTTCTCCTGTGCAACCTCTAAGTTTAGCTGTTATTAACCTAATACCGAGTCCTTCTCTTTTTCCCTCTGTATGGCTTTTCCTCAGGTGCTCTCTTCAGTTCCCAAGGGCTTAAATAGCATCATAACGTTAATGGTTTGCAAATTTATATCCCAGACTGTCCTTCTAAGCTCTACACATGTATATCCAACAGCTTACTTGCCATTTCCAGCTACATCTCAATATGTAGGTCACAATATGCCATAAAACACGGCTCTTTATTCCTACACTAGTTCTTAGTATACTTAGCCTCTCTTCTTCAAGATTTATTTACTCACGAAAATCCTTGTTTCCCTGCTTCCATCTATTTCTTTATCTCATTTGCCCTGTCTCTTTATAGCCTTCAGCACTTCACCTGAGAGCTGTGTGGTAGATTCTAAGTTAAATCTATGGGCAGTGGCAACTGCGGCCTAGAATGTTGTCTAGTTCTTTCCTTCATCAAGAAAAGTAAGTGCCACCTTCCCTTTGCTGCTTTTTTCCTGGTCCTTCCTGGGGACCTCACCTAAATGTCTGTGTATTCTACTCTTTCCTTAAGGATAAATTCATTGATTTTTCCAGAAAATCTTAGAACACTATTTAAGAACTCCTACTCTAGACTAGAGACTATTCCTGGCACTGCTGGGAATGTAATTAGCTTCTATAGAAAGGGCAATATTCAGTGTATTATAAGAGAGGATTCGATGATTGCCCAGTTTTAACTTTGTCACCTGTTTTTTTTGTTTCCACATTTTTAGCTTTCAGGAGCATTCTTTTATATCTTATATTTGATTTTTTTTTTCCCCCTCTCCATTTTATAGACCTCTTTGCTTTTAAGACTTTATTTGTTTGCTTTTAGCTAGTAATTTTGTGGTCTGACCCAAATATTTGTCTACTCAAATACATCTCCTGGTTTCCAATTCCTCGTGACTTTCTAACATTTTATGATAAATGCCTTACTAGGTACAAAATGTTTATCTTTTATTCACCTACTGTGAACACTTAAAACACTTAATTTCCAGGTGGCTGCCACCTGGAAACTTCATAGTGTTTGAAAATTTCAAATTCGTCTGCTATAACAAGCAGAAAGCATTTTCAAATGCTTTCATTTACCTCCGTATAGTGTAGACTTCCAAAAGTGCCAATTAAAATGATTAGTGAGATTGATTGATACACTTTGAATATTCACTACTATTAATTTAAGTGCATTTTGTATTTTAAATGTATATTGTCAATACATAAAAATATTTATTATACAGAAGAATTAACGAACATTGTTAGTTAGAACCATTATGTCATGAAGGTTATAGGTTGAGGCCTCATAATTTTGTGAGATAAACAGTTCATTTCATGTATTAGTGTACGTTTCTGCCAATGCAGTAAAGTAATTTGACAGGACACGTTATTGGTGGGGGGCATTTCTATCGAACTAATTTAAAGAAGACAGCCATGTAGGATATTGTTTTAATTAAAACGTCAATGAAGAACATAAAAATATATGTTGTTTGGGGCTAAATTTTGTCCCTATATGTAGAAACCCTAACCCCATGACTCAGAACATCATTGTATTTGGAGACAGGGCTTTTAGAGGTAATTAAATTAAAAATGAGTCATTTAGGGTGGGCCCTATTTCAACTTCATTAGTCACCTTATCAAAAGAGGAAACTTAGGTTCAGAGACACCAGCGATGTACACGCATAGAGACAGACCACATGAGGACTCAGCAAGAAAGTGGCCATCTGTAAGCCAAGGAAAGAGGCTTCAGAACAAACCAAACCTACTAACCCCTTGATCTTGGACTCTAGAACTGTGAGAAAATAGATTTCTGTTGGTTAAGTCACCCAGTCTGGGGTAAACTGCGATGGTAGCCCTACCAAACTAATATGCTATCTTGTCTTGCTTAAAGTTTTTGCCTATAGAATAGCGTAGCCTGTACTGAATGGTTGTTTTACTTTATCAGATCAGTTGAAGAAAGTCATAGCCCTGCTGTGTTGAATGTTCACTCACTAGCAATCAATTAAAGACTATCAGAGGTTCTTCTGCAAACCGTGAATTATCACATGCTTTTAAATAATTACAAGCATGCGTCAATTCCTTTTTTGAATAGACATGACATATAAATTAGTACATGTATAGGGAAACAGTGAGGCATTCTAAATAAATATATTCATGAATATTTACATTTAATTTCAGAGTTAGATCTATGGCATCTCCTAAATTTTATTTTAGAATGTATTCATTTACAGTGGAATGCATTAAATTTGGTGGATTTTTTTTTCTTTTTTCTTTATCCCTATGTAGATTTATTTGCCACTAATTCCTGTTTTGCTACCCTAATGGTTATATTTTATTATAAGCAAGTAGCCGATAAAGGCTAGTAACGCTGAATTATCTGTTGACACTTTTCCAAAGGGAAGAAGTAGATTGAAGATTTTGCCTTTTTTTTTTTTTTTTTTTTTTTTTTTTTATTTTCCTGTGGAAATAGCGTAAACATTTCATGTCTCCTAGCTG
The DNA here is from genome assembly GCF_000325575.1 of Pteropus alecto. Taxonomy (NCBI): domain Eukaryota; kingdom Metazoa; phylum Chordata; class Mammalia; order Chiroptera; family Pteropodidae; genus Pteropus; species Pteropus alecto. The sequence continues at coordinate 1,561,315 of NW_006437828.1, forward strand.
TGTGCCATTGGTTCTACAGGTAGATGGTAGAGTGACGAGCTGGGTCTGTAAAGCTCATCTATGAGATTCCTATGGAGTTAGGTCTCAATGATCTAATTTGATGATCTGTAGCCATCTAATAACTATACTTAGGAATCACAAAATAAATTTAATATTATAAGTCAAATATAAGAAAAGGTAAATTTATTTTTTAAAAATGTAATTCACATATAGATTTTCATGTACTTAGTAAAAGGGCAGTATTTGTAAAATTTTTACATTTGAAAGTTACCACTTTAAGCATAAAAAGGTATGATGAAATATAACTGGGCTGTTCACAAGGTAATTACAGGATTTATGAAAACAATTTACAGTGTACTGTGAGCATGATGTGCTGGTAAGGAGCCGCAAGGTCCTAGTGGTCTGATGAACAGCATTTTGTTTTAAATCTTGCCAGGTTATTTTCAGGGATTATTTATGTAGAGTTGGCATCAGAAGTTTAAGTTGGAGACTTCCGTGCAGTATTTTATACTGCAAACATAAACTATTTTGGAAAGCATCAGAACGGACTATAGAAAGACGACAGCCAAAATCCCTAGAAAGATGAAGGATTCTGTAGTCTGACACTGCAGAACGCTGGGCATGGAGGAGCTAAAGATTATTTTTTTTAGACACCAAGCTAGGAACATTTCCTGAGTCGGCTGCTGCTTGGGCTGATAGATGATGATGAAGAAGAAAACCACATTGGGAAGACCGCTATATCTTTTTGGAGGTTAGCAGAAGGAAAGTGGCATCAATACAGCATTAATCTTCTCGAGAAGCTAACAGTTTACAGTGTTTGCAGATTTTTGGCCGGCTACAGATTTGAAATAGCTACTTGAACAGTTCTGTCAGTGTCACCTATGAGCCATAGCTAACCTCAAGGAACAGGACAGGATCCACAGCGACGACCAGAGTCTCGGAGCTCTCTTAGACTTCTGATTCTAATGAGGTATTCAGTACACCTCAGTGGACAATTACAAACAAGGTAGATGAAAGAAAATTTCAGAATGAGAGCATTCTGAAGGATGGCTTAACATAGCAAATCTGTGTACTCTAAAGAAACCTCAGTGGATTGACCAAACACATTTATGGCCATCTGCTGAATCCCATTGTTCACAAGGTTGACATGGAACTGAATGGGTGAAGAAGCATGGATTTGATCCGATGCTGCAGGTAGAATTGCCACCTGTTCCCCAGAACCAGACTATGTTTACGCAGCTTGCAAAATCTTGAATTAGTAGGCATATTAGTTTTTAGGCCTGTCATAACTAATTACTACACACTAGGTCCCTTTTTAATTTATTCTCTCAACTGTTCAGCAATATGGAAGTCTGAAATCAAGGCGTCAGTAGGATTGGTTCCTTCTGCAGGCTCTCAGGGAGAAGCATCAATGCCTCTTTCTTAGGTTCTAGTGGCTGCCAGCAATCCTTGGCGTTTTTCTGCCTCCATTTCCATATTGCCTTCTCCGTGTCCTCACTTTGCCTTTTAAGGACACCAGTCATTTGATTTAGGGTCCACCCTAAACCCAGGGCGATTTCATCTTGAGGTTCCCTAACCCATTCCCTCTGCAAAGATCCTATTTCCCAATAAGTCATGTTCTGAGGTGCTTAATAGATGTGAATTTTGGGGCGGACACTATTTAACCCACTACAGTCATCATTGTCATCTCTCCCATAACTGATGGAGGTAACCCCATCATTTTTGAGTATTATGAAACAGTTAAGGAAAATTACACTGATAGATGTATGTAGAAAACATGTCGTGAAATGTTTTAATGCTTAAGAGTTGTTGATGGTGGGCTTGTAAAACACCCTTTTCTTATATCATCAATGCAAATACTAAAGCAGTTAGAACCAAAATGTATCTATTTGCCTCTGAATTAAAGGCATTTTTATTAACAGGCAGTGACAGTTACAATTACTCCAGTAAATTATTTCAGATGGCTAAATAAAAAAGGGATCCAGTTAGGTTATAGAGGCATTATCTTCTGGGAAAGGCTGTTTTCACTCTGTAGATAGATAACTGGGACTCAAACTCCAGATCTGCCCATTGGTAGAGGTATAACCTTGCATGAGTCCCTTATCCTGTCTGGGTCTTTATTTCTTACCTTTAAAATGGGGATAATTGCAGTATTTAATTCAGAGGCTTATAGTGAGGATTAAATAGGTTAATATGTGTAAATACTTATAAAGCTTAAATAGCACCTAGTAAGCACTGTTCTTAACATTTCTTAACATTTGTTATTGTTGTTATTGCTGTTATTTTTCAGTGATTATTTCCTGTTGACACACATCTCCCTCTGGTGTCATTAATGTTGCAGGTAAACATGAGTCTGAATAATGTATTATTATGGAAATTATATAGACTCAAGTTATTTGAATAGATTCTAACTGTTTCTTCATCAGACTTAATGCAAACTTTAGAATACAAGCCCAATAACTTTGTAGATTTATGTTATTGAAAACTTTTTCGCACTTTTCTAAAAATTAGAGAATAATATTCATACAGGAAATTGCATAAATCATAAACGTACAGCTCAAATGAATTTTTACCGATTGGACACACCAGCACAGCAAATGAAATTTGGAAAAATGGATTCTATTTTCCTTCCTATGTTTCAGCCTGACACTATTTTCATTTCATATTTTGAACTTTGATATAAGATTTCCTTTGAAAAAAGGTTTCTACTACTAAACAGTCTTTAAAAACAACTAATCTCCCGCAACTCTTCAACAACTTGGAGATGTTTTTGTTTTGTTTTGTTTTAATGGAGGCGTTTGCATGTTATTTAAAAAACAAATTCATCAGCCAGAATTATTAAGGAATGCCATATAGAAATACGAACTAACACTTAAGATAAACGAGGTAGCCATTGGAAGGCTTTCGAGCAGAAGAGTGACATCTGACTTGCGTTTTCAAGAAAAATGAGAAGAAAATGGCAGAAGCAGTTGAAACCACTCGGAAGCTGTAGTAATCCAGGGGGGAGGTAATGTTGGTTTGAACCAGGAGGCGGTAGCAAGGCTGGTGAGAAAGATTTAGACAGCGAATCTATTAGAAGGTAAAACCAGCAGGATTTCCTCTGTGATCGAGTGTGCGGGGTATGAGCGAAAGAGGGGGGTCGTAAAACTAGTCAGTGACCGAGATGTAGGAGCCAATGAGGGGGAAGGTAAGAAGTTCCAGTGTGAAAATATGAGTTTAAGATGCCTATTAAACATCAAGGAAAGATGTCTAGTAGGCAATTGGAGTTCAGGGGAAAGATCTAAAGGTTAAAAAATCTTAAAGATAAAAAGGGATAAAAAAGATCTTGATAAAAGAAATGGAATTTTTCAGGTCCAGAGATGAACAGTCCAGGGCTTGTCAGGCTGCACGGTCTCCAGTAACCATATGTGAAAACTCACCCCATAATTTACAAGTCAGTCAGTCTACCCTTAATATTTACCACGAGACATATCAAAAGCAGTAGCGCCTCCCTCCTGCACACACCCACACAAAACCTTTACCCCGAAGGAACATTTTGAACGTTGTTGCAAATATCTCTACTATGGACCTCTTCTGTTTAATATTTACCATGGTTTTGAACATCTCGTCTATAGAAATGGAATTCTCAAATTTTTACAGGTAAACATGATTTTCTGTTAAATAGGCTTCTCCCAGTGATAGTATTTTCCCTCCTAAAAAGCTGTTTTGCCTTGACCACCCTCTTCGTAGTTGTGGAAGACGAGGCTGCTGCTTCCCCACGCCCAGCGTGAGTGAAATCGGTCAGCAGAGTGGCCGGTGCCCTGTCGTTGGCTATGCTCGTAGTTTCCTCTGCTTGCCTTCCACCTGCTTCCAGGTTCCATGGAAAATGGAGGCAGTTCTTTTGCCGTGCGATGTTAAGAATAACAGCAAAACCCTCGCTGCATATGTAAATTAATTGGGGAATGTAAATTAGAATTTATTATTGTATGGGGTCCATCAGTGATCAGAGCAATGGGAAGAAAAGCTGAGCAGAGAAAGGTAAGACACTTAGGATAAATGGCTACTCGCTTAGCATTGCTTCTTCCAATTTACCTTTTCTTGTGATGAACTAAGCTGCAATTTATTTTGAGTTCCTGCCTTTTTTCCATTTTGTTTCAGTTTTGAACGTTTTCAGAATAATAATGGGTTTTATAATGGTATTCCAGAAGTTAGATTTTGTTATAGGCCTACTTAATGTTAAGAATTTTTTAGTGCCACTGAGGTTTTTGTCCATCCAATTTATTATTTCTAACTTGTATTTGTAAAATATTCTTATAGTTTTATTACTGTAATTGTCTAGGCAAAATTATTTCGTTGGGAGCCTGAATTGTTATAGCCTCTAGTTTTCCTCACAAAGCGATTGAGTCCATGAGTATAGGAAGGTTAATTTAGGTTGAATGTTTATATTGTTTTATGGTAATAAGTTGTTGTTTAAGCATTCTTTGAAGAAATGAATTTCCCTGGAATATATCATGATACGTAAGAGATTTGAATGTGACATTTTAGTAAGCTTGTTAGGAAATAATGACCAACAACTCTAGGAGATATTTACAGTTATTATTTAATTACAAGGGTTTCTTAAATGTGCATAGTAATCTCAACTCTCCTTTCTTATTTGAAATCTTAACCTGGTAAATTATAGAAGCCATCGTAATACAGAAAGCCTATATTCATGATTGCTTAAATATTTATAGTTGTGATTTTTAACTTTTATTCAAAGCTTCTTTTAACACCTCTAGTGTATAATTATCATAATGACAAGGCATTTGGAGACAAGTCTATGTCTTAGAATGTAAGGTTTTAGATATCTAATCCATTGTATTTTCCCATTTCGTTTTTAATGCTTTTGTTTCGAGGGGTTAACGTTAATTCCAGAACCCACTACTTCAGCAAACATTTGAGCATCTGCGCTTGTGCTATGTAACTGAAAATGCAAAGATGGGTAAAATATGGTGTCTTCCCTTAAGGAATTCCTAGTCAATTGGGAGAGAAAGACACATTAAAAAAAGATGAAAGTAATAGAGTGTAGTAATCTCACAGATGAGATAATTATCAGGTACGATGGTTTGGGAGGGTACCTCACCAAGGCGATGGCTGGAGTTTTTACACTTTTTATAAAGCGTGAATGGGAATGACTCAGGCGGAGCGGGCAAGGCCGATATTTCCCGCGTCAGGTACAGAATGGATGAAGAGGGATGAGGGCAGGGAAAGCGCACGCCTGATGTCGTTTTGGACGTAACCGTGGGCAAATATGAAGTGGAGCCCAGCCAGGCTGTGGGTGGAGCTCAGCTGTCGTCCTGTAAGCAGTTCACCGCTGGTCTTAAGCAGGGAAGGGACATCTTTAAAGTAATGTTTGTCTGGAAATCCCCATGCGCGGTGTGGAGAAGGCACTGGAGGAAAGCAACAGGAGTCTGGAGAGCACAGCAGAGCAAAGTGTTTCAGGTGACTTGAACAGCGTCCAAGCAAGCAGGGAATTGGACGCTATTTGTCAAGTCAAATATGAGGGACATCGTGATTGTTTAGGTCTGGGGGTTGCAGGAAAGGCGAGGGTCGAGACTAGCAGGTTTCTATTACAGGAAGCAGAATTCATGGTTCTGTTGCCACCGAGGTGTGCAGATTACAGACGGGCAGGCGGTTGTGGGCAGAGACACGTGATGTCTGAACTGACAGAGATATTCCATCTGACTAAATAATAACTGAGCTGAATGCAAAAGTTGAAAATGCCTTAAAATTATCTAATCAACTCTGTTTGATGATGGCATGTTTTGTTACTTCTAAATAATGAAAAGAACAAAAAAATAAGCTTGATTTCTTGGTCAGGAAATGGATAAAGTTGAAAGATAAAAACGTATGCATTGGTCACATACAGACACTCCAGTAAATTAACACCTCTTTGAGGGTGTAGAGTTTAAACCCTGCGTTGTAGTTCTGACATAAAAAAAAATACAGTCACTGACCTCAAGAACTTGACATAGGTGAAGTGTGGTAAAATTATGTTTATTTATATTCGAAGATGTATAAAGGAGCTATCTGTAGAAATATAATTGCTGGAAAAAAATCAAGAAAATTCTTAAATGCTCTTTTGTTTTACCCAAAGGTTGGATTATATTCTATTAGCCTAGAATTTGCACATGCTTTTCTCTCTTCCAAGTGTGCTTTGGTCTTTATTTAAAAACCATCAGTGCAAAGTCCATTGCACTTAAATCCTATTAGCTGTAATGTACAGATAATGTATTGAGAGACTGCTGATGAAGCATAAGTCATGGCTTGGGGAGGGGTTCCATCTGTAGAGTAATCACAGAACCATGTTTTAAGACACTTTGCCTACTCTTTATGATGTCAACCTTAAATGTTTGAATATACCCCCAAACATTTCTAATATTTCATTTCTGAAATTAGCCACTTTCTTCTTAGCCTGATGCTCATGACACTGTTTCTCGCATCATGATGATGGAGGCGATGATGATGATTTTCTTTATGTTTTGTTTGATTCTAACATTCTTTATTCATTCAGTCACTAAGCTCTTCATTTCTTATCAAGTTCTAAGAATGAATAAGACCGCATAAAAAATTCTTCACCCCGTGTTATAGCATTAGATCTTTTGCAAATTATCTGTGAGGTTAAAATATGAGATGGGGTCCATCCCGTTTCACTGATGTGGAAATCAAGCCATTGGGACATTGCTTCAAGTCACAACGGTCGGACGTAGTAACTGACCCACTGGCTGCCTAGGAGTTGGAAAAGGCTCAAAGGATCAGCCACCATGCCTTTCATCTGAGCCTTAAGCCCTCCTCCCATCCCACTGAGAAGCGCTCGCTCACTGGGGTGGTTCTGTGTTCCATTACAAGCAGCTGGCCTCCTCTGAGGGCAGTGCAGGATGCTAGACTGCTCTGAGAATGACCAGAATCCTCTCACACCTCCTCACAGGTACTGGAGTTCTGCCCTCTGACCAGACACACATTTCTGTGTCCACGTGGTATAGTAAACAGTATGCGTTTCCTGGTTTCTGACGTAGAGCTCCTAAAACCTTTGAAGCTTCTTAAACAATAGTGCGTTTTGTATGCTAGTGAGACGATGCCACTGTGGATGGGAGGGTAAGGAATCCTAGGTCGTGTCAGGACGGGTGGGGGGCTGGTTGTGAGAGCTGCCAGCCTTGTGATTAGAGGGTTAGAGCTCTTAGTCCACTCTCTGACCTCCAGGGAGGGGAAGCAGGTGGAGATTGCCCTGAATCAATCATATCTTTGTAACGCAGCTTTAGTAAGAACCCTGCAGCTACCCAGCCAAGGGAGCTTGTCTTGGTGAGTGCGTTGATGTCTGGCAGGGTGGTGTACCTGGAGAGGGCATGAAAGCCCTGTGCCACCTGTCCCTTATCCCCTGGCTGTCTTCCATTTGGCTATTCCTGAATCGTATTCTCTATTTGAAAACTGTCATAGTGAATATAGTACTTCCCTGAGTTCTATTGAGTCATTCTACAAATTGTGGAAAATAAGATGGAGGGGGCATGGGAACCTCAGGATTGATAGCCGGTTTGTCAGAAGGATGGGTGGTCGTTGGGACTTGTGACCGTTGTGTGAATGAGGGCAGTTTCATGGGACTCAGTTCTTAAACTTGGGGTGTTTGTGCTAAATCCCAGTAGTGTCTGAACTGAGTTGGAATTGGAAGACACTCAGTTGGTGTTGGAGAATTGGTAGGCATTAGAATGATATATTATGTCATATATTGTGTCAGAAGAAAACAATCCAGCTATGATCCCTCTCAGTGTTAGGCATGTGCTTTTTGTTACATGGGAGCCCTTCAGATTTTTATTTGTCCTTTCTCTAGGTCTTTCTCAAATTTAACGTGTGCATAATAAAATGGTATCAGCATACTAAATCACACTTAAAATGTGTGGTTTTGTTCAGTGGTATGTTACAACATTAAATGTTCGTTTAAGAAAACAAAGTAGCATAGCTATCTGTCATCCATCCATCCGTTCACCCATCCACTGAGAATGCTCGCTTTAGCCACATGCGGATTACTTGGTATTACACTAGGCAAGAATATACCAAAAAAAGTTATGTTGTCTGTTGTTATAGACAAGTAGATAGGCATTGTAAAAATAAAATGTAATTAATAATTTCTGTGTAGCTAAATGGTTAAAAAATAAAGTCTGGAATTAAACCGTCTGAGTTCAAACTCTGGCTTCACCACCTTTTAGTTTTTTGACTTTTACTTCGACCACTCAACTCTAGTTTTGTCATCTGTAAAACGGGGATAATCATAATATCTATTTCATAATGTTCTTGTGAGGATTTAGAAAATTAATTAATATGGATTACTTAAGACAGTACCTGCCATACATATATAGGCACTCAGTAAATTTCAGCAGCTGTTACTATTGTTAGAACTTCTACGACCGTTACATGCTCTATTATGCTACGAACGCACTTCCTTTTTAAACTTGATTCATAGCATCAAGTGTTTGTAGGGCTTATATATTCTTCTAAGTACATATTTACTGATAGCAAGATATATTGGGGACATGAGTTCATTGAATTAATTAACACACAATGCTGTCATGATAGAAATTTTTATGAATTCTGTTCTCTGAGTTATTGTCTCAATGTTAAGGATCACAGAAAGGGAAAATGTGAGTAGCAAAAATCTGTAGAGAAGCTATGTCCCAGTATAACTTCAGACTGGCTTCTCTATAGTGGGAGCCAAAGGTTAAAGCATCATCATTCTTTAGGCGCAAAAAACTGTCATATGTGGCTCTCTGAAGAGTTCAGTCATTGGATTCATTAAACATTGTACCTGAGAATTAGCTTGCTAATTGTGTTTACAACAAAAATATGTTAAGGTTTTCTTAACAGCTATCAATATATTAGAATGGCAAATGTTACTTTGTGTGCAAGCAGTTTAAAAAATATATATTACTCCATATTCTTATGCAACATTTTCCCCGGCCTCCTTTCTTTTCCATTCTATTGAA
>NW_006437828.1:1570385-1623101 GCF_000325575.1 Pteropus alecto
AATTTTTTTTTAACACAGTCCCATTTGGTTGGGCAATTAAGTTGCTTTCAAGAGTATTTCCCTCCTTACACCTGACTTACACCTCTTCCTCAGGATTAATTTGAAGCCCGAAAATGGTAGAGTACCTAGAATTATTATATAATTGCATTTTAAATTCATTTCGTATAATTAGCATTAGTGAGACTCAAAAGAAATTTTAACTAAAATTTATTTGAACCTAAAGCAGATATCCAAAAATTTGGTTTGGGCCAAAAAAAAACTTTCCCTAATCATCTAAAATTGACTACGCAAAGCTATTAGGAAGTGATACCTAATGTCAGTCTCGCTGGGTGGCCAGTACATTCTGATAGTGCCTTGCTTTACCGTATCTTCCTTCATGTGCACTGGGAGAACAACTAAGTCAAAGAAGGAAAATCTTTATTAGGTAAGAAACACACAGGTTGTGCTCGGGGTACCAGTAACGAAAGTTTGACATCTGCTCCACGTGTTACTCAGATAGCCTTGATGCCTTTTGTCTCGTGGATCAGGTTGGACTATTGCACTTTGCTCATCTTTTTCATATACTTGCTGTTCTCTCTCAAAGAGATCACGATTTTGAAAAATGTTAAAATTATATTGAACTGGGTTTAGTTTTAAAAACATAGTCTTTCTTTGCCTCTCTATCTGAATAGACTGATTATGTTGTATTATAAATAGAGGTCAAGAATTCTAGTTTTAAAAAATCATTTCTTAAATGTGGTTTATTCATGTGAGCATTTTCTAAATTTCATCTAATGTCTTAAAGACAATAAATTTCTTTTATTCTTGGATTTAAAAATGGAAAGGTTTAAAAAAATAGTGAAATTTACCTTTTCTTTATTATAGTGATTTTTTTTTTAATTGTAAAATTTTTCACAAATGTTTTCTTTGGACAGTGTTTTACCTTTTATATATTATAATTTTGTCCTTTCAAGGCATTTAATATACTCTCTTTTAGTCTCTGTAGAGACGCTGGAAAAGAACTTGAAGCAGATGGGCAGGCAGCTTCAACAGCTTGAGAAAGACTTGGAAACCTTTCCCCATCCTGAGGATTTGCACGATAAGTTTGTGACAAAGATGTCCATATCCTTTTGATATCTAAATAACTTAAGTTACTCGTCAACCAGAATTACAAATTATTTAACATTTTAAGTACACTTGCACAACCAGAGATCATTCCGTAGGGCTAAATTTTAGGTTAAACCTCTGCCTTCTTACAGGGAAATTTATCAAAGTGCTTATCTATCACGAATAATAACAGAAGTGTATTCCATTGATTGCAATTTTTTCTCCTTTCTATCAACTTGGATAATATTTTCTCTCATCTTTTCCCTTCTACTTGCCCTATTTCCTTCTGATGTTTATAGTAAATTGAAAAGATGAAAACTCAATGTGAGGAAGTTTGAGCCTAAAGTCATAACGTGATTTAGGTATTTTGAAATGTTTCAGGAAACAGATAAAGATTTTATAAACTGGTGTGATGAATCAGCTTAATTTCAACGGTTGGTATATATTAAAAATTAACTCGCGTTCCAGAAACTTTACTATTTTATTTAGAAATGCTACATAGTTCCAAAATCAAAATGAGTTTGTCACTTTCACTACTTGTGTAGGTATTCTCCGGACCTAAAATAAAATTGACAGATATATGTGCATATATATATACACATACATATGTATATGTAAAATTAATAGCATTAGGCTTATGTTCTGCTTAATTTAAGGTTTCTTTTGAATTCAATTATCTTTGGTTTTGCCAACTTTGTGGCTTAATCTCTAATGAGTAATTGAAGTAATAAACTTTATTTCCTGAAACTAATGTTGAGTTGCTTTGCAAACCATTCTGTGGAATTAGAGACTGATATCTTTTGTGTTACAATAAAGTATTACTACTGTGCATTATTAAAATCCCATATGGACTTCAGAATTCTACATGAAAGAGTAACCTGCTTTCAAAACGAGCTCTTATAGACACTCCTAATGTTTTATTTTAAACTGAGTTACTTGGAATAAAACAACCACATTTCCTCTTTCTATCACTTTTCCCCCGAGATTAGGCACATCACAAAATTATTATTGGGCTTGTCATAGATTTTATTGTATATGCTTTCAGCTTAATTGTGAATTAGTTCAATTTTAGCTTTCTTTACTGTGCCTTTTGGGAAATATCATAAAAATGCACTCCAGCAATAATCAATTCAGGCTAATGTGTTTGTTTCCTTTTGTATCTTTCCTCCCCATCCAGTTTCTTCTTCTATGAAGTGGGCTGCCATTTTCACTGCAGTGGAGATGGCTGGGTGTTTGTTTGTTTGTTTGTTTGTTTGTTTGTTTGTGTTTGTTTGTTTTTAACTAAAGGCGAAGTCTATATGTATTCATCAAAGGTATATTTTTGCATCACCTCATTTGGCAAAGTATGCTTTTTAAAACTAAATTCGTTCTTGTAGAGTTGTATTAGTTTTACCATTCTTAGCTTTTTTCCCCTCAATCATTTTATCATGTTAAAATATTCATATGTGACAGTTTATTTTAACCATTAAGTACTGTCAATTCAAGTACTTATTATTGTTCCCTACAGATAGAAAGCATTAGAAAAGGTTAGAAAAGGTTTTGCTTGCATATGGTTTCTGGTAATACAGTGTGAGTATTCTAATTATGAAGGTCAGGTTTCTGGAACATGTAACCTAAGATAAATTCCTGAACTTAGAGTAAAGGTTGTAAAGTTCTCAGCAGATGATCTTAGGATGTATCAATACTTGTATTCATATGACACAAGAAACTGAATGATGCTGGCTTCTTGAAAGGTATACAGCTCATAAAAAGCATCTAGCAGGAAATCAGAAACAGAAAAGATGATGCTTTGTTGGAAACAATTTTTCATTTTGAGTACAATTAGGCTCCATGGACATGAAAGCTACTACATCCTGTCACTAAATATCACCACCTAGAAGCCTCTAATGAACTGATTAGCATTCATGTATCTCTTGGAAGTCAGATATATGAACAGTTGGTGCACTTTGCTATTGACAAAGCTTATGATCATAAATATTCTTTGCTGAGATTAGATTGCACTCATTTGCTTTTCCTCTTAGACATACTAGTTTCAAAGTAATTAAATTCATTCATCGCAAAGCTTTGTTTACTTTAATTAGGACTGACAACAAGTCAGATCTTGAATATTAAATGCATTTATACCAATCTTATTAAAATGGCAAATTGTGAGCCTCTTAGATCTTAGAAAATGGAAGAATTTGGAAACTAAAATGCACAATGAATAAAAAAGTACTTAACTAAAGTTTGGATTATTAATGCTCAAACTTTAAGTTTTAGACCTTATTAGTTGAAGCATATATCAAATGTTTGGTTCATCAACCAATTCTGAAAGAATACGTGTATTATCCAAGTTGTTAAGGATGCACTTTTACAAGTAGATATTTAGTGTAAGCAATCATAACTTAGTGAACTATTAAATAATCTGTTAATTGAATTGACTTAAATTATGATACAATATTTGTTATAATATGCAATGTCACTAATAGTGTTCAACTATTATATATTGTATTTTTTCCTCCAGTACCCACTCTTTCTTTACATACACTTCTTAATATAAAAATATGTAAATTTAGGACATCCTTTAAAAGGTATGCACAATCACTTCATAAATACAACACTGACTTTTAGTAATAGCTATGTTACTTTCCAATTGCTGCGACTGGTCAGAAATATAATTAGCGGTGAATACTGCCACTGTAAATATTTGCTTGAAAAATGTGTAACACAAATTTGAGGCAGGGTCATTAATACTGTTATATATAGGCTGTTATTTGCGAAATGTACATATATACTCATTAAATTCTTATCAATGATAAGAAAATGACAGGATTTTTGTCATTTAGTGCTTGTTCCTTTATTTTGACCTTTAAATTCTGGAATATTTCCTATTTTAAGAGAAAAAAATAAATAGTTCATAGAGCATCGCATGAGCCTTAATCCTTCTATTTTCTTGTCTTCCTTCCCCCTCTCCCAAGTCTCTTAGGAAAAAATCATTTTGCTAGACTTTTACATATTTTTGTATTTATCACATCTTATGTCACAAGTTACTTGACTCCTATGTTATAGTCTTTAAATTCCCTCATTGCAATCCTGCTTTATTTTCTCACTTTCGGGTTTATTCCACCGTATAGCGATGTTTTAGTCCCTTCTGAAAGTACTACATCGATGCTAAAACTATTTCAATGAATTCCTTGATTGAAAGACTTAACATCTTATCCATATTCCACGCTTCATGAAGTACAGCATTTTTTAGGTAAAGGAATTCAGTACATTTTTCTTTAATTAAATTACGGTTAGGACTTAAAATAGAAGAGTGGGATGGGCGAAATGTAAACTTGTATAATGCATGGTCCATTGCACGAGTAGGAAGTTGGGTAACTTGGGTGATTTGAAAGAGCAGCTTTTTATGATCTTGAATTAGTCTTCTCTTTTCTCCCTTTCTTCTTTCTCTCTTGCCTGTCTTCCATTAACCTATTCTGAACAATTTTTTAAGACTTGGGTTAAAATACCCTGCTCCTCATCCTCCACGAATCCTCAGATTTATATTGATCTTTTCCTTCTCTGAAGCCTTACTACGCTCACAAAGGTGGTTGCACAGCTTGGTGCTCACCGCTGTTCCCTGTCGGGCCTCAAGTGTTCCACTGTCACCGTCTTAACCAGGACTTCCCTAGCACCTGATGGAAATTAGCCTGTCACTGTATAACATCACACATCGTATTTCCTTCATCACACTTATCACTGCCTGAATATCTCATTCATTTTCTACTCTATATGTCATCCCACTGTAGAATGTATGTTTTATAAAAGCAGGATCTTTGCTTATCTTGTTATCTACTCTTTTCCCTTATGCCTAGAAGAGAGGAGAGAGGAATACACTGGACTTCAATAAATATTTATAGATCGGCTGGCTAGCTGGATCCTGGGTACTTAGGATCTATAAAAGATAATAGACACGTATGACCGATTGAAGCTGATCCTTATCAGATGCGTTAATGGTATTAATAGACATTTGGTGGAGGAAGTACAATAATGAGGACAAGACATGAGTAAATAGAGAATGTACTGGTGCTGGGTGGTTTGGGAATGAGCAACATTTGCTGACGAGGAGTAGAATCCCAGATCTTAGTCTTGCCACTTAGTTGGCCAGGACGAGATGTTGGTGATTCATCATGTGTGAACACAGATTTGGTTGTCAATGTCCCTTTCAAATGGGAGGGTTACAGTGGTTCATGAGAAGTTGGCCTTATTCTGGGTAAAGGAATAGACAATAGATTTCACAAAACATCAAGTAATTAGAAAAACATCAATATTTTTGTAATGAATTTTATCAAATGTTTGTTTTTGTTGGGAAGCTCACCTGTTTCTCTAAAGCTCTACAAATATAGGACTTTATGCTGGGGGGGGAAAAATAAAACCTTACTATTACTGAGATGGGCATGACTTTCAACTGCAGTTTAACAATTGGCATAAGAATGCCTACGTGTGATGACGATTTTTTATCGAAACATTTCACTATTCCTTAATGAGCAGCTCACAAATAATAATGTCTAGTGCTTCATTAATGTAACTCTTTATTCCATCCTATTAGATAATCATTTTAAACTTCTGAGAATTTGGCTACTTCCAAAATTGTTTCAGTTTAATCACACTTTTACCATTCTTGTGGGTAATTCCAGTTATTCAAAGCTTTCCTTCATGTCGTTTGTGAGCAAATTGTTTCACAGATAATTATAGGAAAATTAACTTACAAAGCTCTCTAGCTGTTAGAACAAGACCATGTAATTTCCATGGTTTTGGCTCTTGGTCTTTTCCATCTCATTTTTTAATAGAATTGTACTGTTTTCTACTAAGTATGCCCAGGCATGTTTCTGATATTTAATTGACTTTGGAGTCCTACCCAAAAATCTAAAAAATGTCATTGGATAATACTTACAGCTTTATTTTAACCTATTTACCAAATTGATTCTTGAGAATGGGTATATTCCCTGGTTTTAGAATAAAATGATTAGGATTTGTGAAGTACCTATTATTTAAAGCTCAAAGCCTTGTAAGCAGTGATAAGGGCAGAAAAGGAGTAGCTGTAGAACCATACAGTTAGAAATACCCACCAAAGTAGTGTAACCTATTGTCCAGCATAGCTACTGTTTGGGGAGTCTCTTAGCTCTTCGCGTTACATCCGAATTGTTTGTGTGTATGTGCATGAATGTGTAGACGAGCAATTTTATGAAGTTCCACAGCTTTCCTCAGACTTTTCTGAGGAAGCCTGTTATCCTTCCTACCAAAGTTTAAGAACAATGACCCTAGATTGAAATAAGTCATTGACAGCAGTGTAATTGCGGTAGATTAGATTTAGATTTAATACAGCTGAGAAGGTGAAACACAGCATCTAGGGAAGGGGCTGACAACCAGTAACGACTCCCACCCCGCCCCCCAAAAAATGGGGCAAAAACAAAACACTGCGAGAGAATTGGACTAGAAGGGAAATCTCACATCGCTAATGATGAGTACGATGGACTACAAATGCTATACATATTCAGTGGAAAAAGCGATCACTCATAACTGTAGTGATTAAAGAAGGAAGATTCATGGAAGAGGAAGAACTGAACGAAGCCTTAAATGGTAGGTTTGGACATGCAGAGGCAGGAAAAAGTTTCTCTTTTAGGCAGGAGTTAAGGATATATAAATAATCCATGTAGATGTAGTCTCTCTCTGGGGTATAAATAATTTTATGTGCGAGTTTATAGATTAAATAGAAGGGATTGATAGAAGGGATGACTATTTCACATTACAAATGAATCACCATATGTTCCATTTCGTGATAGTTTCTGAATGCATTTCAAATGTGGTTTTTATTTACATAAATTCACCTTACCTATAACATTTCATGAATATGGATATTTTATAATACCTCTCACACGTGACTATATTGTAATTTTTTGCGATTTTGTGATTGGACTATACAAAATCTTTTGTTCATCTAAGAATTAAAC
The DNA here is from genome assembly GCF_000325575.1 of Pteropus alecto. Taxonomy (NCBI): domain Eukaryota; kingdom Metazoa; phylum Chordata; class Mammalia; order Chiroptera; family Pteropodidae; genus Pteropus; species Pteropus alecto. The sequence continues at coordinate 1,577,444 of NW_006437828.1, forward strand.
ACTGATACCACATATAGGAGCATCAACCACTGATACTATTATGATCTAGGTTCGAGAAAGTATAAGGAGGCATTTTGCTATTCAGTCGAATATAGACTGAGTCACAAAAAGATCTATAGATTTTCTTAAAGTTATTAGAAAAAGAATCAGCTCTTACATTAGAATCCAGACTCTCTGTATTTTAGTCTCCTCAAAAATACTCTCTTTATATAAAATATGAACATTAAGCAGAAAATAGTATGAAAAAACATAGGCGTAGAAGGGTAATAGGTAATCTGCGGGCTGACTGTGGACGTGGGTACAGGTGAGTTGTGATGGACTGGGATGTCTCGGTTCCTTTGGGGAAGCTGAGTTCTAATCATCAGAATCTTCTGTGCCCCCTGCGTTTGCCACCTGTCTTGAAGCAGTGCTACCTATTTCATCCTTGGTCTTTCATTTTTTGTTTTCAAAATGAAGGACCTGGATCACTTTCCTTGTTTTATCCTCTACTGGGGAACTCTGACCAGAGGAACCATATCTTTTTGAAATTGTGAAAAAAAACATTTTTTTTTAATAGAAACATTTTATTTTTTGTTTCTTTCTCTTGGTATGAATGTAGTTATTCTTATTTTGTTGCTGAGTTTTTAAGAAAAGTGTGCTTAAGGTCCGTTTATCCTTTGTGTGAGTCAGAGAAGATAAAATGACTTTAGTAGGATTGATTCTGTATGTTACATTTCTTCAAATATCCCAATTTAAAAGATCCATAGACAATTATGATTGTTTCTCTGACAGTCATCTTTTCAGAATGTGGTGGAGTGGTTTTATATCTGACTGCATCAACAATTTGTCACACCACAAAAGAATTCTATGGTTTGTTTAAAAAATGTGTTCTAATGCCACTGCCACATTCACATTTAGTCTTCTCAATCTTGTATGCTCTGAACTCAGTTGTCATAAGTGAGGAAACTCTTCAGTGTTCCTGTGCGTGTGTGTGTATGTTTGTAATCATAATTTTAAATCAGGTAATGCATCGGAGAAACTATGTACCCATTTTCCAAAGGAGAAGTTAAAACACGAATTTACTTATGTAAGAAGTTTTTGATGTAACTCTTATTTCGATTGCTTTTAGAACCTAAAACAAAACTTAAAATGAATAAGTGGACAATAATACCAAGTACTTACATGTACTATTAAACACCATTCATTTTTCCAAGAATTTTACATATATTCACTCATTTACTTCTCACAACAGCCCTGTAACATAGACGATATTATTATTTTTTCCATTTTACAGGTGAGGAAATTGTGGCACAGAAAGATGAAAGCGTTTACCCACAGGCATGGCACTGCGAAGCATAGGAGCTAGAAATTGACCCCAGGTTGTCTAATTTAACTCCTGTGCTTAATGCCTATGTTGGTGATTTCAAGTATCATTGAACATACTCACTTACAACTACTGAACCATAATTTTAAATCATATTGCATGATCTGAATAATATAGACAGACGAATTGGAAAAAAAATTTTCCTTGAATTCAATTGTAAAAGAGAAGTATTAAATATATAGATATTTAACTTTTCTGATAATTTTGCCAGTTAATTAGAAATTGAATTTAAGGTTTTATCGCTGTGCAGTATAGCTTACATTATTAAAATGGTTAACTTTCAGAGGTACTTTTGGCATTTTGGAGATGTGTAATAGTAGCTTACAATTAATTTAAAACATTGGACTTAGAGAGTTTTTTGATTTTTTTTCCCCCAAAACATTATTTTGTAAATGTTAGAATTCCTTAACTATAATAATACAGTTTCGTTATCAGTGCAAAGGAACAATATGAGAAACTTTTAAAGTTACATGAAAACATGGAAAAGCTGTACCAGAGCATGATGGGATACTACGCCACCGATGTGAAGAAGGTGTCCGTGGAAGACTTCTTGATTGACTTGAATAACTTCAGAACCACGTTCATGGTATGTTAAAAAATTTAATTTGTTTTTTTAAAAAAGTCTTTGTATCTGTACTATCTTATCTAGTATTAATTTTACTTCATTCTATTCCTGTTATCTGTAGAAAAACCTACCTTTTCTGATGTCGAAAGTTAGCTTTAAAAATTTCAGATTTTAAATCTATTAAAAAATGTGTGATTTGTTCTCTTTTTGGCCTTCTCCACATTAAGCTATAATCAGAAATTTTGATTGAAAAAGTGACAAATTCCCAAGTTTTTCATAAAGACTCCCCTCCTGGCTGATTACAGAGCATTTCTGTAATAAGTTTTTGGCTATGAATTTGTTTCTTTATACTTAAGATCAACTTGTATTCTGTGGTATAATTCTACCAAATTCTGTGCAGCTCTTAGGAAGCTTTTTCTCCCCTTTTCTTTTCTTAATGCACTGTACAATAAGCTACCTGCGATTTGCCTTTGAATGGATTCCTAGGGTTTCCTTTAGATACTTTAATAGGGAGGTCAGATCTTTGATGTGAATCCTTTCATTTAGGCATTAAAAAGATCTTTTGAAAAGTATTAGCTGATTAGATGGGGGAAAAAACCACACACGTATTAAAGTGAGAAAGCATTGTTGCCTCTCTAGGGAACTGGCAATAAACGTTTCTACAACGAAAAATTATGTTATTCTTAATAGATAGATAAGTCATTTCTGTATTTCAGCAGATGTTTGAGAGGATTAAAAAGTTTTTGAAGTGTAATGGAAAAAAAGGTTGAATTTAAAGAGTTGGGTTTTTTTTTTTTTAAATCTTGGGAAAACTATTGCTGAATTTATTGGACTTGATTATAATCACTTGGTTATGATTAGATAGCCTTTTAAAAAAAAAGTCACTATTTTAAAGGAAAACTCGTCTACAGTAAATAAACATTTTGCTCACAGGTCTAGTTTATTTCCTCCACAAATTCAAAGTGATTCATTAAATTATGTTTTCATACCAGAAGTGAATTTGGTTATTAAATATATTCATTATGTGCCTATGTGTATGATGCGTTGATTAATATATTATTTTAATTTTTATAGTGTTTCTTGAGGCAACATGGCTTACTGTCAATAGCAAAGACTTTGCAGTCTGAGTTAGGTTTGGATTTCACATTAGTCGTGTGACTGAGGAACACTATTTATCCTTCCTGAGCCTCAGTTTCCACATTTGTAAAAAGGGATGGTAATTCTCTTCTCATAAGAGTGTTAAAATATTGAAGGAGATAAATATCTTAAGTATTTATCATCTCTTTTCGCACATGGCAGTTGTTTATTATACAGTAAAGACTTAGCCCAGCAAGCTTGAGTAGTCATACCTGAGCATTCCAAAGAAAGTACTGGCCCTTGACTGGCTCCTGGGAGATCACCCCTAAGGCCTTGGAATATTCTGCCTGATGAAAGTGTCTTTGTATACCTGGGGCCTTGGGCCAAGCTGGATAGTTTATGCTAAAAATGTGATTTTTGGTAAATACCTGTTTTTGTTCACCTAGGGCCCTATGCCACACTTTGCCAGTTTGTCCTCTGTTGCGGACTGGAAATTGAGTAGCTAAGGTCATTCATGAGGGATGTCCGTGCCTACATGCCTGACCACCCCAACAAAAACTCTTGACACCAAGGCTTAGGCGTGCTGCCCTGGTTGGCAGTATTTCATATGTGTTGTCACACGTTGTTACTATAATAATCAGACTTCATTGGGAGAGGACAGTTATGTTTTAATCTGTATTCTTTTGCTGTAATGAACTAACAGTGAGTAAAACATCTTTTCTGACTTCTGCAAGTCCTTCCAACAAATTACCAAACTTGAGAGTAGTCTCGGGGACCCTGGCACGGTAACGCAAAAAAGTATAAAATGCATATATAAAATAATAGCCAATATATATTGAGAATTTTCTGTGAACCAGTTTTCCAAATGCCTCACATATATTATCTCAATTAGTCTTCATAATCATACTACATCTTTTCAGCATTACCATCTATCTCTTTGCTGCAAATGAAGAAACAGGCACATTTGATGGAACATATCTAGCTCTAGGTCACATAGGCATAAATGGTGGAGCTAGAATTCGAACCTATACAGACTTCCTCCAGAGCCTGTGCTCTTAAATGCTGCCACCCACATCTGTAGCTTGTATTTCATTTCACAAATAAGAACAGTGGTTTTGAAGTGTTTTCTAATGAGACCAAGCACAAGTCGTTCGCAAGTGGTCAAATTGGGATTTGAATCCAGATCTAATTCCAAAAGTTTCTGAAACCCGGTAGGCTTGGAGAGTTTGCGGCATTCTGTAGGTAACTTGGCATTTCTGTTGTTAAGTGGTGGGCAGAGGGAGAAACTGTTTAAACGGAGAAAGATTCAAAAAAGGAAGGTAATAGAGTGACAGCTACACTCAGTTTATTTCATAGTTCACATGGGTCCTAGAAGTAGCTGCTATCACACACACACACACTGGACACACTGCATTAAATTAAAACTATTACACCCAAATATTTAAAAAAAATATGTTTTTTTATCTAACTTGGAGAGAAATTTTTTTTTAGAATGAAAATAAGCATTAAGAAGAGTGAAAGAGAAATGCAGTTTCACACACAGTTTATTCTTCCTTTCTGGTAAATATGGTTATACTGCTTGAACTGTAGACACTATATCTTTAAAAAATACCACAGGGTCAATATCGATGGAAATTATCGACAGACGTCCTGTTTTGTCAGTCTTCTGATCTCTGAGGTTGCCGTTTAATTCCATACTATTCAACTTTGGAATCCACTTTAATTTCCATGAGCCAGAGTGAAACCATTAGCCATAGATGTGGAATGAAGGTCTGTTCTGGAAAGCCACATTAACAAGCAAAAAGAATTTTTTTTCTTTTTAAGAAAATACTGTTAAAATACATTTACATTGTTACTTCATCTACTGGCATTTAGGGATAATCCTCCTCATGAATGAGCAAAATTTGCCATAAAGCAAAGGTCCATTCTGTGTTACATATGAGGAGCTGGGTCACTGTCCTCGTTCCGCACCTGCCTTCCAGTGCGGCAGTTTCTCATGGAGTTCAGGCCACTCTCCTTGCTGTCCCCTATGCCTACAGCACTCCCTCCGTGTTTTCCCGGCTAAGTTAACATACTCACCCTTCTGGTTTCTAGTATAATACATGGCACTTAATAAATAGATAAATTTATTGAGGAACTGATATTTCCGTCCACAATGGGTGACATGCTTTAACAGTTAACACATACAGTGCCAGCTAAATGCCAGGCAGTCTATGCGTTCATTTAATCCTTGCGAACAATACTGTTGTACTGTGTACTGTTGTTATTCCCATTTTGCAGATAAGGAAACTGAGGCATAAAGAGGTTGTGAGTTGCCCGTTGTTAGCTAGCGAGTGACAGCTGAGATGCTGACCCGGGGAGACTGCAGAGTCTGTCATATATGACTGAACTCTATTAACTTCTGTTAAACATAGGAGTTACATTTCATAGATTAACAGGACTAACTTGAAACCTAACTCCTCCCCCCCTAAAAAAAAGTACTCACTTTTATTTTTAATAGTAATTTATTTTGTGAATAATTTATCCAAAAACATTTGTTGTAGGATTGCCCCAGATTTTAAACGTAGGCAATTAAAGACTGGCTCACCGTTCTTCAAAGCCCCTGGCTATACTTTTGACGAATTCATACAACACTCTCTCACCAGCATTACTAGGTTGGATCACACAACTAATTTGTAGAGATATAGCTGTTCTCTCTCTCTCTGCCTTTTTACCATAGCTAAAGAAGGAATATATTGTTCTAGTCTGCTGCCTCAAGCCATGTAGATAAACGGGGGTGTGTGGGTGGGTGGAGGGGGAGTTTCATGACCTTGTCCCTTCCTCAGAGGCAGCACTGTTCATTGTGACAGCAGTTCAGCTCCTTCCCGGGGTGGGGTCTCAGCTGGGAATTGATTTGCTGTTGCCTCTGTTGAGTTAATCTACCATAGCTCTATGCTCCTCGGGACTGGTTTCTCTTCAGAACCATTGATCAACTTCCAAGAATTAGGGAGTAAGTTTATACTGATTCTACTTAGTTTTATTTCTACCACCATCGTCAGCAGGACAAAACCAATAACACTGATAGTGTCCTTCTTGCTAGACCCTGTGCTACGTGATTTCCATGTGTTTCATGTAGTCTTCACACCGTTTTTGCAAGGTACAGAACATTACCCATGTGTGAACCGCACATGGAGGACCTCACGGCCTTTGCAGAATTGGTAGGGGCTAGAGTTTGGATGGAGGCCTCCCAGGCTCCAAAGCCTGGACATTTTTTTTAAAACATTCCCGATACACTGCTGCTCAGAGCATGTGTAAGAAAAGGCAAATGTAATTTTTTAAGTGTTTTTTTTTTTTTTTTGATGACTTACTAGAGGGAATCGGCACAAGGCATATTTATTTCCTCCCTCCTTGTTATATTAACTTTGCATTTACATTGATGGATTCATGTAAGAGTGTTTGCAGGTCTCTTTTTATTTCAAAGCATAAAAGCTCTTTTAATATTAGAGGCCTGTTAATGGCAGGGGTGAGGGTTAAGATAAAGGGTAGAGAGTCAGCACCTTTCTGTCAATAGATTTTTATTTCCTGTAGGACCAACTTCAAACTGGAGGTAGTAGGTGGAACTATTTGACCTCACACTGTAGGCCGAGTAACCTGGTGGCCCGCCAGGCACCGAGCTTCACCAAACGAAGTTCATGCCTTTAGTTGTATGGTGCTGCATAACCATAATCATCGTTTTCCACTTGTGACTGGTTTTAGGTATTACCAATGTTCCTGTTACTAATAGAGATTTCATGCTTCTGCAGGGCGCTTGGAGCTCACTATGGAACTTTTGTTGGATCTTGCTAGAAGCCCCCGTCTTACTTTTTCTTAGCCAACCGCTATAGCAAGTTCATGCTTGTCTTTTGAGTATAAACCTAATATTGTGTCTCTCATTGGTCACTGTGACCTTGAAGCATAACGTGTGGCCTGGTCTCTCTTCCCATTCGTATTCATACTGGAGAATTTTGTTTAAACTGCTTATACTCACAGAGGCCTGAATGCATGGTTTTTTCTTTAACACTCTCACTTCTTTTTTTTTTTTTAATCATCGAGGGTTCTTTGGCTGTTCTCTTTCTTTAATGAGAACTATCAGCTGTGCAATAGCATCCTTAACTCCTTACACTAATCTCATCTGACACCTTATTTATTTTGCTTCACCATCTAATCTTAGAGAAATTCTTCCAAATATTTTCTCCTCTTAGGACTCCTTTGTTATTTGTCCCCTTTAGATAACATGTTTCGAAACAATTTTTCTACCAAATTATGCTTCTTAAGAATGTCATTTTTCCGTTTTAATTAGACATACGTAACTGCTATGTAGACCTCTTGAGTTTCTAATTTCACACATTCCACTATAGAATTGATGTGATTATATTCAAAAAAGTCAGACATTTTGGTTCATGTAGCTTTTTTTTCTTTCTTTTTTCTGAGTACATGCACCTTTTCTATTAGGATTTGAAAGTACCAAGGAAGATCACAGGGCATCTTTATTTAGAGTTCCTGAGACCCTGCGTGTCTGGACACCCAACTCTACAATCGAAGGCAGCAGAAAGCAGCCCCTGCCTTAAAAAGGGATTACTGTCGCAGACACAAAAAGTGGAAGCCTTGTATTGTCTTTTTTTGTCCCCAGGTTTAGATGTATAAAAGTGCTAAACTTTTGCAGTTATTATTTTCTAATCGTAAAGCTCAGTCTGTTCCTCCTTCAGCTTTGTTGTCCAGATATATGCCTCCCTTCTGAATTCTGTGATGACAAAGAGAAAGGATTCTTATTTCTTCACATCTTAAGAGATTTATGAATTCCGCCGACAAGAAGCCTCGTCCTCTTTGTTTGTTTTTAACAGTGATGTTTTGCTGTGTACCTCATTATCGGGAAGGCAGTAGTGGCTGAGGGTGCAGGCTCTGGCATCAGAAAACCCTGGGTGATATGACTGTGGACAAGTTACTTAACCTTACTGAGCCTCAGCATGTGTTTCTTAGGGATGTTACATTTTGAAGATCAAAAGACATAAGATACACATGCCCTCAAAACAAGTTAGCTATCTACAAAGAATAGAAGCATAGTAATTTTCACCTTTCCCAACTCATTATAACAAGAACGATATTGTAAGTATTTTATCCCTTTCTTATTCTATGCTTCCATATAGAATACTTTGAACCAAATAGCTACCTATTTTTCATTGATAGTTCTGTCTTTAGATTATTTCTAAAAATTTGTTCGAGTTATGTTTCATCCAGTTAAAGATTTGTCATTCATGCTATTTGCAGACTTTAAGTTGATTTTTGGTTCGTACAGTTAAAATAATACCGTGTAGTGAACAAATGTGAAATCAATTATAACTCATTTGATCTTGCTGCATGTGTTGATCAAATACAATTTATTCTTCTACTGAATACTCAGACTAACGCAGTGATTTGCCAAACAAAAATGAATTCATTTAATGAGAGGGTATTTTTAGTGTAATTTTTTTTTTTTCCATTCAGAGGACAGCCAGAACAAAACTCATTTTGCCAAATCATTTAAATATACAAATCTGATGCTCGTCAACTCTAAATGTCATTTCTCATGATTGCTATACAGACAACGAGTGGACTAGCAGGAACTCCAAGGCACTATGCACTTTCTCTGTGCTCCTTAACTCATTATATATTATCAGAGAAAATAAAATCATGTAGAAGTCCTGTGGTTGGATGTTGAGTCAACTTACGTAATTATAATAGGACATATCTTCTATCCTTGCTTATTTCGGTGGGCTTACAACTTGAAAATTGTCTTCACTGGCACCGTTGTTATTCTGAAATCGTACTTGGAGGTATAAAGCTCCAAACCTAGGACGAATTAATATTCTTCTTATTCTTGGTATCTGTTTAAGGAATTAGATTAATTGCAGGTGCTGAATTTTTTGGGTTTGTAAGCTGGCAAATTAATCCAAATAGGTTTTTCTAATCTTTATTCTTTTTAGGTTTTTCACAATAAAAGCACACCTAGACTAATTGGCTTAGTTTTTCTCTTTACTATTAAGATTTATTCTGACTGTACGTTGCTCAGTGGGGTAATAAATACATTTGATAGGTTCTGTATGATTAAATGACTAGTAATTTGTATTTTCCTTTTACATTTTAAGTATATTGTTTGCTCACTGAAATACTATCACTAAAGGTAAAGACTAGGATATTCTAATACAATAATGAGAATAACAATTGATGATGGAGAGAAAAATTAAATAATTAATACATAATCATGCGTATATTAATCCATGTAATTGAAAAGATAACACTAAACTAGGATGCCACAAACAAAAATGAATAAAATGGCATATTCCTTGCATATCAAATATACTGGTCTTCTGTGTTGTCATCGAGAGGGGGTTGGGCATACTATTCGTTTAAGGCTACTTTTTAGTGTTATGTTTAAAACATTACGAGGTTCACATGGAATATTTAGAGGCTTTAGTTGGATGTTTTCCTTGAAGAAATGATTAGCAGTAGCTCAAAAAAAAAATGCTGTTCTATTACCAGGCTTACCTTAAAGTACTATTCTGCATGGCTGCCATCTTGTGCTTACCTTTGCCTTTATTTAGTCTCACAGTTGGAAGTAAAAAGAATATTTTTATAGTATATCACTTCAGAACGCAAGGGGAGCGAATGCATTTAATGGGAAAGCAAGTTCTACTTTGGAAAAACCTTAATTATGAACATCTCATACTTTATTAAAGAAGCTATTGACTAGATTGAAATAGCTCATTTGTTTGAGAAGTATACAAAGTGAAGGACTTGCAAGCAAACTCATAGCATAGTGATGACGGGTCAGTAATGTTAAGTCTCTGATGGGCTAGTAAGTAATTTGTTGTTTCATCTGAGACTGACTTTACAATAAAGAGCAACTTGGAGGTAAAACAGTTTAATCACCATCACCAGCACATCCTTTGGGACATTCTCAAAGGATAGTGTCCCATTTTCATAAGTTTTATGGTCATAAAAAGTTTAACTAATAACACTTTGTACTGAATGTTAAGATGATAAATTGTTTGTGCTAGTGTATAGTATATCATGATCTTCTATTCTCATTGATAGCATTTTTTATTGGATATGGTAATATCAGAGAAATTAATTTGATTAATTTTTATGTTATCTAGATTTCTTCCTAAAGCATCTAGCCTGTAATTATTGCAAATAGGGGTTTCTAAGAATAAACGTCTTTTTTTTTTTTTAATGAGGTAGTTGTAATCCATTGTTTATTTTTTACATGCAGAGGGAAATTTTATATTTAGTTACAAAAGGAAATAATTTTGATGGAAAACTGACAAATAGATCACATATTTTTATATTCTTAAAGACTTTCGTGACTGGTATTATTTAAAAAATATTTTCTTTCATGTTCCAATATAGGAATGTGTATAGGAGTACAGGAATGCATGTTTAAGGATTTTAAAAATATTTTCTATTTCTTCTTGAAAATGTCTCATCAGGACATTCTAGAAAGCAGTCATTTAGGATGGTTGGATGTAGCCTCTTCTCAAGGTTAAGTAACTCCTAGAAAAGCATTTAGTGGGAATGTGTTGTACTCCTATGTGGTTGTTTACTTTGAGAAAAATTAGCCTATGTTTTTATAGTATCAAACACCCACCACTTTCGAAAGTATGTGGATTTAAATTCAGTTTGTCTAATCTTATTTTAGAGACTTGAGACAAAAATGAATACTTAGGCAAGAAGAAAGATTTTTGACTTTAGTGTAAAGTACTAAAGAGATCCCTGGCTTATGGAGCTTAAATATCCATTAATGTCAAAAGAAATATATCTCTGAACAAAAAGACATTTGTAAGCTTTTTCACCTTATTTTCCATATAATAAAATCTCCACAAGTTTTCTATGTTACAAAAATATACAGGATATTATCATATGTTTAAAAATGTTGAGTAGGATAGATGAAGCTATTTAAATAGGCTAAAACTCAGTAATAGAGGTATGAAGTATGATCAAAAGGTCAGTGTCTGTGGAAATCTTACTTGTGTTTTATACTCATATTTCATTAGAATGTTATAACAAAATAAGACTAATGAATTCTTCAAGTGGGCATATTTGGAATATAAAGTGTTAATCAGGAATGTCTAATTTTAAGCACAAGCAAGATTTTGGGGGAAGAAAACACAGAAAACTAAACCAAGTCTTTTCTAGAATAAAATTTCATAAAGCATATTAGATTTACAAGTATTAAAAACAATGTTTCTATATATACATGTAAGTTAAATCTTTAGAGATAAATAACTAGACTTGAGGTCAAGAGTACATGTTGCCTTCCATATCTAATTCACCTCTATACCAAGCAATCCAACTGCACTGATTGCATGCTTTGATGGTACTTCCTATTAATTCAGTGTACAATCATATTCTAACATCTTGGAATGGAGAGCATTTATATTCTCATAGGAATTATGAAAATTGGCACTTCTCCAATATAATAGACACATGTATAATTGATACATACTAGAAAGTGGGTCTTCCTTGATTTGTGGCTAGATAAATCATTGTGTGTTTGAGGCATTTGATTAATGATATAGTAATAATGAAGATGATGTTATAAATTAGTAATAATATAATTATAATAATTGCTAACATTTATATAGGGCGTACTATGTGTCAGTACTTCTGTACGCCATTTATTTAATTCTTACAATATCCCCATAAAGTAGGTACTGTTTTGCCTATTTTACAGAAGAGAAAACTGAGACAAGTCACACAGCTCTTTAGTGCCAGGTGGAGATTCAGACAAAGACAATATGACTTCAGCTGGCTTTTTCTTAACCATTATACTGTCTTTCTAATATGCAGTGATAAGCTCATACAGATTTAAAAAGAATAATTTCTCAAAGTATTTAAACATACTTATTGTATTTTTTAAAGCATTCTTGATTGTCAGTTTAACAAACTTTTTTGAGTGCTTGCCTAAGACTGATCTTATATGGCTGTCCAATGTTAAACCATTTACCTTCAGATCCTAAAACACACAGATATAAGATACTTAGAAAAATATGTAGTGTATAAGAACTGCCACATTATACAAAAGTATTTAAGAAATAAAGATCTATGTGTTGGTCAGCTTTCTACAAGAACACACTCAAAAGAGTGAATGAAAGGCAGTATTCCAACTGATGGATGAGATTTTCCAGATCAAGAATCTGCAAAATAGGAAGTACAACCTATGCCAGTCAGATAAATAAATCAAATTCATTTGAAAAAAAAAAAACATCGTAGTGAAACTGTGGAACACTAAAGATAAAATCTTAAAAGCAGCCAACAAAAAAAGATGTGACCACCAATGCAGCAATGAGATACAATGACTTCTCATCAGCAGAAGTGCAAGCCAAAAAAGAGATATCTTCGAGTGTTGAGAAATAAAGAGCAAAAGCTCTTTCTAGAACAAGGGCAAAATTATTTGCGAATAAGCAGATAATGAGTGTTTTCCACAAACATCCCGCTGTTAAAGGATTTTCTAAAGCAGACATTGGCAAACTCTTTAAGGAGCCAGATAGTCAAAATTTAAATTTTGCAGACCATACATACAGTCTCTGCTGCAGCTACTCAGCTGTGCCATAGGTGGTATGTAAATGAGTGGGTGTGGCTATGTTCCAAAAACACTTTTTACAAAAGCAGATTGGCCCGCCGAGAACTATAATTTGCTGATCCTGGCTCTGCAGGGTGTATTTCAAGAAGCAGCAATTTTTTTTTCCCTCCAAAAAAGAAAGGTTCTAGAGACAAGATGGCATACCCACCATGAAACTAAATGTAAAAAAATGAAGTATACAATAAAACAAGGTAGCTTGTTTTGTAGAAAAAAGGAAGCAGAGCTTAACTATCGGATAACACCATTAAATGAATTGAAAAGAGATGTTTGGAATTCAGGTGTTTTATGTTTAAACTCTGTATTGTTCAAAGGGAGAAACAGAGGTAAAGATATTAAGAACTTTAGGCCTTGTTAATTTGTGTGATGGAATTACAAGGATGACCAGTTAAGAGGATAGACATCTAGAAAAAGTCTAAACTTTAAGGGAAGAAGTAGAACATGAAAGATGTGCAAAGAAAAAAAAAAAAAAACAGGAAAAATAAAAGCATGGATAAAGCCAGACAAATAGAAGATATAATGTAAGGTGGTGGAAACAAATATTTTATAAATCACAATAAAAATTTTAAAGACCATAAAATTTGATAGAGAAAATCTAGCCTTATGCTGTTTGACACCTACCTATAACACAAGGATATAGAAAAGTTTGAAGTAACAATAGTTAATGAACTGCAAGACAAATATTAATCAAAAGAAAGAGGGAAACTATGTTATTTACAGATAAAGTAGACTTAAGAGAATATTACTTCATGATGATAAAAAGCTTAGTTCACCAGAATAATACATTCTAAAATTTGCATAATGACAAAGCTCCAAAATAAATGTAAAAATTGATAAGTTCTAAAAATAAATTGATAGATGTAGTATTATATTAGCCCTAACTTACTGATAAATCAAACAGGAAAGTATTAAAGATATGGGAACTATAAACAATTCAATTAACGTATTTGATTTGATTAACACAGAACCCAGCTGCAATTAAAGAATACACATTCTTCTCAATCATAAGTGGAATTTTCATCAAATTAATCACATACTAGAGACCATGAAAGGCATTTTAGAACACATTAAATAACTTCGGTGTCAAGGAAGAAATCATAGAAGAAAATTTAGACCTGAACAGTATTGAAACTATTCCACATCAGAATTTGAGACGCAGTAATAGTAGTGTTAAAAATTTACATCCTGAGTGCTTCTATTAAATCAGAAAGACAATATTAAAGCAAGCATCTGACAAAAGGAATTGTATAATCCTAGATGAAATCAGAGGGAAATGAAGGAATAAAGGAAGGAAAGAATGATGAAAGAGTTAATTTTTTTTAAAGCCAAAATGTGGTTATTTTGAAAGACAAGTTAATTAGATAAACTTATGAAAGGATTAATCAAGAAAAAAATAATGTTGAGACTATAACAAGGAATATAGTAACAGATACAGAAGACAGCAAAAAGAAAAGAACATACTATAAAAATTTGTGGGCCAGAATTGGAGAGGCTGATGAAATAGGTAAGCTCCGGGGGAAAAAAATACATACTGAAACTAACTTTAAAAGAAATAGAAAGCTTGAATAAGCCTATACCTAATTTTTAATTTAATGATTTATTTTGAATCTTCCAACAAACTAAATACTTGGCCCAAAAAGTTTTACAGATGAGTTTTACCATATTTTAATGAAATGATTATTCTAAACTAATAGAGTATGTAAAAAAAAAAAAAAAAAAAAGTCCAAATGTTCAAAGAAATAAACTCATGTCCAAGTTGAGTTCATCCCAGAATGAAAGTGTGCTTTAATAGTAGAATATTCCTAAATATAATTTATCACTTAAAGAGTTTCGATAGATTGAGAAAAATATTTGCTAAAATTTCACCCTTGATCATGTTTTGAAACAAGACAACAGACTTGTTGAACAAACTGATTGACTATTTTATCCCTAAGTAGGCAATTAGGAAAAAGCAGGAGCCCTCTTAACCTAAGAATAGGAATTTAACTCCTAGCTAGTACAGCAAGATAACAAAGAAATGAAAAGTAGAGAAATTGAAAATGGAGAAACTAACCATTCATTATGTTTGTCTATGAATAATACAAAAAGGAACCTACAGGAAAATTATTAGAAATAAGGAATTTTATTAATGGAATATTATATGTATCAATGGAATAAAATATGAATTAGTTACAAAATATGAAGAATCATTTTTCCCAAAAGTAGCAAAATCTGATTTTTGTATATTTTTTATTGTAAAGGTTACATAAATTTAGAAAAAAAAATTTTCATAATCCTGTCTCACTACCACATATAGCATTTCAGTGCATTCCTCATCTTTCTCATATACTTTTATTTACTTTTTAAATTAAATTTATTGAGATGACATTGGTTAATAAAATTAATTAAGTTTCAGCTGTGCAATTCAGTAATACATCATCTGTATCTTGCGTCGTGTTCACCACCCAGAGTCAAATCTCCTGTCACCATATATTTGACCTCCTTTACCCTTTTCCACCTCCTCCCTCCCCCGCTCTGGTAACCACTAAACTGTTGTCTGTTATGTCTATGGGTTTTTGATTGTTGCTTTCAGTTTATGTCCTACATTTGAGTGAAATCATGGTTCTCAACTTTTTCTGACTTATTTCACTTAACCTGATAATCTCAAGATCCATTTGTGTGTCGCCAATAGGATTTCATCTTTTCTCATGGCTGAGTAATATTCCATTGTATATATGTACCACATCTTTTTTATACAATCATCTTTTGAAGGACACGTCAGTTGTTTCCATGTCTTGGCCACTGTGAATAATGCTGCATTGAACATAGGAGTGAGTGTATCTTTTTGGATAAATGTTTTCAACTTTTTAGGGTAGATACCCAGGAGAGGGATTGCTGGGTCATGTGGCAATTCTATTCTTAGTTTTTTGAGGAACCTCCATACTGTTTTCCACAGTGACTGTACCAACTTACATTTTCACTGGCAGTGTATGAGGGTTCCTTTTTTTTCTCACAACTTCTCCAAAACTTGTTATTATTTGTCCATTTGATGGTAACCATTCTGACAGGTGTGAGGTGGTATCTCATTGTGATTTTGAGTTGTATTTCCCTTGTAGCTAGGAAGGTTGATCATCTTTTCATATATCTGTTGGTCGTTCTGAAGCTCTCCTTTTATTCATCAACTTTATTTCTGTCCTAGAGAGCAGTGGTTTTCAAACTTTTGACTGTAACCCACATTGTAAAATTGTAAATGGGACCCAGGACTCTTACGTATATGTGTTTTAGAACAGAAAATCTTCAAAAACAATACTTATCCCTATTGTTTGTGTTATGTTCTAAAATACTCTGTTCTCTTTCACTTAAAGAGTGGCTGTCACTTGTTTCTAGACATTTAAGAACCAACTGATGGGACCTACCATTTTAAAACTCTTACATATATATGCAAGTAGACATGTACAAAATGTTTAGATCTGTATTGTTCATCATAGCCAAATATTGGAAACAACACAAATCCACTGATAAGAGAGTAAATAATAAAACAACATTATAAGCAATGAAAATGAGGTGCAGTTTATACAAAATATTGATGAATCTTAGAAACAATGTTGAGTGACAAAAGCAAGTCAAAAGAGTTTATAATAATGATAATGCAGTTTTCAAAAAACTCAAAGATAATGTTTATGATAATCACAATTTATGGAGGATTACACTGTGTTAGGCTGTTCTAAATTTCACACACACACACACACACACACACACATACTCTCATTTAAATTTCCTGGGTTTTGGTCATGTTGGTTACTCTGAGGGAAAATACGTTGTATAATGCTATACTGTATATTTTAACTAGTTATGACAAATTCTTGTTATTGTATAGAAAAGAAATTATAGGTAGGAATAATTGTGAGCTCATATATTTTATTTCCTTTCAGAATATACATATACACACATATTCATTAACATATCTCTATATTTTTGTATACATATATTAATATACCTATGTATTTTTACATAGATATTCTAGGATCTACTTCCACCATATAAAGCCCGTGGGCCTTAGGAACTCAGATAATTATTGATTATGCCTTTGAAACAAAGTAAAAAATGCGACTGAAGTTTCGAAACCCACTGGTCATTGCTGTGACCACTAAGCCTACATACAGATCTTTCAGACAAGACATATGCCAGCCTATGCCTGAGAGGCTATGCAAACATTCAAAGAATTTTTTCTGGCATCACATAGTCAAACGTGATTGGTGGCAATACAGTTTATTTGCCAATCGAATAAACAGAAAACTAGTCAAGAATAAGATGAATTAAAAAATCAGTTTCTTATAGCTGACTGTATAGCTCACCCTTAACTTTTCCTTTCTGGCTTTGGAATTAGAATTAAAGTAACTAAGAGGCAGTTTATCTAGAATAATTTGGTTCTCTAACTATTCAGCTTTTCTGTTTTATGCTACTTTTACTTTTCAACATTTAGAATAAAAGAAAATCCTAAATTGCTATTTGTACTGGAATATTAGTTTTAGACTAAATACCTATTTCTATGCTGTCTGTTGGTATTTTTTCAGTTAAAGTTCTTCTCCTAATAGTTCTAATGTCAGAATAAATTGTCTTAAACGAGATAGGCTTTTAAATGAAAATCAATAGTGCTTTTTCCATAAAACAAAATAACTTCAAGAATTACTTCAGACCTCATTTTGTAATATAAACATTTTTTAAAGGCCCTGGGAAGTAATTTTAATTTTTTATTACCCAGTGGAATACCAAAAAGGTGTGGCAATTATATTTGGTAATATGTAGTCTGTTAAATACTCTCATCGAAAGGCATCCAGTCATTAAAGTAGAAACTCCACATCAGAAAAATTTGTGCTTTATTAAGTTTCATAAATAAACTACATGATGTATTTTGTATCTATCACAGGTGTCTCTTCTTCACTTTCCTCAAGCAAGAAATACAATTTTGATTTCTGAATATTTTCTTTTTCTCCTCTGCCATCCATTCTTCCTACACTATCTCCCTTCCACACACATACATGGGTACATATGCACATACACACATACAAATATACATGCTTGTCTTTGAAACCATGCTTATTTTCTTTTATGTCGCCTTCTCCTACCTTCCTAACTTACGTTGATTTTTATAGCAGCTGTTGTCTTATAGCTAGCACTTAACATAATATGAAGTCACAAGGTAGGAAAAAACAAATGATAGCAAATTGTCAAATCATCCCTCTGCCTCTTCCTACTTCCCTTTTATTGGACCAGTTCTTAACCATTCCATGCTGGAATGGAGAATGCAGAATCTGTTTTGTAAATCGGAGAGTTACACATTAAAGCAGCTATTATTACAGCTGGCATCTCATAGCTTAGCAATAATGTGTTAATATATTTCATGAACCATGAGGAGTTTGAGAATTTACTTTGTTAGCCCGGCACCATTCCATGCATGTTGGCAGAGGACACAAGATCGTGGGGTCAGAGACAAAGAACAGTCGATTACAGCAATAGCAGTAGCCACAGTGAACAATTTTGTAGATTCCTGAGTCCAAATTCCCATAAGGCAATGTTAAGAGGGCCAGGTTTAATTTCTCCAGAGTACACAGTAGTTTATCTTACTAGAGAAAAACCATGAACTTAGGGAACCTAGTCTTTTTAAAGAGATAATAAGACTGCTCAACCTTCTCTCCAGTTTATCATATTGGACATCAAAGAAATACATTTGCTTAAGAGGGAGACACTATCCTTATCCTTCAAGACTGTTCATTATACAAATATCCTTAAAAAGATGGCTCGAAACCAAGGTTCCTGATTAGTACTTACGTCTTAGAGTACTTAGTCTTGTACTGTGCAGCTCGAAAATCTCCAGTTGTTTTCTAGTTCCCTTAAAAGAAAATCCAGCTGCCCTATCTTGGCCCAGAAGACCATAAATCCTAAATGAGCAGGACTTAGCAGATCTCTCAGCCACTGTCTACTGGTTGCCTTTCAGTCTCTCAGACCCACCAATGGGCTTTGCATTTGTTCTTCCTCCAGAGCGTCATCTTGCTAGTTCCTTGATATCGAAGGTTCAGCTTGAGTCAAATCAGTGAGTGAGGCTTTACTGACCATCTAATGTCAAGTGGCTCCCATGCACGCTGTCACATCACCCTGTGGTTTGTTTTTCCCTAGTGCTGTGTTAAACTTTTTGCTGTTTATGGTCTGTCTTTGCCTCCTGGCCCACCTTATCCCATAATGTAAACTTGTTATAGAGCTATGTGTATACCTCAAGTCATTAAATAGTACCGTTTACTACTGAATCTCTCAGTATTTACTGAATGAATGGGTGGATGGATGAATTAATATTCTCTCTGTGCTTTTTATTCCTCTTCTTTTCCCTTGTACTTTTCCTTTTATCGTTTTGGTTAATATTAAACTTAATTGATTCCTAATGAAAAATTTGCACTATCTTTAGGGTTAAAAAATATTACAGCAAAAAAGGAATTAATCCACCCCCAAAATAACATAAGCCATCTACTTGTTTAAGTTTAATTATACACTTTTCTATTTAATGCTATTAGTGATAAACCAGCAGTTAGATAACCTGTTGGATTCATTGGTACTGAGAATACAATCTCCGTAGGAGACTATACTATGATGCCACGCTGTTTGTTGGCACTTAGAAATATCCATGTTTACCTGCTAATTCCCACTAATGCTATATGAGACATTTCTTGCTTTGTATAAAACTTAGGAAATAAGAAATTAACTGATCACATATCTATTGAGATCTTCTTATGGTTTATATGTTGTTATTCTTTCTAATGATCAGAGGGCCTGCCTTTGAAATAACTATTTCTTTAGTCACCCTCATGATACTTCTCTCTATGTGAGAACAATTGTTAAACGATTGTTTACCATTACAGAATTTCAGCTTTTTTGTTATTTCCTCAAGTATTTTACTTGTATTCAATAGGTTACTTAGCAGAGGAAGTATGGCAGGTTAATATACTTGCTAGATATTCCTTTGGAAATATATATAGAAAGTTTTGATTTGTAAATTAAATGGTTTTTATTTTTAGTTTCTGCCTCCTTCTCTTAGTTGATTCCACTAAGATGCAGGTGCTTTTAACATAACTGTTGTATTTATAGATACATGACATATTTAGCAAGATTCACATGCTAATCTTTTAAAAGACTATGTTACTAACATAAGGACTAACCATTATCTAAAAGATACTTAATCGCAGTTCTACAGATTAATAATTTCCCTTTTCTTTGTGGAATCACTGTGATTAAAATTGATCATTTTTCAAAATCAATTTTTTATAGCAAGCAATAAAGGAAAATGTCAAAAAGAGAGAAGCAGAGGAAAAACAAAAACGTGCCAGAATAGCCAAAGAATTGGCAGAGAAAGAAAGACTTGAACGCCAACAAAAGAAAAAGCGCTTGTTAGAAATGAAGACAGGTGAGTACTGTCAAACTTGCTGTTTATACTGTGTACACTCAAGATTTATACTGGTTACTTTCTTAGCAGTTTAATATACTTGAGTGAAAAAGGAAGATATGGTTACTTGTTTGTATAGTTAACCTGTAGAGCGATTCAGTTTTCTTTTAGGCTTTCTCTCCTTTAGTTACTAACTAGTAGTGTTTCTATTCTAATAGTCATAGGTGATTTTGGTTCTCTGGTGTACTCCTGTATTTCCAGTATATTTACATTTTTTTTTTTACTACTATTTCAACAACTAATCTGTAATCATTTGTGTCAATTAACTATAGGGAACTGTGGGAAGTTCTACAGGCCAAGTAACCTGGTTTCTTTTACAAAATATACTAAGGGAGGAAAAAAGTGTTGCTGGGGAAACTTGATGATTAAAAGCAGCTTAAGAGACATCAACCAATTGCAGTAAATGGAGCTTAAGTATATTCCAGTCCAAACAAATATAGAAAAAAGCAGCCTGAAGATTTTGAATACTTTTCTTCCAGACATGACAATGATGTTGTGGATATGTGTTAAAGTATTTTTTAGAGACTCATGCTGAAATATTATAGGTGAAAGAATGCAATGTTTGGTATATCAGTCAAAGTAGTCAGCATGACTGCAAAGTAGATGGGCATAAAAGTAAAACAAGATTGGCGATAAGTACTAATTGCTAAAGTTGAGTGATGGGTACTTGGAGGGAAGACTGTTTTTACTACACTATTTTCTCTCCTTTTGTGTATTTAAAAACTTTTCTTTAGTTAAAAGCTCTTGGAAAAATTAAAAGGAAAAAATAGCAAAATCACAGTTTTACAGAGAGAGATATATATATGTATTTTCCAAAGCTAAAAGATACCACAAACTTAGGAACAGCAAAAGAATTAAGTAAATTGTAGTTATATTTCACCCCTGAAAATTCTGGCTCCTAGCCACTAAGGATTACAGAAGGCTTTAATTAAAATCCATCAACTTCACTGCTAAATTACCGTAGTTTATAATTCAGGGCTGCAGATTCACCTGAGGTTTCCCCAGGGGTAGACAGAGATGCCTTCTTGCCTTCTTTACATTCATTTTTACAGACATATTTTATCTTTAATAAAGCAAACTGAGTACCTTAAAATATCGCACGTTTCTTCCAGGGGAAAAGATCATCCAAGTACGATCTCTTTTTATAAGAGTACTCTTGAAATTCAGGAAGTCTTCTCATAAATATCTTAAAGTGTAAACAAAAATGGAGATCAGAAAGGTTTAGCGTTGATTTTTAACATGTGCTTCTGAAAGTCATTTAAAAACCATTACTGCCTAGTTTACCAAACATTCTGGTGTTGGAACATTAGCTCACTTAGTGTTGGGTAAAGTGTCATCTAGATGAGTTACTTGATTGCAGATTGGCGGTATTGTTTGTTGTGCGTTTTGCTCTAGGTTCTCTCACACAGAGCCTCTCAGCAATTTTCTGTTCTATCAGTCTAGAAAGTTGTAATCTGTTAGGAAGCAAAGATTTTCATGAAACTTCAAATCCAAAGTAATCTTAATTATAGTTTTATTTAACATTATATTTCTCCTGAAGTAAAGTTCCAATTTTAAAAATTAATGTTTTTTATTTTTTCTAATTTTATCTAATTTTCCAATTTAAATATAACACTTTTACGTCATAGAAAACACCTACAAAGTAATAGGTAGATCTAAAGACCATCACCCATAATCCTCCTATCTAAAGAATCACCATTAATATTTTGGCACTTTTTTCTTTCAGTTTTAAGTTTTTCTGTTTTTTAATGATAGCCATATGATCCTAGTTTAGTATCTTGCTTTATTTTGCTGAACTTTGTTTCATGTTGTGCTTAACTTGTAGTTAATTCTTAATATCTGTGTCATTGCATCTACTGGGTATGTCATGTCAAATTTAACTTGCATTAGTAACGAGGTCATAGAACAATAGTTATTTCCATCTGTTTAATGTGATAAATACATTTATGTATAAATAATTGAAAAAATGTTTGCAGTTATTAGGATGTGGCCTAGAAAAGGATAATTATTTTAAGACTTTCGATGCATATTGCCAAATTGATTTCCAAAAGTCTTATTCTAATTTCCACCAACTCTTAATATTAGTGCATGAATGTGCCTTGGCTGAGTATTCTCATTTTTTAAGCTTTTTGTTAATAGATTAGAAAGTTGTGTTTTGTTATCTTTGCATTTCTTCGAGTACTACTGAGGTTGGGCATTTTTTCGAGTGTTCTTGGTGTTTGTATTTCTTCCTTTGTGAATTGTGTTGTCTTAGTTTTTTTCTTATTGATTTATACAAGTTAGCTCATTATGCATCAGTATTTAACTTTTAAATATATTTTCTCAGTTTGGCTTTCTATTTTTATATCTTGACATATAAAAGTGTTTCATTTTTGTTATGTGTTTAATTATATTTTGCTTTCGTGATTTTCTGTCTTTAAGTTTACAAAGTCATCCTTTCATCATTTTTATATCCACTTCAATTTTTTCTACTTTCCTTTTTTTATACTACTCTGCTTCATTTATTATGATTCTTCCTTAATCATTCATATATTTGACATACAGATTTTACTATACCAAGGTCTGTTTCTTAATTTTATCAAGACCTCTAAAATGTAACCTTCAGTTATGGTTAATAATTGATTTATGTTGGTTTCAGAAAGGTAATTTATGTTGAAGATGTTACTTTTAATTATTAAAGTAGATTTGGATATTTTGATTTTTAAAATAAATTTAAGGAAAGGTTTCTATTGTATCATTTGTTAATCATGGAACTCATCTTATTTGACCTATTGGATTATTTTATAAAAATTTTTCTATACTGTCTCTTCCCAAACATCGTCTGCAAATTATTATAGACGGATATCAAATAAATGTAAAGATCTCCTAAAGCCTTTATTATTCTGAAGTCCTTATGTGCCATACATTTTGACATTTTCCGGGAGAGTATTCTTCAAAGGATAGTCTGGGTAACATTGATTTATATAAGTGATAGTCAATAAATACTTCAAAATAAACACTATATTATGTGTGAATATTTTAATAGATTTAATCAAAAATTTAATCAGAAAAATCATCTTGATACAAGATGAGAACATTTGATACAACAGAAGGCTATGAAGAAACAAAGATACTTTTGAAACATTTTCTCCCCTTTAGAAACATTTGAATGTTTTGGAAGTGAACTTTAAACTTTTTTTTTCTTGTTGAATATGGAATTTTAAAGAATCTAGGAATGTACCCCAAATTTCACATTACTAAACCTGTAATTTTCTCACCAAAGTGAAAGATCTATTATAAAAGTCCAATAAATGATGATTCCTCTGAATAGTCTTTAGTTTTCCTTTAAACATAACATAATTATTAATATCGAAAGACAAAATATTCAGTCTCAATATAGCTGTTATTACCCAGTAAGTCTGATAATTATCAAATATAATAGTACTTATTTATTGATACCTTTTTTCATGTTTAAAAATAGGATAAGTAGGCAGTCACTTTCCTTTCTGTATTAGATGTAGAATATGCTTTATGTCAAATCATAATTTTTATAACATTTGTGGCTTTTTGAAGTAAAAGGTACAAACCAGTATGTCTAATTAGCACATAATTACTGAAAATATTCTTAGACAAAATATCACTTTTTGACACATTTAACAGATACACTGAATATACATTTTTGATATTTGACAAATACCACCTTCAATAAAGACATTGTATTTTTATGAAAAATATAAGTGCTATGGTCTTTCAGTATTTTATCGCTATAGAAAAAAATGTAATAGCTAGGCCACCTTCATTTCTTTTATTCATCAACAAATAGTTTGGGTTTCTTTTTTCTGTATGTTGGGATTACAGTGATAAATAAGAATAAGGTCCTGTTATAATGAAGTTTAAAATTCTAATGAATCAGACAACCACATGTATAAAATAATTATAGATTATAAAAAGTTATACGAAGTAAAATAAAACAGGGTAATGAGATAGAGAAATGGGGACTGGCTGGGGTGGGGAGTGGGGTGACAAAAGTTGGTCTTAGAACTAAAGAGAATATCAGTGTATATCAAACTTATTAATATACAGTACTGGTTATATAAAGCTCCTTAGAAATTGATAGGAAAGCCAGTCTCGTGTTTATATACTATATACTATTTGTACTCAAATAGGGTCTTTTTTGAACATCTTATTGTGAGTATCAGCTAAAGCTTTATGTTACCTTTCCACATAGATATTATATTTTAATACAGAACATAGCCCAGTCGACCCCTGAACAGCACTGGGGTTATGAGCCCCCACCCCCAATGCAGTCGAAAATCCACGTCTAACTTTTGACTCCCCAAACACTTAGTTATTCCTCAGTATTTGCAAGAGTGGGTTCCAGGAGCCCCACAGATACCACAGCCCACCCATGCATAGGTCAGTTCCTGCAGTTGGCCCCCTGCTTCTGGGGACTCCCAGCCACTGATGAGAAACAGCACAGGCTTTTACTGAAAGAAAAACCCACACGTAAGTGGACCCACAGGATTTAAACCTGTGTCGCTCAAGGGTCAACGGAACTGCTCTTTGTAGAAGTTGTCAACCTGGCTTTAAAAAGAAAAGAAAAGAAAACGTAGAAGTGCCAGTTTTTGCATTTATATTAGTATTTTGTCACTTCTCTGGACCAGGAACTTTTAGTTTTATTTTTACATGTAGGACACACACCCCTGCATGATGGAGGAAGAAAAACGGCTTCACATGATCCCTCCATAACCCCACAGGAAGCTTCCTTCCATATATTTTCGTGACTTTAGTATTTTTACCATGCACATGTGACCTGTATTTTTTCACAGATGTTCAGATTCTTCTTTCACCACCTGAGATAGTAAAGTAATCCCCACTCTCTCTCAGCCGTCATCAATCATTACTTGCCCTTGGCAAGAAAGCGGAGAAATTATTTGTAAGTCTACTATTTATTATCACTACTCTTTCAGAATGCAACTTTTGTGAATAGAGCGAAAATATAGAATAGTGGG
Organism: Pteropus alecto; assembly: GCF_000325575.1. Taxonomy (NCBI): domain Eukaryota; kingdom Metazoa; phylum Chordata; class Mammalia; order Chiroptera; family Pteropodidae; genus Pteropus; species Pteropus alecto. The sequence continues at coordinate 1,602,542 of NW_006437828.1, forward strand.
CTACATTTCCCTAAGAATAAAAATGAAGCATTAAAAATCTTTTTTGAGCAGCAAAGTTCTAAAAAAGCACAGCATCTGATATTATCGTATTATAGCATTAAAAGGGCATTTTTCTCATTTTTGTTTTCTTTAAAAATGATGAGCCTGAAGGTCTCTTAAATATTCACATATATAGTTTTGGTAATTTATGTCGAATGATTTGATATTTCACTAAATAAACAAGCAAATTACAGTTTCGTAATGTCTTTATTTAATCAGTATGTGACTGTTGAATACATTTCCTAAGGTTAATGTTTAAATTTGAATTGTTTTAATTTAGAAGATGCCCAAATTATTAAATATGTGATATAGAAACTAGTAAGTACCGACACTAGTATTTATTTAAAGTGCATAGCTATTCTTATGTGTAATCATTTCTAGTAAGACAAATAGTAACAGCAATTTTATGTGATTATGTACAAGTTTTTTGAAACTGCATTTCTGTTCCTTAATCATGGAAACGAATAGGGCATTTGATAATAGAATTCAAATATTATGCTTTAAGACTTCCTGAGTATGTAAGTCGATTCACATAATTTCTAAATAGCACATCAGAATGGCCTTGAAATGGACCCAGTGTTGTATAATTATGTTTTGCGGGGGAAGTAAATAAGAGCTTATTTAATGGAGCAATAAAAACTATATGAGCAGCTTCTATATTTTAGTCTTTAGGTTACAATTTGTTTATTATTTATTAGATTTAAATGTCTCATTTGGTGCAACTTCAGTCTATTAAATAAAGAGATAATTAGCTTTTAGAAATCTGTTGTTTACCCACATGGCCAAAACTGCTCCTTTGTTTTCCATTCTGCAATTTAGAGTAACTAAGCAATTAGGCCTCCATTTTAGAGGAAATGCATATTACATAAATACTACTTGGGAATGTCTGCCAGTCTCAACAGATATGCAATTAATGCGTATACTTGCTTTCATAAAGGCTTTGACAATTACCCTGTCCTCTACAGATAACATAAAACTTAGATTATTTTCCATAATTGTGTATATTCTAGCTTTATGCAGTAGGGCTTTCAGTTTTCTAGCATTATTGGCAATTGATGCGTATAAATAGGCCAATAGTTTTAATCTTTTCTCTATTTAGAAGAATATAGCAAATTAAATCGCATTGGCTTTGATGTATTTCTTCTCCCTTCTTACCCCTACCTTTTTTGGAATGCTGTTGCTGTTGCTGCTGCTACTAATAACGGCAACAACGTTACTACTACTACTACTACTACTACTACTACTACTACTAATGGCAACAACATTACTCATATTACTACTATGAGTACTAGTACTACTACTGCCGCCACCATTCGTTGATCCCATATTATTTGCCAGGCTGCGTGTGTGTTCATTCTTGCCTGTAATGCTCGCAACAAACCTATGAGACTATTTTTATGGAAGAGTTGTTTAATATTTTATACATGGTCGCAGATTTAGCAGAGAACGTAGCCACTAGAGTTTTCTGACCAGATGTCATATTTTTAACTATTGTACTGTTACTCCTTTACTAATGATTTGACAATAGTACAGGAAAACTGATTTTAGTAATTGATAACTGGCAGTAGATCATACCTATGTATGAAGGTTGAAAATTATCTTCTGTAGAAACCCTTTGAGGGGGACAATTATCTCTTTGGTACCATAGCCAGTGGTTTTAAATTAGATAGCTTCCTTCTTCGTGTTGGGACGTTTGAGGAGGCTTGCCAAATTAGGAATACTTCCGTACTCTGGTTCAGGTTCCACTTGGACTTGTTCGCTTATTCAGAGATTTATCCCAGCGCTCAGAACTAGGAGGATAAATAACACTGGCACTCTTCCCCTCCTGGAGGAGGGAGTTTCAATGGTCTGGATAGTTCTGCGCCCAGCAGAGCTCAGCAGTTCTGAAGTGGCTGGGAAACGTCTTCAGAGTTTGCGCTCACCCAGGGTCCAAGTTAACGGAAGCAGGGAGTTTACAGCATCCTAGTTTTAGGAAGGGACACAAAACACCTCTGTGTGTTTTCCAGTGCTCTCAGACACGCCACCATCAGCTCTACCATTAGCCTTTTTTTTTTTTTTTTTTTTTCTTTCCTGGTGGTCGTAAGAGACTGAGACTCCATGAATGGTACAAGGGTGTCTGGTGAGAAATGTTTCCAACAGTCTTGCTAATAGTTATACAGGTTTTTACTTGTGTGCAGGAATCTCTTTCACTGGAGTAACACGGCTTCAATTGTGAACCCTCATTCAGAGGCCAGCCTTTGTGTGTCTTCTCTGTGTAGCTGTGCAAGGCTCACGCCATCCCCTGACTCCTTCCAAAAAGCCCCAGAAAAGGGAAATTAGGAGAGAAGGCTCCCAGATTTCTTCAGCACAACATATCTTAGAAATCATTATTATTATTTTTTTTACTTTGTTATGTATGTTATTCTTTGTTAAACATCTCCATAGTACATCCTTATACTTACTGGCTTATTGTTCATCTCATATTTAAAAGCCATTTTCAAAATGGTTTTTCATTAACTTTCTTATGAGTATTAAAAACTACATGAGGAGTACAAAATAAGTTCTAGTTTTTTGTTTAAATTTGTTTTGGAATGAAAGATTTAATGCTAATTATCATAAACTTTATTTAGGGCAAAATAATTTAAATCTTTATATGATGTAGTATGGGTTACTTCTAAGAATTTTGCCAAAGAAATCTTTATAGTAACATCATTTATTCATAACTTTTCTGTTACCAAGCACAAATTCACCCTGTTTGCATTCTATGGCACAAATGATACCACTGAATTCTTTTGATGTTATTACAATGTGCGGAATGCTATAACTTTGATAACATCAGCTACACTTATTGTATTATAATTGAGAACTCAGTCACAGTGGCATCTCCTTTGTGTATCACATTGACAACTCCTTAGGTAATTGTCCCCCTTAACGGGTAGTTATTTACATAGCGTCCACTTTTCCAAACCAGTGGATGTTGTCACCATGATTCCTTTCATGCCAGATTGCCAATTCTGAGCACAGTTATTTGTCTTTGATGGGAAGTTGTTCTTTTTAATTTCAGAGTTAGACAGTGAGCATTGTCTTATTTTCAGACATAGCCATGAATCTTTCCAGCTTTTAAGAAACTTACCCCTTTTTTTATTACCTAATATATATTTAAACATTGTGTAAATCTCTGCTTTTAGATTGTATCTCGAAAAACAGAAGCCTCCAATTATTTTACAGCCATAGAGAGATACACTTTGGACCTCTGGTTCCCTCAGAGTGTCCAGTCCAACACTTTAAAAAAAGACTTATATACGTTACAGTTGAAAAAGAGGTGAAATTTATACCATCTCTAAAGCTTAATACTTCTGCCATTCAAAAAACTGTAACAACCAATTAGACAAAATTGCAACAAAAAACAGAATTGCTTAGTGCCTTATGGCAGCAAAATCCACTAGGTGTCTAAACCTCTTTTGCAATTCAAAAAGGCAAAGTGCTCTGAAAAAAAAAATTTTAAAAAATTAGTAACTTCAGTGCCCAAATGCATTTGATGCCAACTCTGACATGAACTGATAGGCGGTCCCATCACATGTGGATATTAATACTGCAGAAATGATAAGATTAATTAGAAGATGCTGCCCCAGGTCGTTCTGGGTGTGTTATGATTTTACAGCATATGCACCTGTTTGAATTTCCTACAGTCTGAAAAACTATTTCTGAAATATTTACTGCAGAGGTTATGGGTAAGAGACTGTGGACTTTGACTTCTCAGTGACCACTCTCTCTGTCGAACTGGTTATACCATCCATTCTCTACTTCAGGCACGTTCATCTCTATTTCTCTGCATTTATTTCTGGTGTTCTCTTTGCCATAAATACCTTTTTTCCAATTAGACTGACTGATTCTAATAAAATATGATTGAGTTCCGTTCTTGCATTCTACAAAATGTCTTCTCTGAATATTTGTCCTTGATAATAGACAATCTGCTTTTCTCATAAACCATTACATTCTTGCCATATAACTCACATACTGAATATTTCATTAACACTCATTTCATTGGCTTTTGTCTTATGCTTTTAATATATTGTGTATTTTTCAAGAACATGGCCTTATACCTTCTTTATCTCATAGGGCCTAGCGTACTAGGTGCACATAGCAGATACCACAGAAGACACTCGAGATATGTCAAACAATAACAATTTAACTGGTCGAATGACATCTCTTCCATTTTGTGTTTAGGTTAGCATATTGATATTTACGTGGAAAGTAAAAATATAGATCACACTGCAGCCTTTGAGCCAAATTAGCTTGCGCCTGTTTTTGTAAATTTTATTAGAATATAGCAACGCCCATTCCTTTACATACATCGTCTGTGGCTGCTTCGTGCTATAAGTGCAGAGTTGAATAATTGGAACACTGACCACATACCGCACAAAACCTAAAATATTTTCTGCCCAGTTCTTTACAGAAAAAGTGTGTCACCTCCCGATATAGATCAATAATCAGTAGAGACTATTCTTTGATTTTTATAACAGAATTAAAACAAAAGCTGTCCTGTTAACTTTTGTGTATGTGTCCCTGTTGCCAAAGCACTGATTTGCAAACTGGCTGATCTTTGTTGGAAAATGACCTAGTAATTAAATGAGTAAAAATATTGACTCATCAAAAAAAAGAACGGTAATTGCTAGGGAAAACTTAATCTTTCAGCACATTTCTAATAGAGAATTATCTGATTTTTAGAGTCTTGATTTGAAATGGAAAGTTGTGCAGTTGAACTTTCAAAATGCTAGCAAGCGCCTGGGCTTCCGACTGTTCCAGAAACCAGCCCATAACCAGCCATTGTGCTCTTATTCTTTTATCCCAGCTTATAGTTCCCCGTATTTCTGCACTATTGTTTGTATATCTTTTGAGATGAAAATACCAATGTGTCAAAAGGTCGTAGGGGAAGCCAGTTTTTTATTTTTTTTCTTAATAGGCTGTCTCTTTTTTCTTTCTATTTTGGTCATTTTGACATTAAATCCTTAAAGTTGAAGGAAACCCATTCAGTGGTGCTGCACCTGGTCGTGAAGGTTGCTCAAAGTGTAAAGTGATTATCTCGGCCAGTGAGAAAGGAACTCAGTAGTATTTGACTTTTGACGATGAATAAATATACCCTAGGGCAGACTGGTGAAATTAAGCAGAGAAATTGAATATGTGTTACTTGAAAATGGCATAAGTAGGCATTAGTGTTCAGATGAAATTAGACATTATTTCGTAACAAGATTTTAAGATATTGTTTCCTGGATAGCTTCCTTCCTCGCTGTCCAATGTTCTTCAAGAAAATTAGAAGCCACATAATGTGAACAGAGTTAGCATCAAGGCGGCCGTTACACAGGCTGGGATGCCCCAAGGCAGGAAACTTTGCCAGACTAGTGTAATAACGGAAAACAGATGATTGTTTTTGGAATGAGATTCCTGGGAGACTGTTACCTGGCTGCAGTGAACCGTCACAATAAAACTCCCACCGATAATTATCAACAATGGATAGAAGTGACAGTAATTTTAGTTCGGTATAATCTTTGGTTTATTTTTAACCCTTTAGTGCTATGCAGGCAAGGACTCTTACAAAGTAGAAACATTTTGTTGTCAAATGAGTGTTGAATCAGAGGCTCCATCACCAACTTTCCAGAGTGTTGTATAAAGCATCACTGCATTAGGAAGCTGGGTAGTTTCCCTTGGAAGGCATTCCAGCTCTGATTTTCTGATTTGCCGTCAGTTCTAAAGATTTTGAATGTGCAGACAGCGCCTGTTTTTAACCTAACTGCAAAGTAGCCTTTAACTGTCGTAAAGTCAAGAAAACTGTTTGCTTAGTGAACGAAGGAGAGTATCTTAATCCAAAAGCCAACAAAGCAGTCTTTCTTCAGATACCTTTTAGAAGTAGTGATTCTATTGGTGTTGAATTGCAATTAGGATCTCATTTCCAATGAATATTTTTGATGCTAATTAGATCATATTTTCTATTGGATTCACATACAAATAAAAGTATTTTTTAATATTCGTTATGAAACAGTGATGTTTTTCTCTCGAAAAAGCATAGGGCCTTTTGATCGTAGTCACTACTCGAATGCACGAAATAGTTTTGTTGGAGAAATATTAAATTAGTCAATAAGTAAATAAATTTACTAAATCATTTTAATTGATTATCCTACCATTTTGCTGTGACGCTAGTAAATGCACTCTGATTTTGGCCTTGGTAGATAAAAATATCATCTAAAGTGTTGTCCTTTGATATAATAGATGTAACATACTCGGTCACCATCTGTCTACTGTACAAAGGGAGAGGCGAGGGGAGAGGTAAGGGGAGAGAGAGATCTTTTCTTTTCTGTAGCATTTAGCATTTTAGAACATGAGAAACTCTCAGAGATACAAATGTTTCCATCCGAGTTTTACCATTTAGCTAAGGGAGACTTGTGTGTGTGGGCATGCATTTAGCCTCCTCCAACTTGAGGTCAGTTAATTTTGAAAACAGATATCAAAAGTTTTGAGAATTTAATGTATTCCTTGTAGAAACTGACCAGGGGCCTCTTTGGCATAAAGGTTTATTAATTAGATGATACTCATCTTTTCTAAAATATAGGAAAAAGAAGAAAATGACATGGAACATTGACTATAGTTATTTCAAATGATATTTGAATTAATGTTCAGATTTGGCAATTAAAAATTTGCTTCTTTGTACATGAAAATCAAACATACCATTATTTCTTATTAATGCTTACAAAAATAAAAGTATTTTATACAAAATTAGCCATGTTTAAAAAAAAAAAAAACACTCTTTTAAGCTGCTGTTCCTAATATAGCATCTTTCCATAGCAGGTGTTCAGTAAGCACTTTTAAAATATTTATGGAATTCATGTCTGTGAAACAAAAATTCCTCAATTTCTACATATTCTATTTGAGTAGACTCAAAGGTAAATTGGCCCAGTCCTAGGACAAGATATGACATCTGTCAAGTTTGTTTTCTGTGCTCTTATGGTATTGGTAATAAATAGGTATTTCACAGTCACGACAACAAACTCAGGTGTTCAAAGATGTAATGATTTCTATAAATGCAATTTAATTTCTGACTGCGAGCCACCAATCTACATAATGGTAAAAAAAAAAACTTAGCCAGTTTCCTCCCTCCCTTTCTCTCTGTATTATAGCTCAGTAATTCCAGTGTAGAATTCAGTTATTCATATTTAAACTTCTCTCCCATATTCTCTCTTTTCCTTTTCCCTCAAACGGACCCCAAGCTTGAAAGCCAGCTTGGGGCACACTTCTAAGAGTGTGCACTCTTCTTGGTTCAATTGTCTGGGCCTCAAGTAGCCTCCCTACTTTTTGACATAATTTCTCCTGCCCACTTTTGTAAAGATGGCGTTTGTTTTGCTCTTGGGTGGTAACCTGGGAGATCAGTTAGATTTAGATACCACCTCTGCTCTCTGACATTGGCGAATTCTCAAAAATGTATCCGTGTTCTTCACTTGAACTTGTATTTTCGGACTTCTTTTTCTCCCCAAACTGCACCCATAGAACGTTTCTGTGCTTCTCCTACCACACTCAGCTGCCATGGGGGCTTTTGCAGCCTTCTTGTGCCCAGATTGCTCCCTGGCCACCTCTCAGGGAGCACGTGATTCATCTGCCACTCTCACAATTCTGTATTTTGGACACAAGATGCTTCTGCTCTTGGATCCACCCTCTGTGACTCCACGAGAAAGTCTATCGTTTAAGCCCCAGCCTCCTCCTGGAATGCGGAGTAGAGCGCAGGGCTCCAGCCTGCGTGGGATCGCCTCCCTTCCCAGACTCCATCCCACCAGATGAGGCACCTTTTCCACTTACATTCCAAGAATGTAGTGTGCATTCCCTCCTGTGTGGACAGTTTCTATGCTACGAATGGTCCTTTGGGCTTCCGCTGTCGGATGGGGGAAGGGAGAGTGAGCTGCATCTGAGCAGCAGTGCTCAAACTTCTGGTGGTCTTTTGAATAAGGTGGATACGAAGTTGAACAGAGAGTTAAATGAACCAGGGCTTCCAAGCCCGGGAATCCATTGGGATGAGTAAATTAAGACACAGAGGCATGGAATTCATATTTGGACAGCAACAAATAACACAGCAGCAGGCCTGGGATATACTTTGGGTAGAGCTGTGGGAAGAGATGAGGATAAATTGGAGGTCGGGAGAGTGCTGTGCTTTGGAGTTTTGCTTCGTGCTGTAGGCACACTCCAGGGGCCTTAAGCAGAGCAGGGATCAGGTCTTCTTTGAGAGAGATGGTCCAGATGGCGAAAATGCAGCTGGATTAGAGGATGTGAGGGGAGTAGGAAGAGTGAGACCAATTAGGAGACCGTTAACATTTTACAGAATATAAATGCCAAAGGCCTAAACTAGGCTGGACTGAGAAAAGACGTAATAGTTTTTGAAAGGCAGTTTCAGGATAGTACCAGAGCTGATTGGGTGAATGGGAGAACCTTTCATGGTGGGTGGATGATACCTATACTAGCTTTAGCATGTGTTGATTTTGTATCTCCGATTTAGTGCCTTTTTATCCAGGGGGTAAGTTTCTCTGAAAGGGCTTGGCATTGCTTGTGAAACATAACAACTACACATAAATGTTAGCTTTTTAATTAGAAGAAAAAACTTCTGTATTAACAAAGGTATTTTATTAATTCTTTTGTAACTGGACCAAGCAAGAACCTTTGAAACCAAATCTAGTTGGCTTATGAGGATGAGCTGGGGTTGGCCTCTCTCCTGGAGAGTGAGACTTGGGGTACGGGTAAGGTTAGACAGAGAACATGTCCCATTATCCCCTTGAAGGAAAAAATTTATTTGAAATTGTTTAGAGTGGTTTCCCCACATTTTTGGTCAATAAAAGAGAGACATAGGTTTAGGAAAATTTTATGATAGGGGAGACTTAGGGAAATACATATGTATGCAGTATGTATGTATATGAACAAACTTTTTTATTAATGAATTATCTCTCATGTCAATTATTAGTTTGCTATGTATGCTTTCTTAATTTTTTGAATGGAATATATTTAGTGTGTATGTACAACAGAAAAATGACATAGATTACAGAATCAGTTGAACTTCTTACAGATTGACAACTTCTCATTTTCCTGGACAATCAGCATTTCAATCTATTACGAGTAGGGTTCATTAAGATGCATAAACTGGCAGCCTGATCTAGTTATAATACATCTTTAATGTGTGACATAGTGTAGCTCCTTAGTCTTGTAATAAAAGATAGAGTGGCCTCCAGTGATCAACAAGGTTCTGAGATCAATTTAACCTGGATAAAACCATTATCCATAACAACTGTCATTAGGAATGACTAACATTTCACTAATTAGCTCACCATTTACAGCCCATAAGCTTACAGATGCTAAATGTTTATAAACACCCACAGATGTGTGCACAGCTGACTCTCAGTTATCCGCAGAAATAGGGGACATAGATAATTTCGATTCACTTACAATACGAACCCCTCATTTTAGCTAGTTTCAATCTTCTTTCTCTTTGGACTTTTTACCACAGCTGTTAATGAAGTAGCAAATTAACTAATCTAATTTCAACTCTCTTATTGATGCACATACCCCCTTGTGAAAGCATTAATATGTACAAATGTGGCCACAAGGTGGCTGGCAAGGGGGAGAAAATGGGAAGCACAAACTAAGATAAATATATTGAACAACAGAGAATTGTTCCTATTTGTTTGTAGCCGTGTGTCTAATAGCAGGTTGCAAGTTATGAAACCGCAGCAAGACACCCACTTCAACGGTGCTATGCCTAAACCCCCTGGAACAGTAGCGAATATCTCCTTAAATCTGAGAGAAATGGACACCATTTCCTGTGGCAGGCCGTTCCTGTGTTAACAATCATTTCTTTTCAAAGAATTCCATAACTTAGTGTCGATTTTTCATTTTAATGTCAGTCTGTCTACCGTCTCATACTGAATGAGTTGAAGAGATGTAAATATCATAATCCGAGTGCCATGAAGTTACTTCTTTATCTTATTTCCTTTGGCCTAAAGAGTCTGGATTCTTGCTCTGCTCTTGTAGATTCCTCATCTAAAACTTTCGTTCATTCTCCTTCGGGCACTGGGCTGCATTTCACTTGTCCAGGCAAGTTTAAAGGCACTATTTGGTAGAGTACACCTAGAGCCAGGAGCCATACGGAGATGACAGTTCCACAGACCATTTATGGAATGAACTTTGAAGGGCAACCATTTTGGTTCCCAGTAACCGGCAGAGTGTCTACTACGTCTTCAGGCTGAGGCGGTCTTAAGTTAACACAAGTTGTTTTCCAGCATTTCCTTACTCAAGGAGCATTTCTTCATTGCAGCTTATTGGAGAGGAAAATTAATCATTCCATTACAGCACGTTACAAATATTTCAAGGTGTTTAAAGAAGAAATTGTATAACAGATTAGATAGAAGTCAAAATTACTGTCAAGAATTTGAATAGTTGAAGAATGGGGCACTGAAGAGAGAAATTTTTAACTGCTGGAACTATCCACTAGATCTGTACCATTTCATAAATGCTACATTAGTTTTTATTGTTTTTCATTGAGGAGGATTTTTAAGTGCTAATAGGTTATATATGAATCCTGTTGGACATTTTCTCAGTAAGAAAAGCGAGAACTCAGTGCTTTGAGATAGATCCTTCTATGTATACTTGCCTTCAATAGTTGCTTCTGTCTTGAAGAGGTAGTGCTACTCATTGGCATAAGGAACATAGGAGGAGGTAGAAGCGTGGGGGAAATGGTGAGAATTTCAATTTTGTAGATGTTACATTATAGATAAGATGCTAGTTATCTATAGCAGGGGTCCCCAACCACCAAGCTACAGACCAGTACCAGTCCGTGGCCTGTTACGAATTGGGCTGCACAGCAGGAGGTGAACAGCGGACGAGCAAGCAAAGCTTCATCTGTATCTGCAGCCGCTCCCCAGCACTAGCATCACCGCCTCAGCTCCACCTCACATCATCAGGCATTAGATTCTCACAGGAGCCCCGGTCCCTGGTGCCAAAAAGGTTGGGGACTGCTCATCTCTAAGGCCTGAGTTACCGTGTCTAGTGACTGATTGGGCTAGGGTAACCAGTTCATCCCAGCTTGCCTGAGACTTTCCAGTTTTATCACTGAAAGTCCTGTGTTCCAGGAAACCACTTAGTGTTTGGCAAATGGGGATTGTTGGCACTGTACTTGGGCGTAGAGCTTGTGCTGGTCATTAAAAACAAGCACTTGTAATTCTCAGTATTAAGAGCTATGGGAATTAAGGAATCCCTGATAGAGAGTGTGAGGAACGGTGTACGGGTGGGCCGCGGAAGAGGAGCCGGGCAGAGAGGCTGCGAAGGCGTCACCAGGGAGGTAAGTGAGGGAACCAAAAAAATCTTGCATCGTGAAGCCCAGGGAAGAGACCTCTTCAAAGGAGAAGGGGCAGACCATTGCCACATACTGCCAAGAGAACACGTAATAAACAGACTGAAAACTGTCCCACCGACTTTAGCTCAAAGGATAGGGCAGAGGGTGGATAACGGGCATGGGCAGTGAGACAGACGTAAGGAAGGCTGCGGACGATGGGGTGGAAGTCGGGGGTGTCTTGGGAGCACAAAGTAGGTGTTTGACTTCATTTCAAATGGACTGGGGGGAATGAGAAGAGCGATGCTGAGAGAGAATGAAGGCAGATCGAGGGGGCTGCCGAGCAGCAGTGCAGAGGGTGAGACGCCAGCACAGGCCGAGGAGATCGTCTGGGAAAGCAGCGTGCTCCGCCGTTGTGACGGGCGGGAAGGAGGAAAGGCTGACGTTGGAGTTGCTGGTATGAAGGTGACGGCGTTTTCATCGAGTGGTCTCTATTTTCTAGCTGAAATAGAGGCAGCCCTCTGCCCGGGAGGGGCAGTGGTTGGTTGAGAGGCTTGAGGGGAGCTGCGAAGCACGGAAACAGCCCCTATGGAGTGGGGCGAGAGCCTTCCGCTGAAACTCGGGAGGGTCGAGTAGTGTGAAGAACCCAGCGGAGGTTGGCACCTGCCATTATGCACTGGCCCTCATCCTGCAAGTCTCATTTTTTCGCCATGATTGCTTAGCAGCTGGTGTATAGTGCCAGAAAGATGGAATTGGGGGTTCACCAGGACAGCAGAGAAGGAGGGAAGGAAGATGCTCGCTGGTGAGCAATGGGCAACGTGCAGAACCACGGAGCGTAAGCCGGATGGGCCAGAAAATGGGGCCAGGACACTGGAGATTGCCAGGGACAGGTGGCAGGACTAATGGAAGGGGAAAAGAGAGGGAGAAAGGAAGAACAAGAAGGACAGGAGTCAGAGCATGGCTGGTATGGATTTAAGTTATTAGAAGTATAAGGGAACAGTTGTGGGTGGCGGCAAAGTTCAGATTATGGACGTGAGCGTGAGTAATGGGAAGCAGAGAAAAAGCACTGGTCCCGGGAGGTGCGGGAGGTCGGAGAACTCAGGATTTGCTCTGGGACTGGTTGTTCACAGGGAATTGAATCCACACAGGGCTCGGCTTGAAGAGGAAGCCTGAGTCAGATGACAAAGTCTGTTTTGCATGAGAGAGGAAATCTGTGCATGACTGGATGACGGTGACCTAGAGGGTTGACAGTGACCTAGAGGGATGACAGAATGAATGATGTGTGTCTCAAAGGAGAGTGCTTTTCACCCGAGGGGACGGAAGTGATAGCCTGATGTAGCAGTGAGGACCAGAGGGAAAACAGGCACTCCTGTCTCCTTCATCTCTGCCCCACAGACTTAGGCTCATCAGTGTATGAGAACACGAGCGGCATCTCTCCAGTTTCCAGGTAGAGCCCATTTCCAATTCAGATGAAAAGGTGAAAGGATTATCCCCTGGAGACAGTGAGATGGTAGCGAAGTTGTTCATGCTGATACACGCTGGAGGAAGTAAAGATAAGGAAGGACTACTTCTTGGGCAGTGGTGTCCGGGAATGGTGGTTTGGCCGGCCTCAGGGTTGTAACCCAGCAGGCAAGTCTTCCGTTCCAGACCACTGCAATAAAGTGAATATCGCAGGAAAGCAAGTCACGTGAATTTTTTTGGTTTCCCAGTGTATATAAAGTTATATTTACACTATACGTTCGTCTATTAGGTCTATAATAGCATATGTGTAAAAAAAATGTACCTATATTAATTTAAAGACACTTTTTTATTGCTAAAAAATACTATCATCCGAGCCTTCAGCGAATCATAATCTTTTTTGCTAGTGGAGGGTCTTGCCTTGTTGATGAAAGCACAAGATCTGTGAATAAAATGAGGTCTGCTGTGTAGCAGTTGCCCAGTGAGTGTGTTGTAGGGAGGGACCAGGAAGCCACTGCAGACTGGACTGATTCTATTATTTCCAGATACTACTGCTCCTAAGCGAGGGATGTGTCTAGCCTTTCTCTCTGAGGTAGGAGCCGTCTGTGACCTGCATCTCATTTATTACCTTGTTCTCGAGAGAGGAACGGTTCCCAGTGAATTTGAGGAAACCTAATCTTTGCTTGTTGATAGAGTTCCCAGCTATGAATGCCATGAATGCATGAATGCATTTACTAAAATACCTTTACGTACAAGTCAGCAAAGCTAAGGATCTGAGCTCTTCCCAATTATCATACATCACCACCTCTGTGTCAAAAGTCTGTAATGGAAAGAATGTGCGCTTTCGAAACAAAGATGCTGGTTCAAGTCTCCCTCTGCCACCTGCCTTTTGTAGAGCTGTGGGCACTTCACTTTACTTCCTTGAGGTCCTGCTTTCCTGGCTTCAGATAATAGCTACTTTGCAGAGTTAAAGTGAGAATTAGATGAGAAAATTTAGGTAAAAATGCTCCACACAGACCATCCAAATGCAGCAAAATGGCATTCAGTCCGAGTGATGTTTTCTCATGTATCTTAATTCATTTTTAGATTTTTGTTCTTTTTTCTCATGCATTCTCTCTAAATACAATTTTTTCTCGAGGATCTGATGTATCAGTTTTTATTTAGGGGCTTCTGTATTCTTTTTGTCAGCTTTTTATAGTCGAGGGAAAATCTTATTGTTCTCTTGAGAGAGTTTAGCACATTTTTTGCCTCCAGTTTCTTTGCAATTGTTAATGAGTTCATGGAAAGTTCAGTTGTTTCCCATTTTCATTTCTTTTCTGTGTTATTTGCTTTCTCTGGAAGCATATGTCAATTCCTTTTTCCCCCCACTTTCCACTTTGCCTTATTATCTTTGCCGACTTCCTTTCTTTCAAAAATATGTTGCTGTTACTCTAAATAAGATTTTTAAATTTCTTCAGTTTGTAAATATGAATGCCTCAGTTTCTGCATTTGATTGAGGAAGGGGTAGGGAGAGAATGCCATATTTGTGCAGAATAAATCTGTACTTCCCCTTTGAAATGAACTGAAAGAACGATGAATACTTAATACTTTGAACCACAAATTCACATTTAAAATGAACCTAGAACTTAAATCTAGTAAAATTACTTTGGGCAAAGTTGGAAGCTGTGAGGTGGTGCAAATACACAAATTTCCACTGTCCTGTGTTCTAAGGTGTACATAAAACATACCATCAGAAAGGTCAGTGCAAAAGCAGGTATCAAAGGGTAACCCCCGAAATCATCAGTGGGCAGTCAGATGGTTACCATCACAAAGTTCACGTGCCCAGTGCCCCCAGAAGGCCAATATTCAATAGATCAGAATTTGGAGTAGGAAAGGTTTATTAATTGAGAAGGCACCAACCAAGAAGATGGGAGCTGTGAACAGTTCCTCAAATCCATCTTTAGGACACCTCAAGTTCAAGCATCTCTTATGTCAAGGGGAGGAAGGAGGGGCGGGCCATAGGTGGGAACCTAGGAAGAGGGCGAAATCTCCAAATCTCTTTGTTACCATTGATCTGAGCCTGGTCCTGAGGTTCCTGTGGATCTTCGATAAACAGTCATTGTTCTGTACACAGTTCCCCCACCTCTTCAGGAAAGACTCCTTCTGACATGGGGTTGTTTTTGCAAAACACTCAAGCCTCAAACAGAATTCCTGTAGCAATTAGCACATCTGTAGCAGGAGCTCTTAGCCTGAGTCAGAGAGAGCAGAGAGGAGCATTTCACTGTGTCACAGTCCTGAACGGACCTATTGCGTCTGTATTAAGCAATTTCATAGCAGACTGCTTTTTTTCTTTTTGGAACATCCGGCATGCAGGTAGTCACAAAGCAGGTATCGAAATCACCCTTAGACTGTAAGTCCCACGAGAACAGGGACTGGGGCTGGTTTTCGTGCCCGACCCAGATTCCTAGTCCCTATTTGTAGGATGGAATTGAACAACAGACTTGACAGTTTTATATTTCCAACTACATCTTGGACAAAACTATTTGACTATTCTGCCAGCACCTCAAAATCAATTCATCTAAAACCTAACATCATGTTCCACATAAAGCCTGATTTTCATGTTCTTATTTTGGGTTAATGATACCACCATTTTCCCAGTCACCCAGGCTTGACACCTTCACACTATGCCAGCTTTAATCATAGTGAAGTACAATTTTGATTATTTCACACCTTTCAGATAGATTCTATAGCAGTTCTTCAGCCTTTAATCCAAGCTCCCTCGGCCTCTTTTCCAGCGTGCACCATATGCCGCTGTCAGAGCTTGACTGTCAGGCCCCTCTGGGGCCTTTCAGTGCTCCAGGTATCCCTCTCTGAGTGGCTCCTTGTGGCCTCAAGTTCATTTATCCTAGAGCTTCTCATGAAAAAAAAAAAAAAAGTGTCTGTGAAATCACTACTGTTCTCTAGCTTACGTCCCTTTTTTTGATTCTTGGTCTTGAGTAAGCATTTCCATTTTCTCTGTCTGAACTCGTATTATTCTTTGTTCAAAAACCTTGAAGAACAAAGCCATCGAAAGTCTTTTTTAAAATTCTCCACTAACAAAGGAAATATTTGAAAAATTTAAAAACACTTTCTACTATATTTTCAACAGGAAGTAAGCAATTGTCAAGCTTAAGTATTTGTCAGGCTTATTTCTCAGAGTAAAGTGAAGCTCTCCTGAGTGACAAGCGCAGCTTCTACTCCGAAGTGGTGGTTATGCTGTGTAATTAACCTTTTCCTCTCTTTTCCTTTGTGATCAAAGGGTCATGGGTGTTCACCGAGTCATATCTTGTTAAATGCCAGTATCAGTTCACATCTCTGTATATATACATTTATTTATAGTTATATTTAAATAGATACATTCTTTTTTCCTGACATTCTGTGCTTCTGCAACTGAAGGCGTCTGTTCAGCACCCTAGACCCTGTGTAACACACGGTGACAACCGTGACAACATTTTTTTTTTTGCCAGGGAGTCAACACTGGGTTTTAAACTTTGCTTTCTTTAAAGAGTAATCGTTGGAGTAGGTCACTGTGAACATGCTAATCAGAGTCGAGCACTTGGATACTTACATGGGAGACATTTTAACAGCGTTGAACACAAAAAGGATGACTGGGCAATGCCTTTCTTCAGCACCATGTAGTGGGGTAACAGCTGACCACGGAGGGTGTCAGAAAATGTATTCTCTGCTTTGTAGCTGTTAGCATTGAGTGGCCATCGAGAGGACTATATCCAGTGTCCTCATTGATTAAAAAAAAAAAAAGCGATTAGCTTTTTTCACTATGTTTTAGAAATGGTCCATATCAACTATTGAAATTTAAATATGCTTCATTATTTTTTCACATCGCAGTGTATTTTAGTATCTGAATGTCATCATTTATTTGGTCTCTTTCCGGTGGGCATTTTGGTTGTTTCCAACCTTTCGTTATTATAAACAACATGGTAATGAACATCCTTGTACAGATGCCCTCACACACATATGAGTTATACGTAGGATAATTTTCTTAGAAAATAATTATTTCATCGAATGGTATCTACAATTTTGTTCCGGATAGAGATTTTTGGATTGTATTCCAAAGAGGTTACATTTGTTTTATATTTCCACCAACAATGTGTGGAGTGACCTGTTTCCTAATCTTTATTAGTTATTCTCATTTTTTATTATCGTTAGGCTGATAGGTAAAACATGATCTCTCATCGATGTAGTTGGACTGTCTTTCATTATGAATGAGGTTGAGGTTTATATATCCTCCATATAAAATCCTAGTTTGTGTATTTTTATGATGGGTTTCCTGAACATCTCATTTGCCTCAATTGTTGTTTCGGGGTTTTTTTTAGTGAATTGTGGGTCTTTTTCTTATTGAGTCATAATGTTTTTTATTTCAAAAAATTCAGTCTTAGGGAATACCTGTGTTTCAATTTTTTTTCTAGTTTTTCCTTTCATCGTTTACTTGTAGACTTTGTTCTTATTCTTTTGATTTGTAGATATTTAGTATAGTACAATCTGTATGACATTTGGGTATTTAGATTTTTCTTGGGAAAATCTTTTCATTACAGAACGAATAACAAATATACTTTTCCATGTTGTCTGCTATGCTTTTGCAATTTTATATTTTAATGAAATATTTGAGCCATTTGTAAACTACCATCACCACAGTAGTTATTGAATATTTTCTTATTCTCAGATTTGAAATGCCACATTTATCATGTGTCATGAATTGAGTTTTCACATGTATTTGATATGAATTGCCAAGAGCAGTATATACTATACATTATTTTACATACTTATTTAACCACAGAACCACCCTGTCTTCATACACACACACACACACACACACACACACACACACACCATTCTGTGGTATATATTTTAGGAAATTCTGTTTTTTTGAAGTTTTGTTTTCCTTTTTTGTTTTTAGTATGGGGTATTCATTTAATACAAGTTTTTGCTATAGCATTTCATAATGACAAACTCATTTCTATGGTTACTTTTAAATCTTGTACCTTAAGTATGTTTTGTTTACATTACAAAAATGGTTGCGCCCTTTTTATTTGAGAGAAGTAAACAAGCAGACAAGTAACTTATTTCTTGAATTTTGTCAGTTTATGTTAGTTTTAAAAACGAAAGAACTAATAAAAAAATTCCAGAAGAGAGTAAATTAGATATCTTCATAGGTTAAGCTAAATGAATATGATGCTGGAATCATTTTCTTACAACAGAATCTAAATCATATGAAATTTGGAAGTTGGAAATTAGTGACAATACAGTACGATTTGTTACAGTATATTTAGATTACCACTTTTTCCTGGTTGTTTATATAATTAAAATAGTACCATACTTTATATATGACATCCAATAATGGATATGGATTTTTTTTAAAGACTGGAAAGTTCATAAAAGAAAAATTCTTTCTTTTACAAATGTCTCTTAAGTCTGTTTACTGTAAGTCATGAAATTATTTAGATTTCAACTTGAATACAATGTAACAAATAGTATGATAATTATGGTTTTTACATTCAAACCTATCTGTAAAATATTTTTTTTCACTCAAGCTTTGAAAATATAGCCTTATAAAGCAACTAAAAAAATAGCCCATGATCTATGCCCAGAGTTACAAGATGATTGCCACAGGTCCGAGCATACTTCACATAGCAAAAAGAGGGTAGCAGCATGTGATGGCAATCACAGCTGTCACGGCTCCAGTATAGTCAGAGTAGGAAGAGGGAGAGAGGTTATCAATATACGCCTCTCCTATTCCTGGACATACGATGACAGATGTCCACTTACGCTTTACTGTCGAGAAATGCATCGCATCTCTCCTTACCCCCGCCCCAGCTTTGCTGCAAGGGAGTCTCACAAAATGAGGTTGTTAACTTTTCCTGTCTCTGTAGTGGAAGCAGGCAAGAGTGGATGTGTCGCATTGGCCAATGAGCAATGTGTGCCATGTGAGTGGGAAAAGATGGTCATAATAATATTAAAAATAATAGCTAATATTTATCGAGGCCTTACCATGTGCGAGGCTCTATTCTAAGCTCTTTATGTATATCAGCTGACTTGATCCTTACAACAGCCATTTGAGGTACATACTCTTATTGTCCTCGTCTTATAGGTAAGGACATGGCACACATCTGGGGAGAGCGAGACCAGGATGCAAGCCCGGCACTTTGTCACTTTGACTCCTTGATTTTGCTCTTAATTGTTCTATCTGAGGGAGGTAGAGGGATGGGGGGGACCTTCCTTCTTTGTCAAAGAGTCTAATTTTTTCCTTCTAACTTATAACAGGAAAAAATATTTAATTCAGTTTTGCAAATAATGAGTAGTGGGGAAAAACCCAGAGATATTAAAACATTTTAATATAAAACTCCACTTATGGTTGAGCTAGTCATTTAATTACAGCATAAAAGAAAACTGTTCTAATTATCATTTTATCAGTTACGTCCCGATGAAAATGAACTTTCTAGCTTTTTTTGACTCAAATAAATTTTTACTTTTACATCTAGATTAAGACACGTTCAAAGACTTTGTTTAAAATGATTCCTGCCTTTTTACTGTCTGTTTAGTATTTTGAGCTTTGCTCTAGAAGTTTAAAGACTGAACTAAGCTACCAAGTAAAGCAAATGCAGCCCAGTTCCCAGCAGCACAGAGCAGGAATTTACGAAATTTTGTTAGAGCAACCGTCGTATGATTCTTTTAGAAAGACTTGGGATAAACTACGAGTCCCTGCATTTTGCGCATCAGCTGCACACTGTCCATTAGTCGGAGAAACGGGACATTCC
Source organism: Pteropus alecto (assembly GCF_000325575.1). NCBI lineage: Eukaryota > Metazoa > Chordata > Mammalia > Chiroptera > Pteropodidae > Pteropus > Pteropus alecto. Next base: position 1,622,162 of record NW_006437828.1, read on the forward strand.
CATCCCCACTCCAAACTCCAAGTGGTCCTCCTCCTATCTCTTGCTACTGCTGAAGTCACGTAAAGTGGTGAGACATAGTAAGCTAAATGAAATAAGTCACAGTGAAAACAAATACGTATGATCTCACTTATTTATGGAATCGAAGAAACAGAACAAAACAACTCAAAGATAGATACAGAGAACAGAATGGTAGTTGCCGGAGGGGAGGGGAGTGGGGGATGGGCAAGATGGGCGAAAGGGATCAAGAGGTACAAACCGCCAGATACAAAAGAAATAAGTCACGGGATGTAACGTGCAGAATGGTGACTACAGTCACTAATACTATATTGCAAATTTTTTTTTTTTAGGCTAGGCAAATCTTGGTTGACCTCACAGATTTCAAGGACCTAGTCAGCTTACAATCCCTTATTTTTCATTTTTTTACGCCTACAGCACCTGGTCTTCGTAGGTGGTCTCCCATCCAAGTACTAACCAGGTTCGACCTTGCTTAGCTTCCGAGATCAGACGGGATTGGGCTTGTTCAGGGTAGCATGGCTGTAGACTATATTGCAAATTTGAAAGTTGCTAAGAAAGTAAATCTTAAAAAGCTCTCATCACAAGAAAAAAAAAAACTTTTTTAATTTTGGTGACAAATGGTAACCAGCCTTATTGTGAGCATTTTACAATACATGTAAATGTCAAATCATTATGTTGTACACATGAAACTAACTGTTGATGTTACTTATACTTCAATAAAAACTTTTTACGTGCTGAGACCTAGAGAAGGTTACTTCGGGAGACGATGGGAATAAAAAGGGAGAAGCTCTGAAACCACATGCAAAATACACACAACGGAAAAAGGTCACAGGTTGAGAACAGTCGTTTCTTCCTAAAATCCCCTTCTCATATTAGTTTGCTCTGTGGCTTAACTTCATTTTTCTTTTCTTATTACTACACACGC
>NW_006437828.1:1623120-1626770 GCF_000325575.1 Pteropus alecto
CATAATATCGAACGACCACAATGGAGATCCAGTACTGCTAAGTTCTTACTATGTGCCAGGCACTCGCAAGCCCTGCGGTGATTTACCTTTAATCCTCCCAATAACCTTGTGAAGTAGGTGCTATTATTATTATTCGCAAATTAAAATTGACCAAAAAAAAAAAAATGAGCATTAGTAAGGTTAAGTAATTTGCCCAAAGTCACAATGACTGCAAATTGGAAAGCCAGTATTTAAATCCAGGTTGTTTGAATTCAGAACTTGTGTGTTATTTCACTCTGCTTATATTCATTCTATAGCATCAATATGACCAATACACTTCTAAGTTAAACCTACCGGTATAACCGATACCTCCCCCGCAGTTTAAAACCATCAGCCTTCCAGATACCTTTAAAGACCTGCAGATGGCTAGCTCAAGAACATCTTAATGGATCAGCTAAATTCCTCTCTAGGCTCAGCCCCGTTCTACACCAAACAACAGTAATTTAGTACTTGGTGAGTAGTGTCGTGATGAGTCCAGTTGACCAGGGCAGGTACCCGGAAACTAGCCTCTCCTTCCTTTTTTGTGATGCATCCATGCAGACCAAGATTTTTCTGTTCTTCCTCTTTTCTCTTCTCCATTCTCACCACTTACATTCCATACTGGGGTCCTGCAATCACATTTCACCTTGATTTAAATCACTGAAACTGCCCTTATTTTCCGTGCCCCCCATCTTGTCTCCTCCCATAGTGATCCTTCTACAGTAGAAATCTGACCGTGTTTACTTCCCAGCTTAAAACGAGTTCGTGGCTCCCTTAAAGATAAAACCCGAACTTCATAGCCTGGCACAGCAGGGCTTGGCGAGCTGCCCGCTGCCTGCCTCCTCGGCACCACCTCCTGCCACTCCCCGCCGGACCCCGCTCTCCATCCCCAGCCATCGGAAACGAGTGTTTCCTGTCCCTCCAGGACCCTGCCTTGCACAGCTGTTCTGTGACCTCCAGCGGGACCTCCCTCTTCAGGAAGTACAGGCAAACCCAAAGCTCTTCTTTCAGTCAGGTATCCAGGAGACCTTTCGTGACCTCTGTCCCTTTTCCCTGTGCCCTGTACCAGGTGTCCTTCCTGGGCTGGAGCTCTCCATCATAATACCCATGTGGTACCGTCTGTCACCTCTCTTTGTCCCAGGATCGGAGGGAAGCATATCTAGGCAAAGAGTCCACCTCTTCCTTCATCCCCACCTCCTCCGCCCCCCTCAGTCATCTTTTCCTGGCAGGAATTTTTTTTTTTTTCAATTTTTTTAGTTATTTTATAGCAATATAGCGTCTACAAATTCCTTAATGAAATCTAACAGGCTCATAGCATAATAAATTATCTTCTCTTTCATTCCCTCCTATTTCTTAGAGCCGGCCACTTTTAACTCTAAGGCTTTCCTCGGGTATTTAACTCTTACCTATTGCTAGATATGCTTACACTATCATTTACAAATTTGCTCATTTAGACGTTACTAAGTTCCTGAGAAGGGGTTGAAGATCTAGTTTCCTCATGCCCCCTCCTCGCTCGTAGTCCCCTCGTGTACCCCTTCTCCTTGACCCCTGCCGTCGTCCCGTGATAATTGTATCATAACCGATGGTCACAAGAATAGCCAGCGTTTATAACATGGCAGCTGCGTACATATTCTTCACCCTCCAGTCAGTGTTTCCTGTTGGACAACCATGTTGTTTCTAGGTCTGTACTAATTTTTTTTTTTTTTAATTTGCTGAGTATTCATGTATACCTGTCACTGTTTCATCCAAACATTCTGACAGGTCTGTGAAATAAACAGCAATCGTTTTTGCACATGGTCCAACAGAGCAGATTTGCTTTCAGCTCCTCGGCCACTGTTCTGTCTTCTAGCCCAATTTTCTCCCGTGTGGTACGAACCGGCTGCTCTGGTCCCGGGACGCCAGTGCCATCCCGGGAATTCTTTTTTGCCACTTGGCTGTTTTGTCCCCTCCCTTTTTCTGGATCTCATGTTTTTCTTCGTTTTCTTCTTCGTTTGGCAAAGGCACATCTTCCAGTAGCTTTCTAAGAAAGAGCGACCAGTCGCAGGTTGAAAATGTCCCCTTTCGATCCTCATCCTGTTGGCAACGTAACCCATTTTTTCATCGGATGTAATTTCTCTTGAGAATTTAAAATCCATATCTTTTCTGTCTTCTGTAATTCAGGTCGCTGTTGAGAAATCCAGTTACACTCAGATTCCTTACCTTTTATGTGACCTATTGTGCTTCGTTTTTAATGTGCTGGACCCTTTTAGGATCGTCTTTACATCCTTAGTTATCTGCAGTGTCAGCGTTATACCTTGGCTTGGGGAAACTGGAATAAAAGAAAGAACGTTCCTACCATATTTCCGCTTTATCTTTTTTCTCCTGCTCTTTATATTCGGGAGGTTCTCAAGATGCCGCCTGTTCAGATTCAGATTCAGTCATGCGCACTTCCTGGGTGCCACTCGCGCCTCTGAGACAAGGGTAAAGTCTCACCCTGTTATTTCCAGGGCCTTTTTCAAGGTCCGGTACGTAGGGCTGAATTAGTATTTGTTTTCAATATGGAAATGACTTCCAAAAGCGCTACCTAAATTTTTGTCTGAATCTGAGGCCAGAATTTCCAGCTTGCTTCTAGAAGTTGTCTGCAGCTAGCACACCACACTCACCTGCCCCAAGGGGAGCTCATTATCTTCTCTAACATTTGTCGCTCACCAAAATCAGTATTTTTAAAACCCTTTTCCATATTTTATGTTTCACCAGTCATGGCCCCAGAGAGCTGAGATGTGGCCGACTCACTCCTCAGCAGCTTCATCCCCACCTGTCCCCTCATCCTGTCGATTCTTCTCTAGAATCTCCCTAACTCCCCTTTCTCCATTTCTCACGGCACTGTGAGATTTTTTAAAAACACCTTTTACAAATTAAACAAGGCGACGTGTTCTTCAGACACAGCGAGGCTTTGTCTGTTGCAGTGAGTCTATTTATCTAAAAGAGTTTTCACAGCAGGAGAGAGGCTATAAATATTTTGAATATAAATTGACTTGTAGTTAGAGAAATTGAATTCTAGTCTACAATAAAAAATGGCTAATTTTTATTTCTCTGATTGTATTAGAATAATGTACATATGAATCATTTAGGTACTTCATTATTCCTCGCTTTTGTTTTTATTTCTATCTTTTGCCTTCGTGCCTGTTCTTCCTTCTGCCAGACGTGCTCTTCTCTCCATAGTCCCTGTCCTGGCCAACTCCTGCCTATTCGTCAGATCGTAATTCACTAGGAAGCCTCACATCTCCAGTAGTTCATATAGGTCCCTCTCATCCCTGTCATACTTTTCTGTTTCTTAAGAGCTGAAAACATTTCTTGTTAACACTTGGGGCTCGGGTCTCCTTAGTACCTAATAATGTCTTTGTGCATAGTAGGTCCTCAGTAAACAGGTAGGGAGTGAATATTCTAAATGCATTTTTAACAGATGAGAAACCATCTTTATTATATGTCTTTATCAGTTTCCCTTACAAATGACGTAATATATGATTATGTCCTTTACTAAGAATATAATCAAATATACTATAAAAGATTTAATTGATAATGTATCTAAAACAATGTTTGAAACGTGCAGGTACTTCACAGACTTCCTCTAGTGTACACTGGAGTTCATTCAT
>NW_006437828.1:1626814-1632898 GCF_000325575.1 Pteropus alecto
TTTCTGTTACCTCATCTGATCCTCTCCTTAACCCTAGACAGGTGTTCTCTCTATTACACACGTCAGGAATGATTATGTAACCAGCCTGGTGTCGCACAGGTTGTTAGTTGGGAGCTCAGACTAGAATGCAGGTCTTCTTGCTTTGGCGTTTTATTCTTTCCATTATGCATGTGGACATGAAGGCCAAGAAAAGCCATCAGCTCTGGGGACAAGGGCAGGGATAGAGGTTCCAGGCGGAAAGTGATGGACAGGAGAGACGGCGGAGAATCACGGGTTTTGTCTTTAGCTGAAAAATAAGTGGTGATGTTGGAAGGTACAGATGGGATTTGAAGCGCAGTTGGAATCCGTGTCAGGTGCAAGTGACAGAGCTGGGACTTTATATTGTGGGAAGTGAGAGAGACGGAAAATTTGTGACTGGGAGAATGAAGATCATCATTCTGCTTTAGGGCTTATCAGTAGTATTTGAGATGAATTAGAATTAGGGGAAAACAAGAAGCAATACGACTCCAGGTAACTCGTGTGGTATTTCAAGTGAAAAGTAATTCAGCTCTGGACCACCAACATAAAGTTTAGTCAGACAAAGGAACAATGGATCGATGCATGAGATAAGTGGGAAGGCGCATTAACAAAGTTCATCAACTGAATGGATGCGTGAGATGGGACAAAGGGAGAAATGAATTTACGTTGTTTGCAGCATGGTGGGAATGCCCTGCCACCTACTTGGCCCCTCTGTATCTGTGACCTTCATTCTCATCATCATTCCTCCCAGTGACCATATCGTACCACACTTGTTATACAGTTGACATATCTTAATGAACACTTTCTATGGCATCCTATCATTATGCCAGGTATTAGAGAGAAATGAAAGCCCTCATCTCTGTACTAAATGAACTCTTAGTCTAGTGGAAGAAACCATCTGGTAAACAACATCGTCAAGGGTTTATCGCTGTAAGTACCACATGCTGTTGGAACACAGAGGGCCACCCAGACTAGCCCGTGTCGGTCAGGAAAGGATTCTCGGTGAAGGAGTAAGCTTGGTGAAGAAAGCGAGAGGGATGTTCTGTGTAGAGAGAATAGCATGTTCAGAGGCATGGACTAGAGAATAAGGGACTGTGGTCTAAATTGCTAGTAAGCCTGAAAGTGTCAGCATCTGTCTCCTAGGAGCCATGGGATTATCCTGCCTAACCATAATATAATTGTCAGGTATGTTAACCTTACTACCATATAATTATTTAACATCAGGTACATTTTTAAGTTTCTCCAGTTGTCCCGATAATGTCATTTATAATTTTTTTACAATCCAAAAGCTAAACAAAGATTGTGTGTTGCATTTGGTTGTCATGTCTCTTTTATCTTTAATCTAAATGTTTCCCTAACTTTTTTTTTCCCTTTCTTTTTCTCTTGGCCTTTTATGATATGGGTGGTTTTTAAGAACACAGTCTAGTTGATTCACAGAATGGTCTTCACTTTGGGTTTGTCTGATCATTTCCGCACATTTAGATCCAAGTTGAATATTTTTATGCAAAGGACTCTGCAGGTTATGTTGTGTCTGTCTCTGTATCACTTCAGAAGGCATTTGTTGTCAGCGTGTCCCATCATGTGTTATGCCAAATTCGATTATTTGGGTAAGGTGGTATCTGCCAGATTTCTTCACATCCTGTTCCCCCTCAGCCTCACACAGACTGGTTTTTGTAACCGTTGATGATTTCTGCCTGAATCAATTCTTACTTTTATTTCCTACTTCCCTCATAACTGTGTCCTTTATATCGATGGAACTCGGTCCTCTTTATGTCTCTGACATCTGTTCATGTATAGTCTTTGTTTAAGGATGAGCTTTCTCTCCCTTTATATTTCAGTTATTCTTAACTTTTTCATATAGATATGGATACACGCTTCATTTCTTTTTTACAATGTGTAATAATCCATTCCCATTATTACTGACTCAGTGCTCCAGTTGTCCCCGCTTTGGCCCAGGCTACCCATCAGCCTGACTCCTCCGCCCCGTTGACACTCGCCTCTCTGTCCGTGAGTGTCTTTCTTACTGTCTGGCACACCACTGTGCGCCTGGCTCATTGCACAATATCTTGGTCTCGGCCCTGAAATCAGCTATTTCTCTAAGTATTCTGGTTCCCGTTAGTGAGTAATTATATTTAGAAACCAAGATCCAAGAGCCAGATGTGCTCCTTGCTACTGTATTGTCACTGCTTCTGGGTTCTTTTGGGCCACAGCGCTAGCTAGGACAAGAACTTTTTAAAAAAAACCAAACAAACAAAAAAAAACAACCTTGAGCTTACATGATAGCTGTAAATCCAATCCAATACTTCATGGTTCTTCCTCTCCTCCTACCACTTTCACATTTGTGTTGATTTTCCCACAGTGGGCACCTCGTTTCTAACATCAGCATATTTACTCATCTGTTCTGTCTCGTAATATGCACGTAATAGTTTCCGAATCACTATGTTGATACCACTACCAACAGCAAACTTACTAAGGAAATTTCAAATTTGCTTGGTAGTTCTTTTTTTCCTTTAAAGTGTATGCCATTAATTGCATGCTTGTTTTCTAAAATGTTTTTCGTTTGTTTGTTTTTTGTGTGGCCGGTTTTTTTTTTTTTACACGAATGAAATATATTGACAATCTTAAATATTTGGCATTACCTGTAGTTATTTTCAGGAAAAATATAGTTGAGTTTGAGTCTCAATTTTCAAACATACCTAGGTAGTTATTAATTAAAATATCTGAAATATTTAGCATGTTTAGCCATCAAGCCACTTTAGAATTAAATTCACATGTAAACAATTTCCAAATACTCTATTTCTCATCCACCTCTTTTTGATTACATAAACAAGGTTTTGCACTTCCTAAAAATATGAGTTAGGACCAGATGGAAAAAGAGGTCATTGCATATTTATATTTATGTATGTTTGTAAACTGTAAATAACTGTTATTTGTATTCCACTGTATTCGTCGTCTCTTCACTTTGAGGCATTGCATCTCAAAAACAAAAAAGTTCCTGAGGAAAACAGTTTTCTGTTACTTTAGATATAACTGTATACCAGCCACATAATTTCACAGAGAACACCTGTAAATAAACTCTCCCTAAGGGAAAATAAAATCGTTGGTGTTTTCTTGTATTTAGGTTGGGCCAGTAGTTTCTTTGACGCTTTTTCCTCTGCTTTCTTTAAATAATATTTAGCATTGACAACTATAAATAGCTCTGATTATTACAAGAAAATCTGATACTTTTAGAGAGAATTGGCTCTGTAACAACCACATCTTCATTAATTATATACAGGATATCAGCTTAAGCTAATCATAATGTGATGCAGTCCTTTACGTGTTTGAGAGCCTTTGGTTTATTTTTCCTTATGGAAGACAAACTTTTCATACATACATTCTATAAAAATTTATAGCGATTGTTGTACGTCAGCTGAAGTTAGAGGACGATTGTTCTCTGATATGAAGAATCAGTTGTTGGGAGCATGTGCACAAAAGTTAGTGTGGGAATACAATTTTGTACAATGAGTTTAGACGGCAGAATATCAATAACACCAACAAAAACACCCCCACACCTGGTCGATTTGAGAGCAGCAGCTGATGCTTTGAAAAGAACCCACTTCTACAAGGGAAATGTGATTCATGATAACCTGAGACTCAGGTATGACAAGAACCACATTCCATCTAAAGTTATTGTGTCCCCCGCCTGTAAAAGCGGTACTCGGAGTTGAATCAATGGAACCTGACCCTCCAGTGGACAGTAACACAGGCGCTAATGAGCCAAATCTCATTAAGAGATCTTTGATTTATCAGAGAGTTAAAGTCCTATCATATTTTGAAATTGCTGGCTTAGTCCTGATCTTCGTTCCCCATACCGCCGCCATCACCAGTTTCTGTGTATGCTCTGACATTGCTATGGTAACCCTGAGGGCTGATGGAATTCCCTGCATCTCTTTCACAGAGGGTGATGAGACAGGAGTGATGGATAGTCTGCTGGAGGCCTTGCAGTCAGGGGCTGCCTTCCGCGACCGAAGAAAAAAGACACCGAAGCCAAAAGGTGAACATTATACTTGTTTCATGTTACTTTCTAGGGAACTATCACAAAGAACAACTCTTTCATTTCCTTCTTTCTTTCTTTTTTTTTTCATTCTTTTAAAGTCATGTGTCAAGAATGTAGTGCCATGGGCAACAACTCTTCAGAAGTTTCATAAGTTTTCTTAATCCTTCCCTTGTGATGACAAATGTCAGAGAGAGAAACATTCCAGTTGGCCAGTGTCAGTAGCACATTACAAATCAATGCACTGAACTTAGAAAATCCCGATTAGTGTGACAAGTCTCGTCTAAAGAACCATATGTACTTTATCCCTGCAGAGTTTACAGCAGCATAATTAAATGGGAAGTAAAAGTCATAACATTATTGCTTTGCTTCCAGGATTACTTAACCTTGGAAAAAAGTTTAATACTGTCACACTTCTTGAGATGAACAGACCTCTCTATATTAAGTTTCTTTTCTTTTTTTCACAGATATTCTGCAGAGTCTCAGTCCAGTGTCTCAGAGGCCTGTTCTGAAAGTTTGTAACCATGGTAATAAACAGTATTCATAAATTGCACATTCTTCTTATCTACTTTTATCCTGTTGATCTGTGATTTTAGTAGGCTGCCGCGAAGTTCTCAAGTTTCAATATAACTACAATAGTAAAAAATGTGTGGATGGACGTATTTTTCTCTGAGATTGTGTACTCATATTCTCCATCCCGATATTATTGCCCTGAGGTAGTGTCTAGGATTCTTCTTTCAGATCTCGGGTGAATGTTTTTTTTATTATTATTTGAAGTTACCTCACACATTTCTGATCAGCATTGTCCAGGGTATCCTTTCAAAACTATTGTGTGCTTATAATACTGTTTAAAGCAATGGATTAACTTTACATCAAGGTACAATTTGAAATGTTGAATCTGTTGCCTATTTTACTCTACCATATTTGCCAGTACGGTTTGAAATACTGTGCCCAGCATTTTGGCAAAATCATTTATACAGATGAGCTTCATATGATATCGTGGACGGATGTGCTAGAATCACTAAAAAGGTAAGTTGACTTAGTCTCTGATATTTTAGAGAGTAAATTCTTTCAAAAATCCCCCTCTTCCTCTTTTCAAGGTGCCAGTTTGCGTTGATTGGATTGTATTTATTTTGGTTCCCTTTTCCTCACTGTTATGCATTATGGGGTTCTGCTTACCTTCCTTAGTCAATAACAAATTCATCCATTGTGATTGCCATTTGCTCAGAGTGAGACTCATCAAAGTTGGTCAGATTTATACATGGGAAAATACTTGACAGATTGCGTGCAAGGGTTGTTTTGGGTGCAGATGAGTTAACTTCTAGTACTACTTACTGGTGACTGAGTAGAGAAACTTGTGTCAAATTTTTTAGGAGAGCCTAAAAATATGCTGAGGTAAATAAGATAAAGACATGGAGGTAATATCTGTTAATAGCTGTGTAGATCCCTTCTGCTCAAGGTAAAGTGTATGTGATAGATGCTTAATAAGTGTGAGAAAAGGTTAAAACCTGCAGCAAAATTTTATAGAGACCTTTTCTCTCTTTTTAACAGTATGTTTTTGTCATTGTTTTTGCCTTTCTCTACTCTAACAACAGGGAAAAGGAATTGTAATAAATCAGGGAAATGAGTGGTGGATGATTAATTCCTAACTGTGGGTTTACAATTTAGAGTCACTGTGACATACTAAATAACGGCAAAAAATATAAAGGACAGTGTTTTCCTGTACCTGAGAGATTATTCAGTTTCGTGGATGAATGCATGGAAACTCGGGCTAAAAACTTTCCAAAAGTACAGAGCTAGCTATTGACACAACTATAACCTTAATGCAATTCTGATTTCCATTGCATTTCTCTTTTGATTACATATAGGCACTTTGATTTATTAGTAGTAAAAATATATAAAATAAATAATTCAGCCCACATTGTAAGTCATTAAAGAACCACAGCCAACACAGTGATCATGATATGATTATAATGGCATACGTATGTCCGTGCTATGCTTAATTTAAAATAAATATTTAAGGTATAATG
>NW_006437828.1:1632945-1651273 GCF_000325575.1 Pteropus alecto
CGTGACAGTGATGTTAGTAAAATGTCCAGGCTCCAAATGCTCATGTATAATTACTTATAAGTTGTGATGTTTTGATCCATTTTTTAAAAGCAGATGAGCGTTGCGTTTCTGTGTTTACTAAAGCTGATATGTACTATCTTAAGTTCTAAGGCTATTGTGATAATTAAACTAGTAGGTTATACAGCAAGCCAAAGGAAGTATACCACAAAGATCAAATTCTCTGTTGTGATATAAATATAGTGGATTAAATGTTTTCGAAATTTATTTTCTATTGATATTTCTGCTGTTTTCCTTTCACATTTCTAACCAAGTAAGAAAAATTCCAAAGGACCAAATTAATCTTTAGGAACTTTATGTATAAAGATAAATTTATTAGACTATATGTTGAAAAGATGAAGATTTTGGTCAAGGGAAGTATCTTCATTGCAACAGGATCGTGATTCTTCTTAGAGAAAGATGATATTTCGGAGTTCATTTGTAATCTTTCTATTTCTTAAAATTACTTTTTCTTTTCATTGAAAACTAGACTGTGTGATCAAAATATAACTATCCCTTTCATTTTATAATTTGCTTTTTTGTACTTAAAACTAAGGTCTGATATTTACGTTTTCTACAAGTATGTAATGATTGATATCACGTCATAATCTATCTTTTAAAGTTTTATAAGATTTTCTACCTGATTGCTAAATGCGAAGCACTATGTCGATTGTTTTACATACATCGTCCCATTTAATCTTTTCAGTAATCCTATCAGATAGTCGTTATTTTTATCTCCATTTTATAGTTGAAAATAACCAAAGATTAAACAGGTCCGATAGTTTGCTTAAGGTCCTGCAGTCAAGTTTTGAACCTGGGCCTGTTTGACTTCTGAGTCCAAGTTCTTGATCTCTCTGCCGCGTCGTGTCCTGAACATAACTGTTGGAATCAGTACCTATTTCTCTTCTAATCCTTGAGCTGATGAGCCGTGCATGTACGTTATTTTTTCTCTTGGGGCATAGGGTCGCACTACTAAGATACACCCTCTCTGAAGTTTTCTAGCCTCCGGTGTGTCTAGTCTCTCATTCCCAGATTGAACCACTAGATAGCACTGTTTTCCTTGTCTGAGGCTGGATTATAAGGGTATACCATCGTCTGGAATTATGACCACTTTTTATTTCTTTAATAAGCTTTGTATTAAAACATATATATTTTAGTAAAAGTATAGTCTGTTAGATCATAGATTATATAAGATTTATATTATAAATATAGATGGATACATGTGTGCGTGTGTGTGTGCGCGTGTGTGCGTAGCATCTTTTATTTCAGAATTAGAAAATCCTAGTAAAGTGTCCTCTGAGACCTTGGGACTAAAATGTTCCAGTACATATATACTTCAACAAAAGATGCCTCAAGCATTCTAATTTCTATGGGCTTCAGAAGCACAGAAATTGTGCACGCAGAATAACCCAGCCCTCGTGCTGTGCTGCAGACCTCTACCGAAAATACTTTGGTTAAAGTTTTTACCTGTTTTTTGTTTTGCCTGTTAAGGCCTAGGCAGTGTTTGGTATTTTTCCTTACCAAACCTTCATTTATTAATTTAGCAAAAATTATGAAGCACTTGCTGGGCTCTTAAGATATAAAGATACCCTCCAAGAAGTCACCATCCTGTTGGCAGACAGACAAGGAATTATTCTCATACCTGTATATTTACTTAATGCCAGGATTGGGGTAACACACGCAGTTTTGGGAATATCAAGAAGTCTGAAAGACCATTTCAGACTTGGCTTCTAGAAGAACCTGAAACTCATGCTGAGTTTTGAGGGATGAGTAGAAACAAGGCCAGAAACCCGAGGAGCCGCAGCCGCATCAGCACGCTTTCGCAAGGGGTCCTTTTGAACCCCATTCTGAACCCCATAAAACTCTATGCTCTTATAGATTATTACGCTCTTATCAACACCTTAATTCTTCTCATTTTGCAATACTCATTTCCCTAACAATGTTCCTATTCAATGTCTGTCACACTGCTCAAGAGTCCCTCAGGATGGGGACAAGGCGATGGAGGAGGAGATCTGCTTGTTTACCGCTCTAACCTCCGTGCTTAGCTGGACTGTTGCCCGACACGTGGCTGTTTAGTAAGGCTGTGTTGAATGAGCAGACGTGTTTAGGTTTAGGCTCGAATGAAGCAGTTAATGTACATTGAGCAAAATCAGGTCTCTCGATATCACCCGAAAAAGTGGGATTTCACGTGCCAGTTGCTAAAAGTTCCAACCGGAAACTCAGTTAACGGCCGCCTCTCATCACCTCCGTCAAATGCTGTGTCATCAGAGGAGGTATTTGATCATCCCCAGTCTAGGCTTCAAAAGCTTGTTGGGTCAAATGTGGAGGGTCCAGTTTAATCTTAATTGGATTATTCAGTTCTTAGAAGTGGAGGGTTACTTATTAATTAGATTTTTTTTCTCCTTCTTTAATCAGCAAAGTGTAACAACCGTAAATGAAAGAAAGCATCTGCTAACGAGTGCGGGGCATTTTCCCATTTCTTCACTCAACGCAGTGCATGCTAAACCTAAAGGGTTTCTATAGTCTATAGAAAATAATAAGATTTCTTTTTAAGTCAAGACAATCAAAGTATTTATTAATGCATTTTTATAAAGTACTGGCAAATCAACCAGCCTGATTGGAAATAAAGGATAAGATAGGGAAGGAAGTATATTGAGAGTTTGATGCCAGACCAAGAATTTGGACCATGGAGGTTTTTGAGCAGGAAAATGACAGGTCTGAGCAGTTTGCATGGAACTGAAGTGACAACTAGAGAGAGAAGAATTGAAAGGACTTTAGCAACCTTGACGCCGACGTGGGTTGGCTGTGAGGAATCGAGAAATAGTTAAAGAACTTCGCAAAGTTCGAGGCAGGAAGCCGGGTCTAGAGCTGTGAGTTAAGATACCCTCACGGAGAATTGCTAAACTGCATAAGTAAAGGAGTTCTCTAAAGGAAGATCTTTAAATCTAAAGAATTGTAAGTCAGGAGCTGAACCTTAGGAGTGGATCCAGGTGGGTCGAGAGGCAGAAAACAGATGAAGAAATGAGAAGAGATTGCGTAATCACGGCACCTACGACACACAGTGGCTGAAAGAACACTTTCAAGGACTCGGTTTTCTCATTCTTTCGTTGCTTGTTTCTTTCTTTATACGACACAGTAATTTACCACTGAGTGACTAGCATCACTCTCTTCCAGGACTTCTCTTCCCCTGTACACTGTATAGACTCTGTAAAATGTTCGTGACAAAGTTTTACAGATCTGAACTGTTTAGTCGCACCTTCTGGTGCATCTGCCTGCAATTTGACTGCATCTTCGTTAGATGGTTCTCTTTTCATTAAGAGGTACAGTGGAATTTTTTCTTTCAGTTCGATGGATATAGAGTAATCAAAAAGAATTCTATAAACTATATGCAATTAAAACCCCTAATGATAAAACTATTTAACTGTGACAAAATAAGATAAAACATAATCAAAATTTTAGGCAAACAAGTATTACACATTTTTAGTGAACATCCATAACCTAAACAAAATCTCGCTATATTATCTTTACACTAAATCAATTCTTAATAGCCTTAATTTGGATTTGATTATCTATTTTTACTCTCCCACTTATACATGGAGCTTTGAGAGATTTTTATAGAAATAAGATTGTATTGCCTCCAGGCACAGCTGCTCTGCCACTCTAAGATTTGAAGTCAGAATTAACTGTGAAGCTGGTTAGATATTTTTGAATTAGCATATTTCTCCACAAAATAACTCTGGAGGCACACAAGACAGGCTTTGTTGTTGACTTATCCAAACTTCACACATAACCGCCCCTCCCCGTCACCCGCTCAGTCTTGGGTCCCCTTACTTCTTGACCTACCTTTTCCCCATGCAGCGAGAATTTGTCTTGAGGCAGAATTATGACATTTGTAAGGATTTCAGTGGTGTCTGCTGAGCTCTAGCTGCCTTAAGGCTTCCTTAGAAACAATGAGGACAACCTGACACCAGTCCTGGTGGAGAGAACCTTATCCGTAGAAACAGTAAATGTCGACAACTACCATTTCCATTTCTTTTAACTGTATCCTATTTTAAAGTAGAAAGCATAAAGAATAATATAGTAAAATTCTATGATTTTGCTAAATGTCGTCAGCTTATTTTCTTGAGAATATTTTTTTGTTCTCTTTCTGATGAACCCGTGCCTGACAAATACCCTAAGAAAGGGAGCTATTCAAACACTAATTGTTTTTGACACCCTTACACTTGGGCTCTCAAACAGAATCAGACGCCACCTGTAACCGTCAGCATTAAATATTTTTAAGGAGACTTTTCTAGGCCAGGAATGTAGAACAATTTGGGCGATTTCACATTTTATTCAAACATCAGTGTCTCCTATTTACTATGTAGTCAAGTAGAAGGAAGAAAAGACTGAGCAGGGCTCCTGCCTGAAGCTGTCCTGTGGGGAGATGAAAGAGGCCTTTCTAATTTATACTCCAGGCAGGACAGCCTTTCTGGCTTAGTCATTATCGTACAGACTCTTAAGCAGGAACAGAGCAGGTTAGGAAATTCACAAGTAGTGAGGACTTCAAGTGGTTTTAAAAGGACATTTATGCAAGAAATAACAAATGGCTTTCACTTAATGAGCATTCACAAATGTGTGCTGAAGGCTGAAACCAAATTGAGTGAAAAGGAGATAAAGAACTATTACATAAGGAAAGTAATGTCCTTGACTTGCCTGAAATAGTTGTTATGATTAATATGTCTCTTGTTCTGTTTGTGTTCAATAGTGGACTATCATTATGATCTTTTAAAAAGTTTTGGCTCGCTCTCAATTTCTCCCTTTGCTTGTAAAGTGGGTTCAGAATCTGGGTTTACATAAGGAGTCAGTGGACAGACTTTAGACATTCCTTGAACTCTGTACTTTTGTTTTATATTTCGTGTTTGCTTCTCTTTCCAACCCCCCTCCCCAGCTCCACCCTGTGAAAGATCTATTGGTTTTATCAAATGTCTCTGCCCCTCAAAAAGTAGGTTTAAAGAATAATAATTGATTTTGTTGTTTGATTACTGGTTTGTTAGAAGTTTACTCTTTTTCCACATGTTGTATTTTTACATGTATATCTTAAAAGGAAGCCACTTTTATGGTAATGGTTTGCCATTTGAGAACTAAACTTTCACTGTCCTAATCACAAATGTGGAAAACATGTCAGATGGTTGGCAGATCTACAATTACAGTGATAAATAAATTGTTTAGGATAAACAGTCAAGACCCGATGAAATGGTGCTACCGTGGAGGTTCACTCAGGACACAGGGAGGGGGCAGCGTCATCTCTACCTAGGACAGTCACGGGTCTTACTGGATCCCCGGGCAGGGAGGGGCGCAGGGCTCACCTGGGCTGTGCAACTTGGAACAGGCAGGGGGAAGAGAAGCCTGGAAGGGAGCAGTCAACAAAGCCATTGGCTTCAGAAAGTCCGGGTAAGGAGAGGATGGAGGTGCAGTTTCAGTAGAGTAGTAGAAACTGAAGCCAGAGAGCATTGAGAGAGAGAGAGAGAGAGAGACAGAGACAGAGACAGAGAGAGACAGAGAGAGAGAGAGAGAGAGGAGTTAGAGTGAGAAGAGTGAGAGTGAGAGTGAGACTGAGAGTTAGAGGAGTTAGAGTTAGAGTTCTGTTGCAGATCACCACAAGAAAGCAAATATAGCAATATAGTGAGTCACATTAATTTTTTGGTTGCCCAGTGCATACAAAAGTTGCTTTTATACTATACTGTTAAGTGTCAATGGCATTTTGTTGGGGCGGGGGGGGAGGCGGGAATGTACATACCTTAATTTAAAAATGCTTTATTGCTAAGAAATGGTAACTATCATCTGAGCCTGTTGGGAAAATGGAGCCAATTGACTTGCTCGATGCAATCGCCACAAACCTTCAGTTTGTTTAAAAAAAGAAAAAAATCTATGGAGTGCACTAAAGCAAGGTACAGTAAAACATGGTATGTTGTATATACAGAAGAATTATTAGGAAACAAAAAACATCTTTCGGATGTGAAAATTTCAGTAGCAGAAAAAACACAGTACAGTATCTGGAAAAGCATAAACAATAGAGGGTCCTAGGGGGAGATCGGGAGGAAAATGGAGAATTGACAGATAACCTTTCTGTTTGACCATGGGTACAATTGTATTATAAAATTTTGGAGACAAGTATGAAAGAGTGATAGGCACAAAGAAAATAAGAGGCAGTTATTAACTCTAGATAAAAGAAAAGTGACATGTAATCATAACAAACTAGTTGAACTTGACATAGCCTCGAATGCTATTTTACAGTTCTAATAATATAAATGCTGTGGTAGCCAGACCACAAGGTGGCCCCCAATCATCACTGCCCCGCCTCGGTGTTCACATCCTTATGTAATCACCCCAAAAACATTTTTCAGGGTTAGTCTGTTAATAGTCTGTTAGTCTGAATACAGCAGAAATAATAGTATGTCACCTCTGAGGTTAGGTTGGAAAAGATACTGTGGCTTTTGTCTTGGGCGTTCTGTCCTGCTTTCTCCCTCTCTTTCGGCTCTGGGGAAGCCATGCGCGAGCAGCCCTTTGGAGAAACCTAAGCCGTGAGGAAATGAAGCTTCACTCCATCGTCACAGGAAATCAGTAAGTAATGGCTAATGTCGATTAACCAAGTAGCAGCAGGAGGGGCATCAGTAAGGTAGAGAGTCAGGGACAAGAGTGTGCTCTGTTTCATGGGAGGCCTTCTGGATTCCTATGTAAAGTAACCATTAACTTGAAAGACAATTAAAATTTAGAAATATCAGAGCTTTTAATGAGCAACAGGTGGGTGGTCCTGATAGGAGGACATCTCCAAGGGCAGTGAAATTTATCCCTATAAAGATATATCCATAAGCCAAAATCTCTTCTTTGATTCATTCGTTATGCCTTCTTTTCTCTTAAAATACAGACTGCCCTACTTTTTCTTTCTTTTCCTTCCTTCCTTCCTTCCTTCCTTACTTCCTTCCTTCCTTCCATCCTTCCTTCCTTCCTTCCTTCCTTCCTTCCTTCCTTCCTTTCTTCCTCCTCCTTCCTCCTCCTTCCTTCTTCCTTCTTCTTTTTTCTTTTTTCATTTTCTCTCTCCCAATATTGTATATGAACCTAAAGGGGACGCTCTCTGCTCTGGCTCTCCGCAGGTCGGTTGTATGTGATCTAGCCCCTGAAGTGCATTCCTAGAGCGGTCGGTGATGATGAGTCAGTGACAATAGCGCGTCTAGCTCAGGATAATCAATGTGCCTTACGGACAAAGTGCACACTCATCTAACCTTTTTTTGTATATGCTCTGTAGATATTGGTCAGTGATTTTGCAGCACATATCTCAGTATTTCCTTCCCTTGTCATTAATGTGATAGAAAACAATGACGGAAATGAGATATAGAGAAAATCGAGCAGCACTCTTTCTTTTTTTTTTTTTTTTCTTTTTGCCTTTTAGAACAAAAGGAGCCTTTTAGTGCTGCTGCATAAGAACTTAATGGCTAATCTATAGCCACGGAATCCTTAGAAAGCAAGAGGATGAGATGAAATTAGCATTTTGAAACATTAATGTTATAATCACTGGCTCTTTTGTAACTATGTGTCTTACTGCATTATACTGGCCCGAAGAAAGAGGAGGATGTAGTTAGTATCGAGAGACCTGTTTGTGCTTTGGAGGGGACTGGTGGCACCCTTGTTATGTGATTACTTGTCCTGTAGTCTAGGTAAGGAAATACATTTTAAATATTTATCTACTTTAAAAGGACCTGTAAATTTATTGAAGAAAAAGTTGACATGCATTAAAAAACTGAATGTCCCATGGACTCCCAAGTAAATTAGAAATTGTTAGTGTTAGCCGTGATGACATTATTGTGATGTGACAGCATTTGGCTTAAACAGTTTCACCACTTATTAGCACTGATATTAGAATAAATGATAACGATCATTAAGTGCTATGTACATTATCATTTAACTAATCATGCTTGCAGTCTCCTTCTATTAGTCAACCCTCTTTTGGTTAATTAGTCAGAGAAGCTGTCTAATCCCAATTTCTAGAGGAATAATGAACATTGAAATATGCTAAAGAAAGTGACAGTGTATCACCATTTACCTTGCATATGACTTTATTTACCCTCACCTAGTCCATTATAGCAGCCTCAAGGTTAAAAGATTCTGGCAATTTTTCTATTGTGAAATATGATAATTAGGCTTATTAAATTATCTGTGCATACTGTACCCATTAAAGCACTTATGCAGGAGAAAAGTGCTAATAAGATATGCAAATAAAAACAAAATTCTCATTTACCACTTTTATCCATATTGAAAGATGAACCAATAAATACTGTTTAGATTTAACATTAAAAATGTTAATAATATCTTGTACTTCAGTTCTGACAAGCCAGTAACTCAAAATCTATAACATTTTGAGGCTACAAATATAAGACACGACTAAGAAATTTTCATTATCGGTCCTTTTATTACTTACTTATTAATATAATTAGCCTGAGGAGTTCTTAAGCTGATATTTGATAAACCACGAGCAGGGTCTTATTTATAATCCAAAGTATGTATTATCGCTGGGTGAAAAGCATATTTTCATACCTTTTTCATAGTCTTCTCCATGTCCCAGAGGAGAAGAGAAAAGATAGGGAAAAGAATCTTTTAAAATTCACTGTGATCTGTCATCAAGCACCTTTTCAAACAATGATGATGCTCTGCTTCTGAATGTGCAGGCAGACATCCAGGCAGGGCCTGGCGCATGGAGAGTTGTCCGGTACAGTCGCCCAGGGCTGAGAGAAGCACTGCCCAGGAGCTTGGCTCTCCTGGGATCTGTGCTACACTTGCAGCCTTTGGCAGCAGCATCCTCTGTAGTAAGTCTCAGGCATTTCATCACTTCTTAAACACTGGTCTTTCTGTTTGCTACTCACTTGCCAGAAACAGGACGTGGCCTATTACTCTCCATTCTGTTAACCCCGTTTCTCTTCATTCACTGATTCCCCATTCCCTTTCTTCACCTAAACATAAACATGATCTGCTCAGGGTGAGAAATAAATACATTCAGTAATGGCAGGAAGTAAGGGAAGTCAGTGGTTCTGGCTACTATGTTGTAAAAACATAACATTTTCTAAAAGTTAACTCTGTGTCTTCTACATCTTTGTTTCAAAGCCAGAAAAGGGGAAGATTTTGAAAGTACATTTTTAAATAATTATTTTGTGATGAGGTTTTACTAGTATATTCTCCTTGTGGTCATTTCTATGCCCCTAGGTCCATGCCTATGTGCTTTAAAATGCATAATTTATTTTTTTTTCCATGTTGCATGCCCAATAAGGTTAGTCACACATTCCTCTTCTAAGCATACCTCCAATCCTATCTAGAATTCCCTTATAGTTTGCATTAAGATTTTTTTTTATCCCTGTTACTACTATTCTCTTTCAAGAAATATTGAACACTATTTCTACTTTAAAACCAGGAGTAAAAGACTATACATGTACAAATTATTGCCTTGGCAAAGCCCTCTCTATTTCAGTAAATAACTCGGCACTAGTGTTACACTTCACTGAGAGGTTTGGTTTGGTTTGGTTGAATCATTCCTTATATTCTTTTGCTTCTTCCTTCATTTTTGAGGTTAACTTTATATTAAAGAATAACATAAATGTAGAAGAGTACACAAATCCTAAATAAGTGGCTTGATGAATGCTCAGGAAGTGAATTTACCTGTGGAACCAATACCCAGAACCAAAAACAGTATTAGAAGCATAGAAGCTTCTTCCGACTCCTCCCATTTATAACCTTACATCCCACACACATCCTGACTGTGACAGCATAGTCTTACTTTTTACAAATGTAGTGATAGACTGTGTGTCCATGTTGTTGTCTGAAGTCATAATTTATTCATTGTTATTGTTATTTAGTATTTCTATAGATATGTCACAATTTTTTTTTTTTTCATTTACTGGTGTATACTTATTTTGTTTCCAGATTTGGGTTATTACAAATAGTACTACTAAAAACATTCTTATGCATGTCTTGTGGTTTTGTCAGGTAAAGACCTAGGCATGTAATGGCTGTAGCAGATACTGTCCAGCAGTTTTCCACAGTGATAGTATCAGTTTATACTTCCGTCAGCAACCTATGAGAGTTTCGTCTCAACAATTCTGGTAGGATAGCCTGTTGTGGTTTTGATTTGCATTTTTCTTATGAGTCACTCGAGTACCTTTTCATATGTTTCTTGGCTCTTTGGATATATACCGTTATGTGAAGTGCCTGCTCAGGTCTACTGTCCAGCAGTTTTACACAATGATAGTATCAGTTTATACTTCCGTCAGCAACCTATGAGAGTTTCGTCTCAACAATTCTGGTAGGATAGCCTGTTGTGGTTTTGATTTGCATTTTTCTTATGAGTCACTCGAGTACCTTTTCATATGTTTCTTGGCTCTTTGGATATATACCGTTATGTGAAGTGCCTGCTCAGGTCTTTTTCCTGTTTTTCTGTTGGCTCACAGGTGGTTTTCATATTGAGAATAAATAGATTTTGACACAACTTAGAATTCTATAACACTGCCTATTAAAAAAAAAAACTGTCACTTTTATAGTCATATAATCCAAATTGCTCAGATATTCCAGTAAGAGACCTAGAATGACAAGTCTGGTCAATATTACACGTTAAAAGAGCAAAGCGTGTTGTAGACTCTGGCACCTGCTCGCCTTCTCCTGCTAAGTCCTCGGCAGGATGCTTGTCCATTGTCCTCTTCTCCTTGTTGTCACATGACAGCAACTGCGGGCCCCTCTAGCTTCTCTGACTGAACCGTGGACGCTCCAAGAACATCACGCTGGAAAAGCTGACTATGTCTTAGTAAAGACGTCAGAAAAACATTCGTTGAATGAATGGATACATGCACGAATGGGCAAATGAGTGAATGTGTGATACATGAAGGAAAGAATAAATGAACACATAACTGGTTCTTGAAGTCAGGCCTCCCAACTCTGTTTGATGTAGTAGCTTCCTTTATGTCCAAATATTTACTACTAGTGAGGAAATATTGCTGGAGTGTGGCAAATTATTGTCCTAAAATCTTGTGCTCAACCTGTAGCTGACAAACATGAATTAGGGGCAAGATCAAGAATTAGGGGAAGTATAAACTGATACCATCACTGTGGAAAACTATTGGACAGTCTCTGCTAAGGCCAAAGATATGCAAACCCAATAAAACAGCAATTACACGCCTAGGTGTTTACCTGACAAAACCACAAGACATGCAAAAGAATGTTCTTAACAGTAAATCTAAAGTTACATTTAGATTTACTTTTATGATAAAAGTTGAATGGCTTCTTTATAAACTACTTTTAAATACATAGTCTATTATCAAAGGAAAATATATTCTTTATATTTATCTCAAACACATAATTCTATTATTGATGAGTTTGAGCCATATTAAGTGAATAAAATGTATGTTTATCGTAGAAGGTGACTTTCATTTGTCTCAAAAAAAATCTAGTAATTTCCAAAGTCAAATATGCAACATGTTACTTAAGAGTTTTAAATTGAGAAAGTGTTAGTATGAAGTAGAAGCTATTCTTTTTTTTTTTTTTTTCTAATGTCAATTCTAGTCTGTGGAAGGGGAAAAAGATATGTGGTTTACTAAAGTATGTGATCCTGAGTTTACCACTTCTCATGTTTCTTCCTCTGTGAAATGTAGTATTAGATAAATAAACAGTTATTCTTGTATGCCTTAGACCTCCCTCTCTCTTTTTAATATTTAATATCCATTTTGATTAACATTTATAGTCAAGATCTAAAATTTAGCAACTCAATATCTAGTCTATTTTGCTTGTTACACTTGAACCAACTGAGCTGCCATTTGGGATCAACTTTACCCATTAAAAGTAAAGTAAATGTTGTGTTTGTTTAAAAAACAATGTATTTGAGTTGTCTTATGGAAACATCTATTAAGAGAGACTGTTAAAAATACAGAAAAATATAAAGGAAAAAACTTATATGGAAACATTACTGGCATTGATCTTTCTAATTTTTAAAATGCATACATTTTTAAATTGAGACATGCTGTGCACAATCACTTTGTTTTGAATATTTTCCTTTTACCATGAAATCCTCTTGACAATGTTTTCACAGCTGTGTAGTATCTGTAGTAAGGCTGGGGCCATACATTATTTAACCGGCTTCCCTAGGGTTTGACCTTTAGATGCTTCTAAAATTTTTACCATCATAATAAATAGCAGCATTTCTTCAGGACAAAGTTAACAGATGGACAGTTTTAAAGCTTTGTGTGCACATTGCCACGCTGACCTGGATACGGTGAAGGCATTCCACTCAATTATACTCCTTTCGGCAGCAATGGCTCTGTCCATTCCTCAACCCTCGAAAGCACTAGGTGTGCCTCAAAACTTTTACCAGTTTGACAAAATGATGTCTCATTGTTGTTCTCCAAGTTTAATTAGCAGTGAAACTGTATCTTTTTCTATCATTTATTATAACTGATAGAATATGAGAGGCAGGGAGACCAGAAAGGGCAGAGGGGTGGGTAGAGATACTTTTCTTAGTATTTCTTTTCAAACTATGGTATCCATTAAGGGAAAATTATAAACTTCAATGTTATTTTCTCTATCTTATTGATCCAATTGGAACAATTATTATTACTGTTTATTTGTGATGGTTTTTCAATGCTGCCAGTTCAAGAGTAGGTTTTATTGATACATTTTGACTATTAATAACAATAATCAGAAAATTAACTCTTGATTTATTGGAGTAATGAATTGAGAGAAGAGGATGGAAATCAGAGAGCTAAGTCCCCATGGCACCTAACAGGTTAAGGCATAGCTGGAATCTCAGAGGGACTCACGCCTCCTTCCCAGGGGTTTTGGGTCAGTAGGCAGCAGCTTAATAGATATATAAAGATGCTTGTGATGAAATTTGCTCTACTTGATGCCAGCAGAACCAGTCGAAAGGTAAAGAAACCACGCCAACCAACTACCTTTTCTTCCAGATGATTTTAACACCCGTTTTAATAGATTTCTTTTTACTGAATTTACCACATGAATTCATTTAACAAGAGATATTTCAACAATGAAGAAGATATTTGTACATTATGATTACTTTGCTAAATGCAATTTATGAAATTATTAAATATACCCTATTTACTTCTAGGAAGAATTTGAGATGGCTTACAAAAGAGACATGTAATAATCCTGTAATTATAAGAGAAAACAGACACTTTAAGAAAACAGAAGTGAGTGGCTCCTTAGCTAAGAGCCTTGGTTCTCAACTTTAGCATCTATCCAAATCACACAGGGGGCTTATCAAAACACAGGTCACTGGCCTCAACGGGAATTACTGATTCAGCAGGTCTGTGGTGGACATGAGAATTTACATTTCTCATAAATTCATAGATGCAGCTCATCCAGAACCGCATGTTGAGAACCACAGATCTAGATTATCCTGGTTTTGTTTGTTTGTTTTTTGAGCCTGTGGAAATCATTGATTATTATTAGTTTTTCATATTAAATGGTTTATTTTTTTGTGAACCATATTTCTCAGTATCTGATCATACCTAGGAATAGCCATGTTATTGTTTTCATAAAGCTCTTCATATGGATATGGAGGATACAGTTGGTTCTGTGTCCCAGTGGTTGTGAGCTTGGCCATATTAGACACACCTAGAGAGTTTTAAAATAACACCAATATGAAACCTCATCTCCACATTTTCTGACTTAGTTGGTTCATGCTGGGGCCTAGACACTATATTTTTTTAAACTCCCCTTGTCATTCCAGTATTTGCCAGAATTGTAAGCCACTGACAAGTAGAGAGAAAAATAGCTCATATTGCCAATAGATAATCGATTGTTTTACTTGTTGCTTGAGTTTTTTTTTTTTTTTCCTTTTTTATTTCCCCCATCACTGTGTGGAGGTGCTCATTCCTATTTTTTATCTGTGGGATATGTTTTTGGTTCTTAAGTATGCCATTTTGTTCTTCTCTTAATTAGATTTCATCTGTTTTTGATGAACCATTTCTCTAATCCATCAAGGTCATTTTAAATTCTGTTTCTTTTTTCTAAAGTGTTTAACCCCTGCCCAACTAAGTATCATGTGCAAGTTTAATGAGCAGATTTTCAATTTCCTAATTGAGACTGTGCTCATTAAGTTTTAATATTTTATAATTTTATTGCAAATTATTTCTACCATGTGGGTAATGCTACCTTGACTTTGCCCTGGTCATGCACATTTTCATTATCAGTGAACATTTATTTAGTGCTTAGTAGTTGTGTAATATTGAATCAAATTCTGTGACTTCTACATAGTTGGAAATAAGTGTTGGATCTGACTCCATGTAGTTTTAGCTCTAAGAAGAAAGTGTATATAACATGAGCTCTATTTGCACATTATAGCATGAGCATTTAAACATTAAAATTGAACATTGAAAATATAGCTCTTAGGTAAAGTGGATGTAATGTAATGACCTAACTATGGCTTACTAGGATAGAGAGATAAGACTACTAGCCACTACTTACTAGCTGTGTAACCTTGAAGAATTTACTTGCTCCTTGAACCTCAGTTTCATCACCTATAAAATGGGATCTTAATCATTCCTGCATTGGTTTGTCGTAAGAATTTAAATCAGGTAACACATGAAAAATTCTCAACAGAGCCTAACAAATAGCAGCAATTCAAATAGTAACAATTGAGTTAGTCGAGGAATTGATAGAAGGCATTTTAGTTTTGGTTTGACAAGGCTGATAATTCATAATCCATGTGACACAAGAATGATTGGTCTGAGATCTGTCTTCTTTGACTAATGAGGCTAATCTGGAACTTTCGGTTTTTACAAGTTTAAGCATGTTTTTCTGTAAGCAAAGTTTAGATTTCCATTCTCATATGCTATATTTATTATTAGAAAGTATGCTTTTGCATATAAGGATAGCTACTAAGTGACAGAGTCAGAACTCAAACTCAGGACTTCTGTCTGCAAGTTGTTTATTGCTAAATGGTAGAAACAGAGAGACTAGATTATCCCAGATATAAGGAGTGAAAGGAATAGGAATCTATTTCAGAAAAATTAGGTTCCAAAAAGAATGAAGTAGCCAGTATTTGACCACTTACAACAATGTCAGACATTGCCAAGTGCATTATTTACGTTGTCTCAAACTGAATCTTAGAGAAGTTAAATAAAGTGCCTAAAATTATAAAGCTGATAAATGACAGAGCCAGAAACTGAACCTAGATCTGTGACAGCAAATTCCATTCTCTACATCAGTTCAATAAATTGCCTATCTTTGAATGGAATCATGAAATTACTCTTTCTGGAATGGAAGATGCACTCAAAAATATCAGAATTAGAGTACAGAAAGATAAGGTGGAGACAGGAGTTGTGTTCAACTTCCTGCATTGTGACAGAATATTTGGGAACAAACAGCTGAGAGATTTTCTCTTGAGTTTAGCATATATTTAAATTAAATAGCTGAAAAAGAAGGTGTCTGGGAATAGAGAGGCTGTAGATGGATTAGATGAGGATTTTAGAAAAAGAGATAGATTGGAAGGTATGGGTTTAGAAAGGTAGGCAATTTCTATACTTTATCCTCTTTTCTCCATTGGTTGACTTAAAATCAGTAAACATCAAGGGTGATCTCTTTGAGCCCATAAAAAAATAACAGGTTTTTGGCGAAACAATTTTTATAGCACTTTATAGATTTCAGAGTGCTTTTACGCAGATTATTTTATTTAATCTTAACATATTGGTGGGCAAGTTTACAATTTGCTTCTGTTATCCTAAAATATCATAAGTACAATAAATATGTTTATATCAAATTGGTTTGAAGTCACGACTATACTGGAGTTTCTTTGATATGTTTATTTCATTATAAATTACAAGTTCAATTATGATTAAAAATAAAAACGTGGGAAATTTGGAAAATACCGACCATCAGGCAGCGTCATGGAGGATCTTTGCTTTTCTTCCCTCTCATTTTACACCTCCTTTTTCCATCTCAAAAATGTCACGACCACTGCTGCTCAGACATGTTCAGAATGAAGTAATTTTCCCCATGTAACACAGTTTTGAGTCCCAAACTATCAGTTTGATGAAAATCTATATTTTTCAGGCTTGCGTTACCATAGCATTTGGAGTCATTAAAAAAAACAAAGAACAAACAAACAAACAAACAAAACTTCGTAATGAATTTTGTCTGAAGTTTGATAATTTGCAAAACCTCTTTTTTTTCCGTGAATTAGAATTATACAAAGAAATATCTAGTGAATCATGAAAGTGGAAACTGCAGATACTGAATTTCTCAGAAAGTCTTTTTTGCCCTATACCACTAGATTGGACTAAAATTAGACTTAGTCAAGTTTATTTGTCTATTTATAAAAAAAACATTTTTTAACTCCTAAATTATTTCTATTTTTGTTCTTTGACCTGGCTTGACTGGCATTATCCCACTGAAGTATGATCTGAACTATTTAAAACACTCTAAAGCAGAATTATTTCTGCCAGACAGTAAAATGTTCTTACCTTTCATGAATGGCTACCTTCTACTCCAAAAATGTTTACTGTTTTAAATCTTTTGCAAAATGAAAATAAATGTCTACGTACGTTAACGGATACGATTTTTGGTCTGACTGACCATTTATATGTGTGTGCCAAAACCAGTACTAGCTAATACGTTCAGTGAGAGTTCAGTTCTCTCTCTTAACCCCACGCCTACTCACCCACATCCCCAGAAAATTATTTATAAAATTTGACCAAATTAAGCATCATTTTGCTTATGATATATATTAGTAACTTTTTTCATTTAGACTTTTTCCTTTATAGAATTTGTACTTACTGTGATCATTGAAAGAAACCAAAGCTTTAAAATTACTGCATTATTACCAGTGTGATGTAACACAGTATAGCTGAAGGAAAAAATACTATAGCGGGGGACTCAGTTTTGAATTTCAGCTTTGCTGCTTATATACTGGCAGTTACTGAGTCTCCGTCCACCTTGGTTTTATCATCTGTCAACGTACGGAAATTATGTCTGCCTCATTACGGTGTTTGCAAAAACTGAACTGAAGAGGCCACGCAAAGCACTATGCATTCAGTGCATTGTTAACTGTTATTATTGGTGATATTATTTGGTGCCGACGATGTGGTTGGCTGGGATAGAGACTAAACTCTGGAAATATTTGAGTTTTGTTAATTTTAGAAACAGAGAAAAAGAAAATCACCATCTGCCAAATTATATCAACTAGCTTCCTTGTCCTGTGCTGCCTAAGCACGTCCCCCTTCCTGGCTCACTAAGAAGTGCCCCTGGATGGACCACGGAGCGGTTTACATGACTGTGAGCAGCACTGGTCCAGTCAGGTGGCTTGACTGCAGAGCCATGTAATGGTAGCCCAGGTAGCTTATTTTTATGTCATTTTGAATAATTTTTCCATTTTACTTGTACTACTACTGAACCAACTTCAACACATTTTCAGTTTTCCGCTTTAAAAGTTTACTTCCAAAAAAGTGTGATAGACATGCTCCCGTTTTATTTCAAATGATGTAGAAGACCTGCGAGATCTCGTAGGCCTTGATATCAGTATTTAGACATTGTCGCTCCTTCCTGCACATAGTTAAAAACATCTAGAGCTTGGCTGAATATCCAGGTATAAGGAAGCACATGTTAATTTTTCACTGGTTATATGCATTTATGTCATAGCGACTGATTCAGGAAAAATGGATTAGTACATAACATTACTGTTGCAGCAATAAAGTAAGGGCTGCCTCTTAAGGTAGAAAATGGGGAAATCAAGTTAAGGGAAATCTAATCGCTCTAATTATTTTACTGGAATTTTAAAAGAATGGATCAATAATGATATTTTGTTTCAGGCTATTAACAGCCAGAACTTTGGCTCACAAAATTAAGAAATCATTTCTTGTTATTTAAACTTAAATATGATGGCAGAGATTTTTGTGCCATGAATTGAGAGCCTGATCTCCGGCTATTTTGTTCCATACTTGGTATAATACAGTACACTGTTCTCAGCCAAAGCCCTATGTTGTCTGGGCAACTCCCGTTGCCATAGCAATGAAATTCTTTTGCTGGAGCAGGGCGAATGCTAATTGTAGCCATTTGTTGTTCCTTCTGTCGATCCCTTAACTAGCACAGTTGTAGAGCAGCCAGAGACTCTGGGTGAACAGCACAGAGTGCCCCCAAAAGCATTGCCGCTGAAGGCAACCGGCTGCTCTGCTTAAAAAATCATTTGAGCAGCCGACAGTGCTGACGGTGCCACTATGTGGGCAGAAGCACAGCTTGACTCAGACCCTGACAACTGTTGATCTGGGAC
>NW_006437828.1:1651301-1669450 GCF_000325575.1 Pteropus alecto
AAAACCTGTTGAGAAGGTACCGATGACATGGAGATTAATTTGACACCAGTCCCTCAGAGATAGGTGCTAGGCAAATCATAAGGCATATCATAACAACTGTTTATCCAGGCTAAACTCAGTATTGGAATACCCAGAGGCCTTAGGAGATAGACCAATGGTTCTTCCTTTTATTTGCATCTGAAACTGCATTCCTGTGGCCTAAGGTAAAAATATTCATTTGGTTGGAACCAGCCAATTGTAATTCACATAGGTATTAGATTCCCTTTGTACCGGTCACTCCCTCTTCTCTTTATACTCCCTTATTTTTAGAGACTTATTATTTAGCTTCTAGAAATGAGTTGAAACTGAAAATCAACTCAATGTAAATGAGAACAGACTCTTTTTGAAAAATAAATGACAAAGTAGTATCTACCAATTGTATGGTCTTTCATGCTAGTTTAATCTGAGAAAATGTTCTTAAACCTGGCAAGTAGTGATTCATTGTAAAACCTAATTGCTCTAGGTACTTGGGGAAGAAAAATTGAATGGTAAGAGAAATTATAATGGTAAGAGAAAATGTGAGATACTATTGCATCTTCCATTTAAAAGCGTATTGACCTGCAAAAGTGGTCAAGTTCCTGAGGTTTTTAAAGCCAGCTACTGTGTAAACATAGTAATAAATTTCAAGGTAGTTTTATAGGTACAAATTTAATATATACACGCCCCTTAATTGAATAGACTGAAGGTGCATCCTGGCTGAAATGTTCTTAAAATTCAGAGGAACTAATATCATAGGCTTGTTATATCAAGGCATTCCTCACTATAACTTTGTTTATTTGTATTGAAATAGTCAAGATTGGCATTAAGATGGCCCGAATCATAACTACAGATTTCTCTCTTTGCTGTAGAGCTGGGAAGAAGGCCTTTCATTTAATGTGATTTTTTTTTTTTTTTTTTTTTTTTTTTTTTTACCTTGAAAGAACTTCATGTATATTTAATGTTCTTATCACTTGCCTGCTCTTTCTGGGGAGTCAGCTCCCAGAGTTCATTCAGTGCCCTGAAAGAAATTAGTTTCTGATGATAGTGATCATAATAAGTCATTTGCATGCTTCAAACACTAAACAAATTAGTCCCATCTTATTGATTAAAATACTCAATCTAAATTCCAGGGACCAAAGACTTGAAATTTATTTGTGAAAATTTTCTAAGACCTACTGTTTTCTTCTTTTCATAATTTTGAAGACAAAAAAAAATACCTATAAATCATGAAACAAATACTATTTGCTAAGTATTCTATGCATTTTATTTGTGAATTTTATATGCAAGGTATCTCAGACATTCCTTAATAAGCCTGATGGAAAATTTCAAAAGGTTATTTTCATTAAATTCTCAACTTTAAAATATTTGGCCATACTTCTGAAGCATAATAGATGAGAAAAGCACTCTAAAAAAGTAAGAAATACTCTTACTTCCTCAGTCAACCGAGATCACGTTACTGTCAAATTTGCCACCAATCATGGCTTTGAGCCCCCTCAAACGATCAGGTCTCTCTTAGGGATCTGCAAAGAAAGGAATTCTAAAGTTCCTGGAATTCTAAAATATCCTGGCTATGAAGATGCACATCTATTTTTCCTTGGCAGAGAGAATTTGTATTCACACAAAACCTAGCAATGGGCTGGATGATAACTGGCAGGATAGATTCCCATCATGATCAGGCCACACAGTACCCGTCTCGAGAAATAAGAGTAGGGTGTCCATCCTCCTCACCTTGCCGAAGTTCTTTTCCTTAACGGCTAGAGAGACGAAAGGCCCAAAACCTGAATATGGGGTGAGGAGTGCTCTACTATTATGGAGTGTTCTGAAAGCACCATAATAGGTCTCATCAGGAAAGCTAGCTCTCTGAGAGTCCCCAGCAACTTTCTTCCTGGAGCAGAAACATTAGGTCTCATCAGGAAAGCTAGCTCTCTGAGTACATAGAGTCCCCAGCAACTTTCTTCCTGGAGCAGAAACAGCCATTTCTGATCGTGTTCCATAGCCTTCAGGTGTAAAACCCTGCCGCCCAATGTGTTTTACTGGATGCTTTGTAGGCCTTTGCTTCTAGCGAGGCGACGCGTCCAACATCTGGCTAGCTAAGCTCATTTGGACCAAGACAGACTAATGCGTTCATTCCCAAACAATTTATAGCGGAAGGTGACAGTCCACAGACTTGATTGGAGTGGGACTTACACAAGGACCGTCACCAGGGGAAAAAGTTTAATATGAGGAAAAGGATCCAGGAGAGAGACGGGTTCCCCTACCCTCAGTCTGGTGTAGAAGACAGAATTAGCACTTTCTGAAATAAGAATCTGAAATAAGAATCATTCAAATGTGAGACAGCTGCCCACCGAGGAGGGAGCGTGTCCACAGTAGGATGTAACTCAACCCAAGAAAAAAGGTGGTCTGAGTGCTAAGTTCGGTGACCCTCTCCTTCAGCTTGAGATTTCTTTTGATTCAGGTCCAGTGGCCCGGACAGGACCAGATGAAACATTGAGTGACCTGAATTTTAAAATTCGATCTTAAGCCCTTCTCAGACCACTCACTCCTTGTCCCTCCTTTTAAATAAAGGAAATTCGAAGGAGCTATGTATATCCCTATTATGATCCTCCTACCATACCCTCCAGGAAGGTTGATGACTCATTCTAGCAATGCATAGACAGAAGTTGGCTGATTTAAAAATCTACATGTAAAATCTGTACCTTATATGAATATTAGAAGATCCAGTCACTGTTGATCTATGTCAGAGTTCCCAGGACATTATCTGGAAATCCCTCCCTAAGTTTGTGTGCTGCCTCAGTGACAGTCCTGAATAATGATGGTGATTTTTTTTTCAGGTATTGGTGGTTGGTTACATGGGTCACCTTAGCGACCTGTTATTGTATTTTTCAGTATTTCTGTGTTTTACAGTTTGATTCACTTTTGTGGTTATTTTTTCAGTTATTTGCAGCCAAATATGTCATCTTCACAATTTAGCAGTGTCATCTGAATTATTAATTATACCCAGCGTTAAGTGATTTGCTCCTAAGAAAACTAGTCAGAAATGAATATTTCTAACTGTTGATTCTATATTCATAAATTTTTGCATCTCAGCATGATTTTTTTAACTTTTAGGTGATAATTCAAGTTTTTAATTTTTAAAACTTAAATTTGTTTTTCTCTTTCTCAGTCATTGCATGAAAATTAGTCAAGCCAGAAACTAGCACTATTTAAATTATAAATTGTATATAATGAGAAAAACTCTCTCAGTGGCTCCAAACCTTTTTGTTTTTCATAATCACCTGGACAGCTTCTTTAAAAAGTAGTTATATGTGCCTCATCCCAGACATACTGAATCATAACTGGCTAGATGCTCAGAAACTGTTTTAAAACAAATTATTGTGTCTCAAAAAATTATTGTGTCTCTCTGATGTCCCCGATCGGAAAAGGAACATTTTGGAAACAATGATCTAAAGTAATATTTCTCACTTTTTAAGATCAAGTTCCAATGTGAAAACAAGGCTTAAAATCTTGATGTCGATTCCAGGAATATTCAAAACCAACTGGCTTGTATTTTTCTTTTTGGTTCTTTTTTGATGTTTGTTTTTCTCTAGAAGGAAAATATATTCAAATATTTGAACATAAAAGGTATATACAACAATAAATGATGTTAAATAGGGAATGTTATTACTGACTGAAAATAAATTGAAAATCACATAGAATGTGGACAGAATTCCTGTTCTTAAAATTTAAAAAATGTTTTTTCCAAAAAGAAAAAGAACACCCCAGAGTGCAAAAACAAAAAATTATGACTGCAGGAACCAGTAACTAGAAGATTCGTTTTCAATCCATACCCCTCCAGACGATTTACTTAGAGCTCGAAACATACTTTCAACATTAGTGAAAACTGCCAAACAAGCAGAACAGACTTAATTAGAAAATTTCTTCGTTTGAAAAATGATTTTTCGAGAACCCCAAAGTGTGCAGAGATTGCATGGCATTCATTTTTAATCGGCTCGCTGGTGCCAGGTTCCCTAGAGCCGAGAGCAACTCTAGGTCCAGCCTGCTGTTCCCTAGCTAATAGCAACCCACCGTTTCAGTAAAGTCTGGGTTACTGGTTAATGGGGTTATAATGAATGACAACCTACATTTATATGTGCAACGTGTTATAGTACATACACTTGGGAACTGGTGACCGTCGGCTTGTTGGTAATTCTCCGTTGTGCGTGGAATATCTCTATTGCACACACCAGCCATTAGTGAATCTGTTTCTCTCTCTAACCACTGAAATTATGAGGTACCCTGGAGCCACGTGTCGCCAATACCTCTTCCAAGATATTTTGTTTCCCCTCTATTGGAAATATCACTCTTCAGGTATACCAGAAGAAATTGTTGAAAGCGTTGGCGTTCCGTTTTTAAAAGATAGTTAACCCGTAGGTTAGGCAGTATTCACACCTGAAATATCATTTGCCCTGCCACGTCGGATTCGGTCCTGTCTCCCTTCCATTTTGCGTTCTCTTTCATTTTCTTGCTTTGCTCTTGTTAAACATGCTGACAAACCTCAGGCTGTGTGTTGAAACCCGAGGAAAAAGAAACAGAAAAGTAAGTTATAAAACACTTCCTACCTGGCAGGCTAACGTTGTCCGTTCTTATGAAAGCAGCTACGGTAAGAAACCTTTCTGAAACAAAAAGGCTCTGAGTCTTACAAGCTGTCCGGAAACTCCACTCTAGTCGTTCTTAACTAAAATGCTTTAGTCTCTCCGCATCTTGGGTCATCCCCTCCGAAGGAGATTCCTTTTCTCCTTTGTCCGGGCTCACTCTTCGTTTCAAAGCTCTCATTCACCTTCTAGGTCACTCCCGCCCTCCTCCTAGTCAAAGAAAAATAATCCCGCTGCTCTGTGAAGCAGTAGCATGTTCTGCCTCTGTTATTACTTGATTAGTTGTTGATGTAGTTGTTTCTCATACTGGCATATGAACTCCCAGAGTTTAGGGACCATCTTCGTCATCTTGGATTCCCTAAGCCTAGCACAGTGCCTGGCAGGTACTCTGTATCAAGTGAGCTTAGCGGTTATTGTACCTTAATGTCACCTGTCCTTCGATGGTATTTTCTTAGATGATTGAATGGTATCATCAGCCCAGATATTGGATATTACATCTTCTTCTGGTATCAGACTTACAATGATCTTTAAAAGTTGGGGGTTTATTTTTGGTTGTTGCTCTTATTTTCTTAACTGATTTATTACGTACATAAATCATGTAGAAAATGCACAAATCCTGAGAGTACGTATACCTCAATGTATTTTCTCAAAATGAAGCAACTATATAACCAGCACCCACATGGTTTTTTAGCAGTATAGAAATTTACCAGAGAAAATAAAGCATTGATTCTAACATAAACTTAGTGTAAGGAGTAGTGTGGTCTGCCACCATTTTACTCGATTGTGTGCGTGTGCGCGCGTGTGCGTATGTGTGTGTATTTTCAGACAAGGAAGTGTCAGTGATTCCTGTGGTGTGTAGACTTTTTTTTCCTCTATTAAAGTGCTTTTTTATTCTCCCTGTTGCAGTCCCTTGGCAATTTCAAAGGAAATTGAATTTAAATATGCTTTTCTAGCTGCATTTAAATGTATGTAAATGGATTGTAAATAAAAACTTTAAAGGAAATGAAAGTGCTTTACAAATATCCCATTAATTCCCCAAGCATCCCTCCACGACTCTGAAAAAGACAGTTGTCATAGAATCAAAAGGCTAGAAGAGACCCTTCAGTAGATCTGTGGTAGCCATTACAGAAAGATAATTGGTCACTTTTTCTTTAAGATGTTTAGAAGAGGAAACGTCATGCTTTTCTGTGGCAGCCCTCACTTTGGGCTGTCTTGCAAACCCATGCGGGGTGAGGCAAGGATGAGAGCATTCTCTTCCTGGGTAGTAAGCCCTCAGGCACCCTCAAAAGGGTGCATCTGGATCGCTTATCCCACCTAACTCCAGTCCGACCTAATCTTTATTCCTTCCCCCACACTGGAAAACCTCTCTTGCCTCATCACCACCACTACCACATACACAGCACACCACACCCATCACCAAGTACGATTCATCCATCTCCATAAGGTTGCTCCAGTCTGGCCGTCCTCGCTCTGAGTAGCGCTGAACTTCTTTCAGTCCACTGGCGTTTGTTTTATTGCAATAGTACCCTGATCGCTCTCCAGTTTTCCTCCCATCTCATTCATTTATCCATACTGCTACTGCTACGAAAGAGGTATTCCAAAAATACAACTATTATCATGCTCTGTGTAAATTCCGCTTGTTCAGAATGTAACCTCGTCACGTGATCCTGTACGTACTTCCGAGGCTCTTCTGCTTGCACCGCCACCAGAGTCCACCACTTGCTGGTCTCACCACTGGCTGTGCTTAAGCCATCGGCAGTTCCCAGCATACCCGCACTTTTCAACTCATGCGGCTCTTTCATCTTCTAGGAATGTTGCCTCTGTATTTCATATTCCAACATTTCATTGAGATTAAAAATGAGGTCACCCTCTCTGAGAACACTCACCCGCAAGTCTACCATTTTTTCAGTTCTGACGAGTCTCGTTATCCTTAAGGAAGGGTGAATTGAATTGTCAAAGCTGCTTAAATATAAACATAAAACATGATAGAATAAAGTAAAAACATGACCTGTATAGAGTAGAAATATCTTGATCTGCTCTTTTTTATACATTTTCTCTTTTTTCCCTCCTCTTAGCAGCATCTATGCTTAAACTAACTACATGCTGGTCTTTTTAGATTACTACTTATTTGTGGTTTGCTGCAAATGGAATGGGGAGGAATTGAGTGGGTGGGTGGTTTAGAATGAGTTTGAATCATCTCAACGGAGATTCACGTTTCTTCAAATATTTTCTTTTTGTTGCCTTGGGTTTTCTCTTACTTTCTAGCATCCAAGTAGTTGTGGTACTTAAGTCACAGACTTTTTACGATGGAACCTAGTGGTCTCGCTGCTTTACCCGAAGCTGCTTTCCTTGGCTACGAGGGTGATATGTCACTACTGTGCTATATTTCAGTGTTTTGGTCCATCTCTCTCCTATCTCAGCTATTTTCTTTAATCATATACCTTTCTTAGACTCTGAAACTTATTTTTAAAAAATCTATATTTTCTAAATTTCTAGTATTTCTGCTGAAAATCTGCGGAGGTGTCTACCAGCGATTAATATCCCCCATTTCAGTGTTTGGCAGTATGCATCTTATTATATTGTGATTCTTTACAGTTTTCATTTAAAATTGAGCTTTTTTTTTTCATTTTCATTTAACCTTTTTCTAGTTTTAGTTTTAATAGTTCTGTATGTGTTATTTTTTTGAACTTTTTAATGAAATAACTACATATGTGCAGAAAAAGGCACAAATCGTAATAGTGCATTCGAATTACATGGAGGTTGGGGTGCCAAACCCCATATCTACTCCCTAAAAAACTTAATTACTAACAGCCTTCTGTTGACCAGAAGCCATACTGATAATATAGTCAATTAACACATACTGTATTCTTACAATAAAGTAAGCTAGAGGAAAAGAAAATGTTATTAAGAAATCAAAAGGAAGAGAAAATATATTCACAGTATTATATAAATTTATTGATAGAACACATTTACATCTTCTGTTTTAGGCTATGCAGTTTGCAAGTTTTTTCAAACTTCCCAAGGATAACCATTCTGTGGCTTCTAAGACCATCCGTTACTTTTGCTTGTTTTGAACTCCATATAAATGGAACCGTCTGTTCCCTTTGGAATTTGTCTTCTATCACTCATGTTACACATGCCTGTTGGGGTCAATCATGTTACACATAACAATCGTTTACTAATTCTTACTGCTGTCTAATATTCCCTTATTTGAATAGTGTATAATTTGTCCAGTCTGCTGTTCAAACACATTTGGTTTGTTCTCAATTTTGAAGCTATTCTGAATCGTTTCCTTCTGAACATTCTCAAACATGACTTTTGGCGTGCATATGTACGCATTCCTATCACATAGACACATAGGAGTAGAATTCCTGGATCGCATCGTACGCATAAGTTTAGTTTCCATGAATCCTACCAGAAGATTTTTCAGAGAAATCTTACCAATTTATATTTCCATCAGCAGTGAATGAAATTAGAGTTGCTTTATATTCTCAACACTCGTTATTGCCAGTCTTTTAAAATTCAATTTTGTTTTAATCATTCTGCTGGTGTATTTTGGTATTACACTGGGACTTTAATTTGTATTTCTTTTGATTTGTAACCTCTCTTATGAAGTGCTTAATCAAGTCTTTTGTCCATTTTGGGGGCGGGGGGTTGTCATTTTCCTTATTAACTTGAGTTCTTGATACATTCTGGATCCAAGTTCGTTGGTAGATATATGTAAAGCAAATATCTTCTTCCACTCTGTAGCTTGCCTTTCCTCTTTGTTGGTGGTGTTTTTATGAACAAAAGACCTTAATTTTAATGTAATCCAATTAATTAGCCTTTTCCTTTATGGTTAACGCTTTTATTGTCCTATTTAAGAAATCTTTGCTGATCTCAAGTTCGTGAATATATTCTGTTTTCTTCTCAGCTTTTTAAAACTTATTTAGTGCTACCATCTAGAATATGGAGTGTTTAAGCTTCTATTTTATTAGTCTTTTTATTTGTGTCTTTAACTTGTATTTTCCATCTTTTTTCTTACATAGTTTTTTTTTTTTTTTTTTTTTACTGTGGTAAAATATGCATTGCTTAAAATTGGCCATTTTAACCATTTTTAACAGTGCAGTTCTATAGCATTAAATACATTCATGATTATGACCAGTGTCCATCTATAGAATTTTTTCATTCCCCCAATTGAAACTGTGTCTTCATTAAACGCTAGCTCCCTATCTTACTTACATATTTTTAAAGAATAATACTTTCTACTTTTCTTATAACTGTATGTATCTGCATACAAAAACATATTTTAAGTCCTTAATTTCTAACTTTTACAATACCTAATATCTAACTTTAAGTACAAACTGTCAAAGAACATAGCAAATATTTGAAAATGTTTTACTCTTTGTTTTATATTTTTTTAATTTATGTAATTTTGATTTAGCACTATTATATTGAAACAACATAGGAAATACGCATGATAAAAAATCAAATAAATTATGAATGTGATTAGGATACAAGTAATTTCCACAGACTTTTTTTTCTGTTTTAAAAATTATCTTAATGTTGAATATTACTTAAATGGGTCAAATTCTGGAACTTAAGCGGCTTTATTTTATAAACTTTTACTGTTGATATATTAGCTATACTTGAATTGGGCTATAGATTTTATTCTTGCATGAAATTTTTATCAGTCTGCCTAATTATTTTTAATTTATTTAAGATTATATGAACAATTTAGCATTATAGAATGGAATATATCTCTTAAAAAGTAGCGTTTCGCAACCCTTTCTTTTATTGCTAGCAAAACTTACAGCTTTGCCTTCCATTAGTATTCTCTCTGAAATACACTTAAATCTGTAATATTTTCATTATGTAGGTAGATACGAGAAACTCAGATAAGTAGTATAATAGCATAAGTGCTATCAGAATGTTTCTTTTCCCTATTAGGGATGTTTACTCACATTTTCTCTTTGTATATTTGTGTCCCATGCATACACCCCAAAATATCTGTGTAGTGAGAGGAAATTCAAGAAAAAAACTTCCCTGTATATTATTTCTTTCCTAACTACTCCATGTCTTGTACCTGTTCTCTTTTTGTTAAATTGCACCTGCTTATTTTTAAAATTTTCTAAAAGCTGATCGTGTTTGTCTTGTCAGGAATGACAGCTGGTTAAACTGTAAAAATGACTTCTAAATGGCTCTAGTGGGCACAGGAAATAACTAGTTGCCTTGCTTTCCTATGATTCCAGGTCACCACTTAGCCTCACCCCCTATTTGTTCATTGTCCCCATTGTCTCTTTCCTTTCCCAGCCTTGGGTATGGATTCCGTGAGCTATTTCCGTCATTCACCGACTCTGAGAAGATGCCCTCCGTGCTTTTGGTCCACAACTTCTCTGTTCATCATCTTATTCTCTCATCCCCTCTCCTCATTCCCTTGCCACATCTTCTCTGTTCATCTTATTCTCTCATCCCCTCTCCTCATTCCCTTTTTATAGTGTGAAAAATGTGGGGGGGGGGTCGAAGGTGGGAGTGCAAGTAATATATCTCTAATACAGATCAAACGATTTTAACTTGTAAAAGAAAGGGAGGTAAATATTCTTATTCTTGACCCTTACGTACAACTTGATGTTTTTCTCAAGATACGTAAGCTAGAATTTAGCTTGCTTTTAATTCCTTCTGTGGCACTTTTATGTACTGCTTAAATATCCATTGTTTGCTAATTTTAGAAATTATAGAAGGAGGACTTGGTACACGGTATCAGACTTTGCGTATGGGAAATCCCAGCACACAGGCTAATTAAATATTATTAGTACTATCATTGTAATTAATATTAGCAGATACCACATTTTGAGTGCTGTCTATGTGACAGGCACCGAGGACTTAACTCTTAAGTGGTTCTATGAAGCAAGTCAACTGTTCACATTTCCAAAGTGTAGAAAGGTGAAATCACTTGTATATGGTCTCACATGTAGAATATGAGAGGTGGGCTGGAAACTCAGATTTTTCTAAATCCACAATAGGTATCTCTTAAGCGCTGTGCTTAAAATGTGTTTTAATTGTTCAGACAAGGGTATATTTATTTCCTGAGGAAACGAGAATATTTTGAAATGATTCTGCAATCTACCCTTGAGTGAATAGCTAAAATGGGTTTATACGTGGTATCGAAAATGTGAATGGTGCGTGTCTGCTAAAGTTTCCTAATTACCATGTATTTTCTGGTGTCCTCCATTGCATTTTTGTCATGCTTAAGTGGAGCTGTCGTGGCACTGGGATAAGGAGACTTGAGTTCAAATCCCAGCTTTTGATGTTAATGTTTAATCTTTCTATGCTTGTGTCTTCTTTAAAATCCATTGTAGGTTGTTGCAGGTACTAAATAAGTTCTGTATTTAAAAGCTTTTCCCGGAATGTCTGGCCCACAGTAACACTTGTTCACATGAAAGACCATGATTATACTTCCGATGCTACTGGTACTGATGGTATTGACCTTGATCCTCAGAATAGCACTAAGAGTTACACATGTTGATATTAATATTCCTCGTTACCAAATGAGAAAATGGGTATTCAAGAGGAGTTAACTGTCCAGCTCACATTACCGCATATGGAGTAAAAAAATTTCTATTTCTTCCATCTGATGTGGTTTTTCTACAATATACATGCAGCCTCTAATAGTTCAGTGTTAGAATGCTAAATACATTCAAAATTCACATTAAAATTCTGTAGGTGCAATGCGATTAGTTTATTTTGTACGGCACGTTATTCTAGAGGATCACATTCTTAACGAAATGCAAATTCAAAACTTCAAATCCCTTTACTAATCCGTCACTACTAACAGTTGTTAATTTTGATACTTTGGACCTGAGCATGAGGGGTAGATCCTTAGGACATGATCAGGAGAGACAGGAGGCCAGTAGGGAGGGTATTTAAACTTCACCCCTGAAATGTTCTTAATACATAAAATTGTATTGCTTCGCTGCTGTTCAAAACAAAAACAGAAACAAAACAAAAAAAAAAACAGGTACACAGGTTTCCAGGAGTGGGAAGGCCATTGGTTGTAAGCACAGCCAAGTTTTCGTGGGCTGTGTGTTGGTGAAAATATTTCAGTGTAAAAAGAGGCATATAAGTAATATATACAGTGGTCAAACTGAAGTTTAG
Source organism: Pteropus alecto (assembly GCF_000325575.1). Classification (NCBI taxonomy): domain Eukaryota; kingdom Metazoa; phylum Chordata; class Mammalia; order Chiroptera; family Pteropodidae; genus Pteropus; species Pteropus alecto. The sequence continues at coordinate 1,663,085 of NW_006437828.1, forward strand.
GAAGATACATTCCAAGTCAGCCTGTAACGATTCTTGGAACAGATGCAGAACTGACTTGATCCACAGAATTCCCTAATAGTTCTGCAAGCCATTACATGAAGGAGTAGATTTTTAAAGTGTGCTACTTAAAAATATTTTCATGGATTAATGAGATTAGAGCATTTAATCATAAATTGTTGGGGAATATATTTTCTGGTGCTTATTTTCTTCTTAGTAGTCTTAGTACTTGACAGTAGGTCAAATCTATCTCAGCTAGAGCCTGTTCCCTCCCCGGCACAAGGAGGGAAGAAGCAAGCTGAAGGGACTGTGACAATTCTTAAGCAATTTAGGGATTGCTTTGGCAAGTCAACAGGCTGCAGGTCTGGCTAGCCTCTCTGGTGGCTGCTCTGCCCTTCCTACTTCTTCAGCTGGCCACTCCAGACCTCCCTATCCTACTCAGTTCACCCAAACCTTCTTCCTGCTATGGTCCCTTCACTTTGTCAGGCCACCTTCTTGACCAGGATCTTTATTAAAATGACCCGAGGCCATTGTTACCATGAGTACCGGTTCTGACCAGGGAATTCTATAAATCAGGTCATTTTACATGCTAAATGAGGGAGATAGGTCTTGTCTATCTCTGACGATGGCAGATAAAGTTGGAAGGTGTTCGAGGATGAGGATTTGTGTAAAAGGGAAATGAAACTGATATTTAATGAGCAACTCCCATATGCCCAGTATTTTCTTGTATAGGTTAATTCATTTTGAACTCGGATCCACCTTTTTGAGATACAGCTATTTTTACAGATGAGAAAAAGAGGAGGTTAAGAGAGTAACTTACCCAAGGTCATACAATTAGTCAGTTGAACTGAGATTTAAATCAGGCTTTGTAATAAGCACACACGCGTTAGGGTTTGGAGCCAGTAGAAATGTTATTGCCTCACGGTGCTGGTCTTTGCATTTTCTGTGACTGCTATGACTTCCTTGGTTTTGTCTCTTGTTTACCTGCAGTCTCAGTGCCTGTGTTTCATTCATCTTTCTGTGTCTGATGCTTAGTTTAGCTTAGAACACGTAGTAGGCTCAAGTATTTTATGTGGAAATTGCATAGTAGGGTGTTGCAGATTCTCCAAGTGTTCTCTAAATTCCGCAAACTAGATCGGCGTTGTTTTCTTTTCCTGCAGATGACTAAGGTGCCATTTAGCTCCTCAAAATATTAAAGTGCACAGTCTCAGTCCATAAGTGATAACTTTTTCAGAAAGTTTTATAGTTTTATATCTGCAAAGTATGGTCTTCTACATGCAGTTAATATTCAATTCCCATAGGCTAATATTTACTTACAATATCACATTAAGTTTTTACTTCATTTTTGTAATGACATTGTCAAATTGTAAAAACCATTTTGAGGTTTAAACATTGAGATATTTTTGTTGAGACAAAGTGTTGAAACAATTAAAAGCATGACATTAATCTCAAATGATGCGAAAGGAAACGACATTTTTCTCTACTAAATACGAAACGGCAGAATTTCAGAGTATAAAATTTTCTCTTTCAAAGCGTTAGTGGTATTTTAGTCAAAATCGAATTAAAGAATAGGAATATTTACGTGGTGTTAAATTATGAGACACTTCAAGAAATAAACTTTGGCCTTAGGCTTGTTTAATAATTATATTTTGAAAATCTGAAAATAAAATGCGACCAGCTGGAGTCAGAAGTCTCCAGCACCTTTCTGCATTGCACAAATGATGTTGACTTATGACAAATGCCAGTAAGAGCAGGCAGGGACTGGTTTGTTGCTTCAGATGAGAAGTGAAAGCAAACAGGTTTTGTTATCAGTCACTGGTTGTCTGTGTAAGACAGCAGCGGCTATTATAATTGATTTGATGGCTCTGAATGATGAGCTTTAGTGGCCAAAGCGGATTGTGGCAACTCAGCCATGCAAGACATTGATGTGAAGAGGAAGTGACATGACATCTCAGGGGCAAAGTCAGATGATTTTAAGGAGCAAATTTACTCACTAGTTCAATAATTTGTAAACTTTAACTTTTGATACGAGATGATGAGCGAAAAGAAAATTAGATTTTGTTTTTAACAGTCAGGCTTTCTGGTGCCTTTTGTGGGATTAGACTAGCTTTCCTTTTTTTTTTTTTTTAATGCACCCAAGACTCATCCATAAGTAATACTCATGATATTTAGTGTAATGCAGAACTTCACATGTTATGAATCATGTCCAGTACTGAGTCATTTAATGGGAATGTGAGTTTTAAGAGGAAGCAAAGAAAGGGAGATTGTTAAGAACCAGATATCTACCTTCACATAAGACCTTGATTTCTGAGTTTGTGGAAAAAGATGAATATGTTGTGTTTCATTAAATCAAGCAACTTTAGGAACTAAGCACAATAAAAGATTAGAGTTATGATATCGTGCCTCAGATTTCTGAATGCATGTACGTATCAGTCATTCGGGCAAATACACAGGGGAGCATGTGTGCGTGTGATGGCAACTTAGTGCCAAAGTTTTCTGACATAAATGGATTCTGATCCGGGCCAGAAAAGGAAAATGTTTCTTCTCAAGGGCTTATTGACTGGCATTTGCCAACAAACGTTGTGAAGAACCTTGTGCTCATTTAGTGAGGTCGGTGACAGGTGCCGAAGAGGAAAGTGACAGATACCACACCTTTGCCCTCTGAACAGCACTCTAACCTGCTGAGATTGCTCATGGAAAGAAATCAGGGTTCACATGTGCTTGGGGTTTTTTTTTTTCTAAGCAAACATATCAGAAACCTAAGGGCTATGATGCTGAAGGTACAGAAGACTTAATTATAATTAAACCCTCATATCTCTGATACCGTTCTGCAAATCTTATCTGTAATGAGCTTATTGAAGGTTATATATATATTTCTTATAAGGACTTCTTCCAGAAATTTTCTAGGATATTTTTCAGACTTTAGAATAAGATTATGGGGCACACTAATTACATGCTACTTTTATAATAGGAGACTATTGTCTTCTCAGTAGTTGTACTTAAGATTGTGGTGTTTTAAATTGAAAGTGTTTGTGGAAATTAAGTTCTGGCTTTGTTGTTTGTTTTGAGAAAAATAAGTTGCCGGGAATCTATTTCTTCCAAGTTTTACTCAATAATGAACAGTTTTTTATTCATTAATGTGCTTATCAATTAGAATTTTTTCTTAATAATCTCCTTTGCATAAAATTGCATGTAATTCAGTAATTCTTAATGAGCAATGATATAAGAAGAAAGACTAGCATCTAAGTGAGTGGCTTAGAAATTTCAGAATCTAGGTCTTGAAGGAACTGAATGACCTATCCCCAGGGGCTTTCAAACTTTTTTGACTTTGACTCAAATTTAGAAAAACATAATATACCAAGACCTGCTACATATATCTGCACATATACCTAGCGAAAGACCTGAAAATAAAAATTTCACAATATTTACCTATACTTTATGTGATGTAGTCTACTTTTGTCATGCAATCTGTTCTCATCATTCCATTAAAAATATATTATACCTGTCTGGATGGATAGAGACCTGATATTTAGAAAATAATGTTCTAATTTTCTCATTTTACTGGTTAAAAAACTAAAGTTAAAAGTGAGAGCTACCCTTTGTCAGAAAAAAAAAAAAAATAGTTAATGCAAACACCACAGTCTCCTGTTAAGAAGTAACAGAAACTAAGCTCCAGGCCCTCGAGGAATTTACAGACTAAACATAAGCAGAGAAAACACGATTAAATATTTTACATCATTAGCAGCCAACCCCCTTAATACCAACTTGTAACAAATGGAATTGCAAATAAATACTTCGATTATACTAATGAGAAGAATATAGATGGACTAAAAAGACTTTATAAACAAAATATGATTTGAACTATATTTTGAAGGAGTGATAAAAGATAAATTATTTTTTCCCAAAAAGGATTTTTTCGAGAAGATGTTTTAATGGCATTCTGTACCGATAAGAAATCAAGACATACCAAATTTTACACAACAATGAGGGTCAGAGTTGGAGTTTTTTAATTCACTTCGGCTATATAAAGACCATTACGCCGTCATTGTTCTAAATCTAATATCCCGCAAAGATTCAGTGTAGTTTAGCACAGTGGATCTGTTCTTATAACAGGCTTTTAAATATGTTTAGTGACATGGACACCAGGACTCTGACAGATGATCAGTAGAGACCATTTAGATGTTTAAAATCTTCAAATTCAAGTGAAATCAGCAGAAAATAAGCTAGAAATCCTTCTAAATTTAGGTACAAACATTTTCATTTCAGCTTTATGAAAAGCTGAACAACCTGACTTTTTGATTCTTGCTGTTTTTTTAATAACTATATTAGCCTATAGATAACAAGCCTCGTATGATCTTCAAATATGGTAATTATGTCTTTTACATTGATTTACTGGCTCATTCTCTTTCTGAGCTTTTTAACTGGTGATTGGTGTAATTACAGAGCTGCCTCTACTGTGTGAAGGTACAATTTTCAGGTCAGAAATGTTATGCAGAAGTAGGTATGGTGGCTGTCTAATTAGACTGCTTAATATTTATTAAAATGGTGTTCTTTTTTCGTGGTTGTACTGTTGCTTGTCTCAGTGTTCCGAATATTCTTAATATAATTATATGATCAGTTGGATTTTCTTTTGAACTTTATGAAACAGAGTTAAACATTTAAGCTCGAAATATGATTTGCTGTTGTACATAAGATCTGCATTCTCTCCATCAGTGTTCTGTAGTTTAATACTGAGACTTTACTCAGATGTTCTTTGTGCAGCTCCCAGGAGCATTTGTGTTTGACTTAGGCCTCTAGCTATTCCTGCCATTGTGGACCTACCCTTTCTTGCAATAGCAAGTAGATAAATGAATGACATAACCGCTTATTGTAAAGGCTGTGAAGAAAGTAAATGAGGAGATGTGATAATCAGCAGATGTCTTTCTTAGACTGTGCCATTTGATCTACAAATTGAAGGGAGGCCCTGGAAGTCCCCAGCTAATAAAAGAGCTAGGTAGAAGCAATACTGAACGTGTGGGGTCTGGGAAAGATCTGAGCTTCTTAGAAGAACCTACAGAAGTGATGTTGGTGAGAAGATGCTGAATGGATGGCAGAGGAGAATGAAAGGAGAAATTAGGTAGGCTGGGACAGAAGACAGTAGTCTTTGAGGTTAAGTAAGGTAAGGAGTTTGGATTTTTCTGCTGACAGCAGTAGCACGATCTAATTTTTACTGAGCGCTTACTAGGCACTGAGAACTGCGCTAAGTGTTTAAATGTATGTCTCATTTGGTCGCAGCATCCTTGTGGAGTAGGTGGTAGTATCTCTGCTTTACAGATGACAGTGTAAGGGTCAAGGAGATAAATTAACTTGCCAATATAAATACAGCTCATATGAGGAGAAATGGCTTCAAGTGCCAGTAGTCAGGTTCTAGAGCTCATGTTTCATTTAAGCTCTTTTTTATGTATCTCATATCTCTGTATCCATTTTTATTGTGTTATTTGGTCTTTTTCTTAATTCTAGGAATTCTTTATGTATTAGTTCATAAAGGTGTCAGTCAACATTAAGTATTTATAATAAAATTACCTACAGAATTTGTATTTGAAATAGATATGGTAATTCTAAAATTCAAATAGAAAAAGAAACAAGCATAAACTAGGAAAAAATATTAAAAAACAAGAATAACCAGTGGGTTTTAGCTTTACCAGATATTAAAATATGAAGCAACAAACAAGAAACTAGAATATATTTCAACTCACAAGGAATAACTTCTCTTTTATTCTTGTCGGACTTATCCAGTAAGAATCCTCTTCGAGTTTCTGTATCCTTTTGAAACCACCCCAGGCGTTTTTTAATATGTCCTACAGTTTGGCAACATGGTGTTGCAGGCTCATTTTGACTCTTTTCCCTCATGCAGAACTTGGAATCAGTTACTCTCCACAGACACTCATTTTCTTCAATTGCGAAGTGTCGAGACCAAAAACATGGGCGTGAGGGCTACGTGTCACATTCCACGCATAGTAGTGAGCGGGCGGTGTAGGGCCACACAGGGCAGCTTTAATTACAAGCGAGACAAGAAATGCCTTTTTTAAGTTCACAAGTTCACAGTAGTTTGTTTTCTCTACCTCACATCTTCCCAACAATAGAAATAACAGCCAACATTTATGCAGCTTCCACTATAGCGAGGCAGTTTTTTGCCCTTATATGTACTGACTCCATCATCACAAAAATCCCCTAAGACATAGGTGTGTATATGGAACAAACTTGAGGAAGAGAAGGGTTAAATTACTTGCTCAAGATTAAATAGGTAGTAAATGGCAAAGATGGGATTCAGACTCATGCATTTGTTGGCATTCTGCTTGAGGAAGATGGACGAATGACAATAAGGACTTC
>NW_006437828.1:1669462-1679682 GCF_000325575.1 Pteropus alecto
GGAAAGAGTCCAAGATTCCTGGTTCGTTTTAGGCAGATATTTGGGGAGGAGGTCAACTGGGTATCAGTCCAGACGAGTTCTCACAGTCTTCTTCCTTGGTTCTGTGTTCAGTGTGACCTCGTGGGTATGGGACCTAATTATCATCCCAGCTTCCTAAACGACAACTGTCCTCCTAAGAAATTCCATCCTGGATTTGACCACCAGCTGTTGCCAGGGGAGAATAAACACCCCTTGATTACTGCAGGTCACAACAACCTTGCTAGAAATCCACAGAGGTTTGCTTTGTTTTTGAAGAGGTTTCTTCAGATAGAACTAATTCACTGCTTCCATTGAGAGAGATGATAAGGAATAAAACATTTAATCTAAAAAAGAAAAAAAAAAAAGACTATTTCTTTGAAGGTCTTTAATCTTTTTATAGAAAAGATAATTTGTATGAAAGGCCTTTATCAACTGGGTAATAGTTTATTATCATCATTGATTTCTAACCTCTAATCTCTACTGCATTCACTGGGAGCACTTATCCAATACTCTTACACACTGTTATTGTTAATGTGTTTTTATTTACTTCTCTGCACCTAAGGCTAATTTTTCCGTTATTATTATATTGCATTTTTAACACCCAGTTGTCTGTTTTTCTCAAATGTCTAGTGAGGACAGTTAAACTATTAGTTGAAATACTAAGACGGGACGAGTCCAACAGTCACCCCTCTTATGTGTGAGGGGCCCTAGATCAGCCAGGAAGTACGTGAAGAGTGGGGATTTCTGAGTTGCCTAACTGGCCCAGGAGGCTCGGTTATCTTGTGAGGACCTTAAGCAGACACATAGCCTAGAGAGGAAAAATCAAAGAAATAGGAGCAGGCGTGTAGACCCAGCCATTGCCTGGGGCTGGTGGTTACCCTGCCCAGAGGTGTTATGTTCAGATTATCTAATTCCATCAATGAACACTGTCCTCACACAAATTCAGAATTATTTGATTCATTGATTCCTCTTCTATTGTATGAGCATGCTGGAGAAAACATCAGTTACATATAAAGAATTACATATATGTATATATATGTAGGCACATACATACATATTATTTATACAGAGATGGAAATAACTGGTTTTGTACAAAATGCTTTCCGTAAATTTGGTTACACAAAATAATAATGTAATTCTAGAATAATACACTTGTAAGGTGAAGTTCTAATTTATGTAATAGAACAGGCTTTACAATCTATTAAATATGGCAGCTACATTTTCAAAAAAAATATTCTTCCTTACCAAGTTAATAATCAGGTTTAAGTTTTAATAAGTAATCATACATTCGTAGCAGAGAAAAGCAATTGGTCATCAAGGCATATAATGCTATTTTTTTCTATCTTTTACCTTTGCGATAAGGTTTTTTCTTAAGTTGCTTTCTGCTGTTTTCAAATGGTAGCATTCGTGTTCTAGCAATAATTGTAGAGGTTTGAGTTATTATAAACTTTAAATATCAATTCCTCCCCTTCTGTGACAGTTCTACCACTAGGGAAGTCAGACTTGCAAGGTCTAATTACTGCAGCGTTTTGATATCCCCAGCTACAATATTGGCAGGAATTTAAACCATGGTAGAATTCATTGGTGACACCGTTGTAACTAAAATGCACAGAATCTGTTTTCGAGCTTGTTCAGGATGGAATCAAGTACTGGATGATGTCAAATAGTCTTGCTATAAGTTCAGAAGTGCCTTGGACGATTCTAATATGAAATGCTAATTATTTGCAATAGAATGTAAATAAGGTGGCACTAAGTCTTATTTGCAGTGACTAATGAAAGCTGTTGTACTGTAATCAGTGAGATACAGAGCAACAGGGCAATTCATTAGGAAAACCACAGTTGACAAGCGGTTAATGCATGCCATTCCGGACCTTTCCTCTCGCTTCTGTTTGCTTCTATTATTTCTTCTCGTTGATAGTAATAAGTCCCATCTGGAAAACGCATAACAAGGATAAAAAGAAACTAGCAGCTAAATTTGCCAGGCTAATTCGAATATCTACAGACTGTAAGTCTTCCTTAGCTTTTCTTTGCCTGTCAAAAACAACCGCCATATTAGGCCGATTAAAAAAAAATGGTGATTTTGTAGTCAGCAAATTGTGAGAATTCTTTATGGTATCTCTCCAAACTTGAGCAAAACTATACTATGCTGCAAATTATTTTATTTTCTAGATATATATTACATTTCAAAGTTCAGCCACATTTTCACTTCTCATACTTTAGCAGTAGAACACTTTTCACAAATAAAAACACTAAATGGCTTGGTGCTGCTCTCTTTGTTATAGAGTAGGCCTTGGTAAATAAAAGTTTGAACTCTAGAATAGCTTTTCTGCTCTGGGGCATACATTTATCTTAGCAACAATAGATCAGGGCACTACACTATTTTAAAATGTGTATAGTGAAATTTCTAACACGTATAGCTATTAAACACAGTAATTATGTTTTAACTCTCATAGGTAGAAAAATTAAGAAGGTGACTTCTATTGTGTATAATTTTTAGGACTGTTCCTTTCACTAACTACCGATGACTACCACAAAATGACAGCCAGCTCATTTGATTACAATATTTTAGGGCCCCATCTCTTACTTAAAAGATTGGAGGTGGCTTGTCTATTTAAAGAATGAAGAAGAAACTGGAAAGTCAGTACTGTGATTTTGTTTGTTTGTTTGTTTGTTTGTTTTTGAGCTTCCTGACAGCCAGGGGTACAAAAAGAAGCAGAGCTGGTTATAGAGTGCCAAAACTTGACCTGCATCTCCTGGTCAGCAACAAACCTGAATCTGGGTTCAAGGAAATGAAATCCAGGAAATACCAAGAGTCCGAGGCCAATTAAGAGTTTCATTTACTCTTCGCTCCCCATTATTTAAAATGCCATGAATTACCTACACTCAGCTCTTTCCTTCTGTCTGGAGGTGACTGTCTTAGATCCTTCGACAGTGGCAGGGCCCTCAGCTGCTAGAGAGTAAGATCATTCTGTAGTGGTGGTGCATGCGAGGGTTTTCCACAGCTAGGGTTATCAGATAAAACATAAGATGGTTAGTTAAATTTGACTTACAGATAATTAATACTTTTAATATCAGCATTCCCATAAATACTTTCTAAATATAAATATATCCCAAACATTGCATGAGACATCCCTATTCTTAAAAATTATTACTTATCTGAAATTCAAATGTAACCAAGTGTCCTCATTTTTTCATTTCGTTTCACTAAACCTGGCAACCGTACCCACAGTCTGCAGGTAAACCTAGTGAATTATAATAGGGGACTGTCCCTTTATCACAAAAACTGAAGGCCCACAGTGACAGCCAATCATAGCCTTTTTTTCCTTATAACTTTTGTAGATAGACCATTAATTTCAGGCAAAGAGAGACTTAACAAAAAAATCTTTAGACAGTACATAATCCTCCCCGAAAAAAGAAACTTTCGTGAAGAGACTTGACTCTTTTCAGTGAGCCATGGGTTGATGGGGAAAAACACACACACACGCACACACGCACACACGCAGTATAGTTAAATTAAGTTTCCAATTGAAATAGCTGGAGACATAGCATCTTATGGGAACGTAGATGGCTGCATGGCAGGAGTGGATGTAGCATATCAAAACCCCATCGCCTCCGGGACTAATGGGGGCCCACAGCTGCCAGGACGCTGTTCCTAGAAAGTAGGGTCTCACTGACTTAGAGAAGCCTGATTCTTACTGCACTTGCTGTTCCTTTCATTCTTAGGGTTTTGAGTCATGGATATTATTCTGGAAGTACTTATATTCATAATCTGGACACTCTGAGTCAAGAGAATATTTTAAACTTTGGCCCTTTCTGGTCCTTGAACACATCTCAGCGCCACCAAGACCAAACTTTCCTTCTGAGTTAGGAAAGCAGAGTTAGCCGCCATCTGTCCCTGAACATTCAATTAGAGGGCTGCTTTTCCTGTGGACCTCTAAACCCTGCTTTATCCTTTCTCTCCACCACAAATTGGAAATCCATGTCTTGAAAGGGGTATGTGTGCACTGACATATGTATAGAACAGGGTTCAGCTACCAAGACCAGAATCCAGTTCAAGCAGAAAAGTACTTAGGATGGCATATCAAGTGGATTACAGTATCGTTGGGAGAACTGAAAAAACGATGCAGATGGGGCTTTGATGAACAACATCAAAAGCCATAATGCAGGCCACCAAGGCAGTTGCTCTCCCCTCTATGATATGGAAACTGTCTGCTCAGTTGGGAAGCTGCTGCTTCAGCTGCTGGCACCAGAACCTCACGGCCACTCCCTGACAGGAAATCATGTGATCGAGAAGCTACCACACATTACTGCTGGCTACAGAACGTGCAGTGCCTGTTATGGTCTACACCGGCACAGCAGATTCACATTTTCCTGCCTTTCAGCATCCACAGAGCTGGTGACCAGATATGAGGATCCCTGCTGATGCTATAAGAGAAAGCTAAATGCTTCCAAAGTCACACTTGCGAGCTAAACCAGCAAAAACATGGCATCTACTTCACTTCCAATTTTTTCATCTTGAGCAATTTACAGACTGGTCAAACCAAATTACAGCCAAACTGCAAGAAGATCTTTGATGTGGTTTTTAGCTTTCCAGCCAGTACAATAAAGGAAGGCACTCAGTAGTGGTTAAAATGGATGTTGACCTTGAGTCCACCATAACCAAGACGTATGACCTGTTTACAAGTGATAGCACATCTTATTAATGTGACTAGCCGCTGCCTACAAAAGGGAAAAATTAATAAAAGCCACATCATAAGGATCTCAGATGCCTTTTGGAAAATCTGAGGACATTCTCTAAATGAGATCATTATTTCTGTCTATAAGGTCATATCCATTTTTGAACAAAGGCAAGATTTTTTTTTTTTTTTCTGGTCTTGAATTCTTAAGGACTTTTAACAGAATCTTTGACAGGTATAATTAGATGTTTTATGGACACTGTTTTGACAAGTTTTATATCAAATGTAAAAGCTGCTTTATAGAGTTGTGTTTTTTGCCAAAGAAGCTTTTGCCTTTTTCTGTCAAGTGGAGCCTGACTCCTGAAGGGACACAAGCAGCCAGTACCATCTGGCCATTCTTTTGATGGTGCCCAGAAACTGATTTCAGATCTAATCTTCCTTGATTGGTTCTGCTTCGCAAGTAACCTGATGTGACTGGAATTCCTTCTCTCTTTCATTTACTGTTATGTCTGGATCTATGCCAAGTGGGGCATATTCAAATCCACCCAAGTTGTGTTTTCTTCCTGGTATGGCCTTCTTTGCCACACTCATTACCATTATTTTGTCAAATGGACACAAAGCAAAAAGGTTCGTTAAGGTGATGGTGAGAGGCAAATAGGATAGAATTAGTGATAGACCAGAAATATTTATAGGGCTTTTACACCCATTTTGTTGTCCTTGGGATGTTTAGTTTGGAGGACATGGAGAAACTCACATCGTTAATTCACCTAGTTCCTATACAGATGTGGAAATGTTGGCAAATAACTTTAAAAGAAACTCGAGTTAAGAGCTTGAGTGCTGAAGTACGGTTCCTCCTTTTATATTACTTCAGGAGCCATAGTTATATAAAAATCACAGTGCAATAAATGCAATAAAAATCATCTTTATTTATCAAAGTAACATCTATTACCAAGACATGAAAAATGAAACTGACAATCTAAGTTATACATTCCTATCAATCTTTTAAAAGTTTTATGGATTTGCTCAGTAAAAAGGCCTTATGTACTTGCAAATTCCATTCAAGCTGTTCTGATCAGATCTTCATATAAACTAGGTATAATCATTAACAATCCCTTTTTGGAAGATGAGTGATTTTTTTTTTTTTAATAGAACAGAAAAATGTGTTACAATGTAAATGTAAAAATATAAATAAATCTAAATTCTTAATTTATGTAACGTTTAGAAGTTATTCATGGACTTTTTCAGTATGAAAATTTAGCCAAGTATAAATTTAATAAGTTGCATTCTTCTGGATTGCTTTAATAGAATAAAAATATTAGAAAAATAATCATGAGAATTGGGACAAAGTTCCTACTATACTTCTTTAGTAGCAATTTTATGCTCCACCCCACATAAGTACTTTTTTAACTTTCACTTGAGATTATTACATATGCTAGTTGGTCAGTGAATACTTGCAGAGGAAAATGAGTTATTGGGGCAAATAAATAAATGGGCTTATAATGTTTGCTTACTAGCTTAAATAACTACCAATAACTGTTCTGCTAAGCTTCTACTCAGAAATTCTAACATTTTTTTCTCTGTGTTTGCCTAAAGTCTTCCTCAGTTTTATAGATAACTGTCGGGCACATACAGAGGACAGCAATTTCAATGGCGATGTGTTTTCTGACGTTTTATTCATTCAATCAGCATTTTCAAGCACCAGCCACATGCAGAATCCCAGACTAGTTGCTCTTGTTACAAAGGTGAACACAATGGCTCCTGTCCTGATGTACTTCAGAGTTTTGCAGATAAAACAATTGAGGTTTATATCACATGTTCCATATTTATTAACACAAATATCTTAGGTCCAGATTTTTACAGCCTTTTTCTCATAGAATAAACTGAAATGTTTTCATTAGACAATAACAATTCCTAATATTTCGGACCTGGTATTTTATGTTTTAGTATTTTTAAATTAATTTTAATTTGATTTTTACTAAGTAATCCATCCACGTGGTTCAAATTGAGATTTTTCAAAAGAAAATAGTGAAAAATCCCTCTATTCCTCCTGTCCCCCAAGCAGCCAGTTTCCCCTCCCCAGCAAAAAAAAAAAAAAAATGCATATTGGTTAGGATTAGATTCACGCGCATCTAAGAGAAAACTCAAATGTCATTGACAAAGACTTCATTTAAACAGAGAAGGGTAAAGCTGTCAGTCCGATGCGTGTATAGAAGTTCCACGGTGTCATCAGGGACTGAGACTCCTGTCATTTTTGCTTTCAGTTTTGTAACTCTTACCTGACAACCAGGGGCTAGTTCTCACCCATGTTGGCTGTACAGGTGCATAGGTGACTAACACGCAGAGTGTGCTTGGCGAATCTTCATCCTCTTGCATTTCCTGGCAACCACACATGGATACGAGATGGACTATTCCTATTCCTTTGGTCCAGACAGCTTAGTTAAGCCTGGTGTCAGTGCGTACATCTGGAGTCCAGTCTCTTCGTGGCAGATTTCTTGAGGGGCATGCCTACTGAAGCCCGCTCCATGGATGTGCTTACGAGTGCCGATGGTTTATTTTCCAGTCCCCACCTTGTGGATGGCAGTGTTTCATCTCACCACCCCCCTTTGGAACCATTCTGCTGGGTCCAGGCTGGAAAGGACGAGCGGAAGGGGTTGTCTCCTTTTATCCATATACTTAACCATCTTTATCCTTTAGTTTCTAATCTCAAGGCTGCCATTGGTCCAGTTTGGCTTATTGGATCGTCTTCTGTCATTTCTGTATTCCAGGGAGGAGAAAGAAGTCAATATAAACCAAAAGGCATGGCTCTGTAAAGAGCTTTCCCCAACACTAAGAAGAGATGTAGAGAGATATTAAAAGATGTTACCTTTTGACTTTGGAAACTTTCTTATAGTGATCTCATTTCTGCCTAGTAGCATCTTAACAGACACATCACAGTAAGCTAATTTATTAAGCACTTCACATTTAGTATCTATGAATAGGATTAGGTAGTCTGTTTTATTAGGCCAATAACACTTTGGTGTTTGTAATTTATAATGCTTTTCCTTGAATAAAACACTGTCCCTGTTTCTGAAAATTGGAATGGATTGTCAAGTGCTAAACAGATTTGATTTTCTTTTTGAGCTATTCAAATAGATTTCAGAACAAGAGGTACTTAGCTGTATAATTACAAGAACATCCCATAGTACCTTCGCTAAAGGTTTAGGACCTTATTAGGGTGGTTTATGTTCTGCGATATTCTTTTTAAAGGGAGGAAAGATAAGCGTGAGTTTTCTCCTCACCACAGGCAGCATGGTGTCAAGAAGGTGGCCAACAGTGTGACCTTGGCCTTTACGCCTGTTTCCTCACTGTAAAACTAGAATAACAATTCCAGCCGTGAAAAGTCGTTCTGAGTCTGAAAATGAATTGATATATAAAAGGACCTGGCTTGGTGCCTGGTATATACCAGTTCAGTAACTATTGATTTTTCTTTCTGTCTTAAAATGTCCATGTTGTGCGTTTAGTGATTGCTGTAGAGATGATTAGAGATAAAAAGTTTAGTATGACTAGTGACATATAGGATCATTCATTTTAATCATCGTCTTGAGGGTTACATGAATGAATGTCTAGTAAGGACCTTCCGAAGTATACCTGCTAGTGATTTGTTTCCCCATCTCCTCTAAGCAGATACCATGTCTGGAAGATTTTACCTTATCGTGGTTTCTTTAAAACCCTCAAAAATATAATGCTACATAACCAGATGCATTAAACAGATATCTGGTTGCCTGCCACGTGCTGGGAACTTTGTTAAGCAGGTAATTTGTGACTTCTTCTCGAGGTGAATTCTGAATAATTCTTTGAGGGCAGAGAAAATGATGTATTCTCATTAACATCTAGATAATAGATGGTTATATAATAAATGGTAACAAATGTTGGATGAATGGAAGATAGGAAAACAATCATATGTCACATTTAGACGGATGAGGGGGGAAGTAAGGTCTCCTCTACTTGCCAGCATTTTATAAGCATTTCAGTTTATGAGACGTTTTGGTTAAAAGAAAAATACTTATTTGAGCATTACCCTTCCTCATCGCTTGTCCTCCATATTCCCGGCCAGCTCCCCGAGGACCTTGTCAGCCACCACAAAAAGTCGAAAAAGCTTAGATTTCTTGATAAATGAGATAATAAATTCACCACTTATTTAAGTCACTTTAATAAGTAACCTGTCACTTGAAGTTGGAGAGGGACAGGAAAACAAAGTAAAGATGTAAATAGAGGTTTCAAATCCTGAAATTTGTTTTCTTTTAAGTGAAACGCATTTTCAATTTTCATTCAAGGCACAACAGTGTCATCAAAGATTCGGACTCTTTTTTGGAAACTTTCCTCTTTGCTCTCTCCGGCTGTCGTTCTTGGACTGAATGACTCATGCTTGCAAGATAACTGGCTTCGCATCCACATACAGCCATGGCCAAAGACACCTGGCTCTGGGCAAGGGCTCACTTCTCTTGAGTCTCTGTTTTCAGGAAGGAAGAATTTTCTCCGAAATCCTTTAACAGTCTTTTTAAGTCTCCGTGGCCAGAACTAGGTCACAGGGTTGGCTCTGCCCTGCAGAAAGCCTCTCACATACGGTATTCTAGCCGCTCCCCAACTGCTCGCTCTTCTTCCAAGTCTGAACACACTTTCATCCATCCTCTGCCACCAAGTTTTTCTACCTACAACACAGATCTGAGCAGATCATTCCACTGCTTAAAAATCGTGGGTGGCTTCCCTTTGCACACTGAACGAAGTCTGCTCCCCACTCCTTCCCCGTCCGGGACCACTCTGCACAGTGCATGCGTCATGTCACTCCTGCCGGATTCTAGTTCTATTCATTGTGGAGTATTTGTAAACGTGTTTTAGATCATATATGGAGTGTTTTGGGGTTTTGGGGGGTTTTTTGTTTGTTCGTTTGTTTGTTTTTAGGTTTCAAAAAACAGAGATCTTTAAATTACCACAGATGATGTATTATGTGAAGAAATAATCTGCTGTAATTATTAAGCAAATGTTTATTGTACACTTCTTAAGGGCCAGGCACTGTACTTGGAGTATAGGATTAAACAAAACAAACATAGTATTGTCTTCGAGGAGTCTCTAGACTAGAAACAAAGACATGAAAATGAACGAGTAATTAAGTGCGATGAGCGGTGAGAAAGTAGACAGTGACGAAAGACTCGGCCAGTCTTACTCTGAAGATGAGCTTCTCCAAAGAAGTGATGTTTCAAATGAGAAGCGAAGAAGTCTGCGCGAGGTGCAGCAGGTGGATATGAAGCCAGCTCTGTGGAGAATGGATTGGGACACACAGGACTAGATTGGCTGGAGGCCGGTTAGGGGGCAATCGCACTGATCCCAACGAGAGATGGTGTCGACTTGGGCCAGAATGAAAGCAGTGAGGATAGAGAGAAAATATAGAACACAGCAAAGGATCGCATGTGGGGAATACATATCCGACTCTGGAGTTATTGACTTGAGCAGCTGGCTGAGACTGCTGTTTCCTGAGAAAAAGATCGCGGC
>NW_006437828.1:1679722-1708188 GCF_000325575.1 Pteropus alecto
CGTGGGAGAGCATGTCAACAGATGCCCTGTCGACCACTTGCAGAACCGGAATACAAGCATAGTGCCCCAGAGGGGCTTCGCCATCCTGATGACGTATCCTCCGTCCGTCCCTGCCTCTGTGTCTGTTGTCATTACTAGTATATGTAATGCTTTACTATTTTGGCTTATGTTTACACTAGTTTTCTTGACTATATGACTCGAGCCCACTGCCTTCTCTCTGGTCCTTGATTTTGGTGTTTCTATACTATTCGTGCCCTTCTCTCTATGTGTTTCATTGTCGCACAAAAGGAAATTAGAGGGCGAGTTAGATAGTATCAAGTATAGAATGTCATGGAGGGCAGCATCTCCTTCCAGTCATCCACTGAGCTGTCACTACTGCCCTATGACCCAAAGCATGGCAACTTTCACTTATCCATTCATGCAACAAATTTCTTTTTAGCATTAACTCTGTTCCAAACGATACACTAGACGAGGCCATGGAGAAAAACTTTGCCTTGCGGTTATTAAAACTTTGATCTAAAGTCTGGGTTTTCCATTTATCAAATATGTGAACATAGGCCAAAAATTATTCTCAAGTCCTCTATGCCTTGATGTCCTCATCTATAAAATAGATGCAACATATCTTGAGTTGTTCTGAGGGATAGATAAATGGAGCAAGAAAATATTTGTTTATTCATATTTATCATCAGTGGTGGCAGTAAGAGCATTTGGTGGTGGCGTGATGACAATAGATGACGAGAGGAACTCACTGGGAAGAATGTGCGGTATGAATGGAGGTAACACTGGAAAGTTTTGATCTTAACAGTTTGTAGGGGTGGTGATAGTAGATCATAAAAAAAAAAACTGCCTTTGGCTGCTTTGCCAGATGGGGGATGGGTAAGAAACGTGCTCAAAGCTTCAAGGACTAGCCAGTACAAAAGAGTTTTTAAATTTAGTTGGACTCTATTGTTAGGAAACAAATCACCACACTCACTTAAACTTGGACCTTGGAAAGTATATTTTATGAGCTCAACACTAAATTACTTTCGCAGATCAAGAACACTGACAAAGTGACTTAAAAGTGTGCAACAATTATCTAACTATTTCAGAAAGTCAAGTTAGGGGTGGAAAGTCTGTATTAAAATGGAAAGAACAGTGCTCACTTGCGTGTACTTTAATGAGTAAGTTAAAGCCTTGCTTCTTGGCCAGGATGCATTGCAGTCATTCACTTACATGCTCTGAGGTTTTTTGTCTTTTTGACGGAACAAACTGGTTTCGAAGTATAGCTTTGTTTTCTGTAATAAACTGTGTTGCTTACAGACTTTCAAGGAGAATTCAGAGCGCACTGTGAATATTCTCTTCGTTTTAATTATTTTTGTTACTTGTTCATGTGAATAGCTTTGGTGAAAAAAAAAGTCAGATAAAACAAGTGGTAGTAAACAAGTTTAAGAAATACAATGGCAATAATATCTAACCTTTGTTAAGCCCTTAGTTTATAGATCAGACACTTATGCTAAGATATTTATATTATCTCACTTAGTAATCACAATAATCACGAGGTGGGAGCCAGCATTACCTTCATTTTACAGATAAACTAGAACTTAGATTTCCCCTGTGATCACACAACTCAGGAGAGAGAGAGCCAGCATCACACCCCGTGTTTCTAACCACGTTACTAATTGAGCAAGTTCTTTACTATTCCTTCTTCCATGATTGTTTAGCAATAATAAGTAATGATTGCATTCAAATTCAATGGAAGTTGGAGTCTATACTTTCTTTTGAGCGGTGAATCGCCATTTTATTAATATTTCTCTAATCCTCATGCATATTTTAAATTGCATGACCTTTTCAAATTGCAGTTTTGATTATCATTTGTTGTATCATTTTTTAAACTATCTTTAAACAGGGAATATGTTTGAAATAACAATAATAGTTTTTCTTTAAGTCTATTATGTTTTCAGATATACTATAGTAATTTTTTCTACCTTCACAGTCATCAATCTTTAATTTTCAAAAAGATCAAATTAATAAAAGTGAGTCATGTTAAACCAAAGAGACTATAAAAGTATAGGCTTACTCAGAAATAAAAGTTATTTATTAAAAATATGAAAGTACAAAAGATATATGCCCATTTAAAAACTTTTTTAAGGTACTATTTTGTTTTAAGCGAATATAGATATGGATTTTTTCATAGATTTTAATGCATTTTATGTCTGAATTTAGTTATCTCTAGGTTATGGAGGGACAGGTGGTTTTTAAGTTTCTCCATTTTTATATCCTTCATACCTAGCAATTAAGAAAAATAATATAAAGATTTTTTGAATAAATGTACTTTTAAATTAGTTTTTGGTTGTCTACAATAAATAGTTTGTTTTTTTAATAAAGAAGGAAAGCATCGCTTTTTGTTTTTGTTTTTTTGAGGGAGATCATATAAAAACAATATATCTTATGTAAGATATTCAAAAAAATGCATTCTAGAAACAGGTCAGGGCTGTGGTGATACAAATTTGGGGATTATTATTAGGGAAATGGTATTTAAACAATGAGACCAGAGTAGATTACTTTGGAAATCAGTGTGGATAGAAACGAGATAATGTTCAAGGACCGAGTCCTGGGACTTGCTGATATTTAGGGTTCAGGATGATGAGGAGGACACATTGAAACACTGAGAAGACCAGGCAAAGGTGACATCCTGGAAGACAAAGGTAGGAGATTTTAGGAAGGAGACAGTGTTCGGTACTGCTCGAGAGGTTAGGTAAGGTGAGAACTGACAAGTGACCGTTGGATGGATTGATGATGAGGTGACTGGTGACCTTGAGAGGAAAGACATTTCGGGTGCAGCGAATAAGACCAATACCCGATTGGAATGGCTTCCAGAAAGAATAAGAACAATTAGAAACTGAGATTATAGATTCTTTTAAGGAAATTTCCTCTAAAAGGAAGGAGAGAAATGGATTAGTAGTTGTGGGAGGAATTGGGGTCAAGGAAAGGGCATTTGTCTGTTTGTTTTAAGATGAGAGAAATAGCAGCATGTTTGTTTGCCGAAGAGGACAATCCAGTGACATGGGGAGAAATTGATGATGTTAGAAAAAGATAAGTGGGATTGCTGGAGCCCTGTCCTTGAATGAGAGGCTACGAGGTCTGGGTAGCAAGCGGAGGGGTTGACCCATCAGAGCTCGAACTGTTCATTGGTAGACACAGGAGGGAAGACAGAGTATCTGAGCCTCAGTGAAGTAGACGGAAGATGTCACCAGCGAAGGGAGTTCGTGGAAGTTCTTGTCTCACTGGCTCAGTAATTAATTTTCATTCTCTCTCTTGTAGTTTAAGAATTTTATGAAAAGCTTTTTTCGAATTGTACAGTTACTTAAACCACCTTCACAGAAATATTAAACTTTGATATGAAATGTATCATCAGCTCTTCTAAGTTATAAACTTTGGAGAAGTTTAAACTTTCTAGAAATACCAGATTTTCTACTTCAGTCCCTTTGATTCCAATTGCCTTTAACGTGTTCACCCAAGTTTAACTTTCTAAAGCCTTATTCTGCAGTTTTCTTCCTGATTTGTGGTAACTCTGAGCTTTCACATTTAACTTGAGGAAGCCCTGTTTTCCAGATATTTAACCAATTTCTAAATTACTTAATCAGGTGCCAGCATACTACATTTAATGTACTGAGTAATGATTAGTGATTGCTGGTCAATCCATATTTTAATTGCTTTTCCCCTCAAGGTATTGTTCTCTTGGGGGAAATTTTCAGCAGTTCAATGTTTTGAGACCAGAAACATTTAAAAATGCATTAAAACTTAAACTTGGAGCTTGGTAGAAACATTTAGCTGGCTTTACTAGGTTCTAATTACTTCTTTCGTGTAATGAATATGACTTCATTTCGTGTTAAAGTCTGTTTTCTCAGACAGATGGATAGAACTATTTCCTGAAATTATTGCCACAATAACTGCTAATATATGATCTAATTACTTCCTTGCATTTATCTGTGTGTCAATTCTTTCAATCAGAACACTCCCCTAGAAATATGTTATTAATATGATAAAATATTAACATTTTGTTGGTAGTTTCAATTTGAAGAAATCAATTTGACGATATTCTCTAAAAATGCTAATATAAGTAAATTATATTATCAGTAGTCACTTGAGAATACTAACAGGAGGGGGGAAAAAACGGGAAAAGAGGTGACCTCTCAGGGATTACTTTATTCCCCCTCCTTAGTAGCAGATCTCGTAATAGAAGATTATTTTGTTCCGAGATCTAGATAACAAAAGAAATAGCCTCCTAAAGTAGTGACTCATAGCTTATGGACACTTTTGAGTGTTTGTTTATTTTGGCTCCTCTAATAGTTTATAAATAAATATGTGTGAACATTTTTCAAAGTATAGTAAGAAACATGTTGGACTAAATCACCATTATTTGAAGCCAACTCTGGGTTTCGTTGTTTGTATTTTATTTATGTTCTCAGCGTTTCTCTTTCTTCTCCCTGGTTTGGCCTAATAACTCCGCAACTAAAAACGCGAAAAGGTGGCTTTCTCCTTTACTGTTGATTCTTATTATATTTATTCTTAAGTTTAAGGGTGATTCTGTATTATGAGATCTAAAAATACATATACATTCACATATCTTCTTAAGTGGATAACAGCAGTATGTGAGGAAAAGTGACATGTTATGGACTTAGCTCAGTATCAGGAAACACGAAACAAAACTGTTTGTTATTAAAGACCTGTTTAGCAATATTAGAACAGGAAAGTGGCATGTTCTGAGCTGTGAAATTACACTTCGTGAAATCTAAATGATTTAATTTACCATACAATTCCAAAATAATTCTCTATACTCTTAATATTCTAGTTGTTCTTCCAGGTAGGTATTCTTTAATTCTCACCTTTCAGCGGCATTGGATACTCTGAAAATTACTTGTTTACCCATAGAACTAAAATAATGAAGCAGAACACTAAAATACTTATTTTAACAATATTTTCACTTATAAATTTTCCAGTTTCTTGAAATTGCCTTCAGAGGCAGTTTACAAACCACACAAGGAGTCCCATTAACTTAAGTCTTCCCTTATTGATTGGAAACAATTTTATGTTTTTTTTTTTTATAAACCACACAAGGAGTCCCATTAACTTAAGTCTTCTCTTATTGATTGGAAACGATTTTATGAGTTGCTTTTTTTGTTTGTTTTTTTGTTTTTTTTTAATCAAACCTCACCCCAAAGGGCTTCTGGTTGTTTTCTTAAATCAAACCTTCTTTTAAGGGGAAATTTTTTTTTTTGAGCTACTGAAAACAGAGATGCGGCAAGCTCTGATGGCAATTACAGAAAAATTGGCAGATTATCCTGAGCAGAATCAGAGGGGCGTCAAGTGAGTAAGTGTATAGCTTTCCATAGAAACTCTTGAAGGGGGCTGCGAATTAGAGACTTCATGTGTTTAAAAATTCATTGTTGCTCTTGTCATGTCAGGAAAGTACATTTTATTTTATTATGTATTTTATTTTATTATGTTTGCTGATCTGCTTCTTTGGAGTAGAGAATATGCTGTATTCATTTTTGAATACCTAATTTTTAAGATACTGTTTGGCATATAGTAAGGGGCCAATAAATGATGGTAAAATAAATACCCATTTCTTAGGAAAACAAATCAGTTTATCTTTACTGAAGAATTACTTTTATTCAGATTTTTTTTAATCTTAATACAATGGTCATAAATTCATTTTTTCATTCTTCCCACATTTTTTTTTTTTGAGAACTGAGGATGTAGATATGAAAAAATTGACAAAACCGCCAGCCTTCCTGGAGGATACATTCTACTGAAGAAAAAAAGATGATAAACTAAGAAAAAAAAAATCATAGCATGTTAGATGGTGAAGCGTGGGTGCAGGTAGAGCTGCTGGCAAATCATCATTCATGCCAGAAATAGCTAGAATGCCAGTTAAAACACACAAGTCATCCAAGAGCTATAGAAACACTGAGGACCAGGGACGCTGACACTTTGAAGAGGATCTGCCTTTCGCTGATACCTGCAGCTGAGATATGTACTTGTACCTGTGAGATGATATCTGCAGCTGCTAAGGCTGGGGGTTGGGAATCTGACCTTGGCCCCAGAAAGGGGACAGCTGCTTGAGAGCAGCAAAACCAGCCAAGTTTTGGCAGTCACGTGGGGCTAGACCGGCAGAAAGGGAGACAGGGTCTCAGCACAGAGTCAGTTTCCACTTTATAACATTTACTTTATTCTGAAGCTATAGGTGATGAGGAATCGCACAAGACTAAAAGTCTAAGCAGAAAACATCCTGCCAGGCAGTCACTCAAAATCTCTAGAGGGTGTGACGCCCTAGGAACTGGGACAAATCAGAGTAGCTGGAGTTTTATAAAACTACAGCTTAGCCCAGCGTCAGTCCAGTCCCTGACTGGATAAAGGTAATCAGTCATTCTTCCTAGGAGAGGAAAGTAGGAACCCTCATATCATCTGGAGCATTCTGTGTTTTTTGTTTTGTTTTGTTTTTTAGCATGTATATAATGCCCAGATTTCAATAAAACATCTTTAGGCATGTAAAGAGATAGGACATATGAATACACACACACACACACACACACACACACAATAGATAGGCAGATGACCCAGATATTAGTGTTATCAGACAAAGACTTTAATTGAGATTAAAATTTTCAAGAAAATAAAGGAAAAGAAAAATAAAATTGATGAAAAGAAAAATAAAATTGCTAAAAAGTTGGTGTGTTTTACCAGAGAGATTAGAATTTATAAAAAGAATCAAATGGAAATTTTAAAATCAAAAAATACAGACTATGAAATTAAGTAGATAGGTAAAATGATGGTTAAAATGTCAATTTAGAAAAACAGAAAACAGGAATGGTGAACTGGAAGACATGTCATTAGAAAATATCCAATCAGAAGCACAAATAGGGAAGAAAAGGGAACCTAAAAGTTCAATAGACACGAGATACACGAAAAGGTTTTACAGTGCTGTCCAATAGACATATGATGGCAGGACACATATGGAACTTAAATAGCTGAAATTAATGTTAATAATATATTTGACCAATGTATTCAGAGTATTATTTTAACATTCAATGTGAAAATATTATTAATCAGCTATTTTGCTTTTGCTTTCTTTTATCCATGTGAAGTCTTTGAAACCAGCGTGTGTTACATTTCACCACATCTCAGTTTGGACTCTCCATTTCAAATGGTCCATAGTCATATTTGGCTATGGCTGCCATATTGGACAGCTCAGAGTCACACGTATGTAATTAGGATCCCAGAAGGAAGGGAATAGAGAATGCTGCATAGTGATGGTGGGGAGCAGGAGAGGGTATACATTTTTAAATAAAGAAATGGGAAAAGGCCTCATCACAGGACAATATTGGAAGACAGATATGAAGTAGATGAGGGAGTAAATGAGCCTTGCAGATGGGTGAGGGACGAAGGTTGAAGACAGGGTCCTGAGGCAGGAGTATACTGGTGTGTTTTTTTTTTTTTTTTAAACATCAAGGAGGCTGGTGCGTGATGGGATTAACTGGGAGACTAGAGGGAGATTAAGTCAGAGAATCGAAGGGGCGCCATATCATGTTAAGCCTTGACAGACTTCTTGAAGTTTAGAGGAAAAGAATATATCCGTATATTCATGTTTTGTTTACTTTCTTCATATCGGGGGCAGAGAAGAAGATTGGATCTCAAAGCGTACAACTTAGCTTTGGTTTCTCAACTCATACTAATTTTAAAAAATACCTCCTAAGAGTGACTGACTGATAAGGTCATATAATGCCTTCTTCTGACAGTGCCACTAAATATGCAGTGTGAACAATCGGGGTGTGTGTTTGAGGTTGAGTTTAGGCCCCTAGGATATGATCAAGCTCTATTAGCATACATTGTTTTAAATAACAACTTTTCTACAGTGAATATAATATCTAGCAAGAAAATTAATATGATTATTTATTTTCAGATGTCTTACATTTTGTTTTCTGTTTTAAAGATTAAAAATAACCACATTCAATTGGTGAGTTAAACATGGATTTTTAAAAAGATTATAAATTGCTTATTCTTTGGTATTTGTTAGGAGACAGGAAATATCTATTTAGAAAGATAAGGCATTTCCTTGTGTGACAAATGAAGATTTTAAAACTAAAGATGCCTGAGTGTTATATATTGTCTTCCTGCTCAAAGGTATATAAAAAATGTAATTGCTATATGAATCTTCCTTCTCTGAGGTTGGATGAAAAGATTAATTATGGTAAAGGAACTATCTCAGAACAAGAAAACAAACAGCGAAAAGAAAAGGTTGAGAAGTTTAAGGACTAGGTTTCTTCGATGATTGATATTAGCTCTAGATTTACTTAACACTTTTATAAATATTCCGGAGAAAGGCAGTACTTGGTCAAATATCAGGTTTTAGAGAACACAGAGCTTTCTAGTAGGAGTCAACAAATTGGTGAGCATCCGCAAGGAAGATTCATGCAGCTCTGTGCAGTGGGCAGCTGAGTGTTCAAGCGGGCAAATGCAATGATATATCACTCTTAGAAAATCCTGTATATGTACGTGTGTGTGTGTGTGTGTGTGTGTGTGTTTGCACACATGTGTGACTTTAAAGCAGTGGCTTTTTTATTTTTGAAGGGTACTCAAATTTCTTTGAAGATCCGATTAAAGTTATAAAACTTTTCCCTAGGAAGAAGCTCATAATCCCCACAATAAGTCATGTTTCAGAGTAGTGTTCTTGAATTAGCTAAAAAGTTCAGAAATAATTTTTCTCAACCTATTCATTCAATGAACGAACAAATATGTATTGAGCTTCACATATAAAGTTGCTCCTATATTAAGTAATGGAAGTGTATAGAGACCAAGACAAACGTGGCATCTGACCTCACATAGCTTACAATTTAGGGAAGGAGATAGAGATAGATAATCAAACATTTGTGAGGTGATGTGTTGACTGTCCTCACACCCATGCTAAAGGGCTGTGGAAGACCCTAGAGGGCTATGTAATTCAGACTGTAGGATGAAAGCAGAGATTTCAGAGGGGGCTGCGAGGGGACATCTAATTGGCATCCAGTGGTTACCTTCGGTCAAAATTTACCCCCAAAATCCAGACACAAAACTTAAATACCTGTATATTACTTACATTTAGTGTCTATAGATCTAACATATTTCATGATAGGTACAATGGTATTGAACAACTAATATGAACAGTAGAGCAAGAGAAATTTTTAAATATATGATTTTTTGGACTAGAAAGCAAAGGCTGAGAGAACACTATAACATAGGCATATATATCTATGTATGGACATATACATACACATAAATATAAATTTTATATATATATATATTTTTAACAGCCAATGCTGTATTAAAAGACTTCTTTACCAAATTCTCCAAAACTAGAATAACGGATACATATCCTTGAAACTTGATTTGGGCAACTTCCTTTAAGTAAACAAAGTTCTGTACTCATCCTAGAGGTGGTACTGGAAGGAAATATTAATGGAAATTAAGATTTTTGACAAATTTTAGAATGACGGAAGTACTAAAATAATCCGTTTTACATTTAATGTGGATTTAACCAGGATAACCATGAAATCTATGAAGGTAATGAGGACTTATTGTCACATCAGGTAAACTCTGAAATCTCATTGACTTAAACTCAGCAAGGGTTTTTTCCTGTCCCACGTGAGCACCAGTATGGGTCAAGCAACCTCTGGCCAACATGTCGCTACTCCCTCTGGAAGATCACAGTCCCTGCTGACGGGAAAGAGATATGGAGGAGAAACTTTGGCTCTTAACTGGCTCATCCCAGCTGTGACCCATGTCACTTCTACTCATACTCAGAGGCCAGAGCTAGTCACATGACCCTAACCTAATCGCAGAGCAGTCCAGGAAATGTAGGAAGGCACATGGAATATTTAGTGAGCACTCTCTGCCACATCCCCTAACATCACTTTCTTTAGGGACACTTGTCAGCAAAAATACCCTGTGGCTTAACAAAGGAATTTGTGTGTGCCTGCGCGTGCACCCCTGCATGCGCATGAGCATCCTTCTTCTCTGGGGTTCTCCAAAAGCAAGTTCCCACCAGAGAACTATCTGGCTACTGTTACAGATTTCTGGCTAAGTGACTGCTGGATAAAACAGGAAGGGGGGCCATGTGTTGTTCCATGGTGGAGAGGTACACTCTAATGAGAATTGCTGTTCACTTCCTTCCATCCTTCCTGAGGATACAAATAATGAGTTAGGCAGAGAAGCGGTGTGGTGGAACCACCGCACAAAACAGGGAATGTAAGGGAGAGCAGGTTTTGTTCCCTAGGAGAAAATCAGTTTGCATTTAGACATCTCCAATTCGAAGAAGAAGAAGGTGACATTCTGTACACAGGTGGAAACTGAGATCCGCAACTCAGAAAAATGTTTGGCACTGAGGTGTAACGTTTGGAGCCAAAAGCCTGAGGTTGAAGCCACAGAGACAGGCGAGCTCTTTAGGAGAAAGTACCTACTTTGAAGGTTTACAGAGCGTGTGAGTTTGGAGGAGTAAGAGGATCGTAGGGGTAAAAGAAACGGAGAAGCAGTAGGACCTGAGGAGCCGCAAGGATAGACCGAGAAGTTTGGAAAGAAGAAGAAGGAAAAATAGCTCTTTCCACTTGATTTAGAGATTGGAAAATCTGAGTGAGGCCATCTTTCTGATTCTGCTCCAACAGCTCATGCAAGGTCACTAGCCACCAGCCCTTCCCCAGTGGGCTCTGCTTCCAAATGCCAAACTGCTCAAAGTCCCTGAGCCATATGAAGTCCTGGAGAAAGTCCAACTACAAATGAAGATGGAGTGAAATCACTTTCTACTAAAAACATAGAATTAAGCTGCGTCTCGGCTTAACAGTTTCTGAGAAGAGTGGGACACCGGGAACTAAATTAGCCAATCAGCATTGAAATGCTTGCTATTGAATCAACATCTCACATTTTCTCTGTTATCTCCTGAGTAAAAGAACCAATTTAGTCCCGTTCCCTCCCATGGGGGTTATTGGAATCACCTCTAACTGTCCTCCTTGTTTCCACCCTGTCGTCTTCCGGTCTGTTCTGAACATAAAAGCCAGGGTGAGCTTGTTCGGTTTAGGTCAGATTAGCTAACTCTTCTTTTCAAAGCCCTCCAGTGAGGTAAGAGCACGGCAAAGCCAAACCATCTGTCCCGCTCATCTCTCTGACCTCGCCCCCAGAATGCAAGCTCCCTGAGGCCAGAGAACACGAGTTTTGCTGTCTGTTCTTCCGAGAACAGAGTTTGACCCATACTAGGATTTCAGAAACTAATTGTGGAATGAGTATAGCACCTATATTTCATTTTTAATAAGAATATTTTAACTTCAGAAAAGAAGACATAACGCTTTTACATTTGTATAAATTTAGCTTCAGGAATTTTTTTTTTTTCATTTTGCCTCAGTGAACACTTGCGAGCAGCTATGCCATTTCCGTCTTCTTCCCTACCTCCTTCTCTTAGATTCACTAATTCTCACTGTGTAGTATCTGTGTTATTCGTAGGAAATAAGCTCGTTCTAGCTGATTGTAGGAAATAAGAATATTGTTTACTTCCTACTTTTTAAGAAAGCAGAATACAACTTATTGTGCTATTTATTTTGTCAAGATACACAGTTACTATACTTTTTCATGCACTAATCTAGCAACACTTATTTTTTGCATGTTTGCTCCATATGTACGATAGATTTTTTAAAAATAGATGAAAGGGATATTTGCTGGCGCTTTTTTATCTTTAGTATCATTAAACTTTATTTTCATATTCAGATTGCTTCAGCAGCAACCACTGCGTTCTAAAGTTCTGATATACAGAGATAGCAGGTTGTCATAGGCTTATTGTTACTTCTTTTATTTTTCTCCTTGTCTTGTATTTGTTTGGAGGCGGTAAAATAGTTTTGTGTTCTTTCATTAGAAAAACATCATTTTAAGTTATTTTAAGTCCTCGAGAAGACCAATTTACCACAAGGAACCAGAGACGGCAGACGGGAAATAACTTTAAAACCCCACATTAAGCTCAGAGTGAAATTGTAATCAGACAACCAATTATTTAATTTTCTTAACGATGCACTTTATAAATGTCAACGCAATAACTTGTCGGGAGAAAATTAATACGAGCATGAAAAGTATTGATAAGTATAAAAAAGAAGACAGATCTTTGAAACGATGCTGCCTGCACTTCAGTAGTCACAAAACAAGCATTCTTAGTTCATGTACATTGGGGTATATGTAGTTCATTGAACTTTCCTGAGTGTTGAATTCTTGTCAATACATAACAGAGTTCTCCTTTCTCTGACCACCAGAATTTAAAATATTGGAAAGGGGAAAAAAAAAAAAGGCAGGAGCATTATTTATTTCAAACAAAATTTTATGTAAAAAGCAACCATTGTTTACAATCACAATTAACATCTTAAAATGAAAGCATAATTATCCACTATTTCTAACCCCTTTCTTGGAAATATAAAACCATTAGCACAAGAAAAAAAAGTAGCTGATAATCTGATAATTAGTTGGATGAATTAAAGTTGTTTTTAAACATCAGAAACACTAGTTGTGCTTTGCTTTTATCAATAGGTAGTCTGTATTCATAGCTTGTGTAGATGTGAAAACCGAGCTTCCTTCCAGGCCACATTCCAGGCTGGTCCAGTTATCAAACACGAGTCACAGTCACTGATGATTCTTAGATCTGTCGTACGTTTACGGTTATAACTGTATCACAGCCAAAGAGGTAATACATTCTGATAGCTATGGATGACAAATGGGCACTCACACATCTGTTGGTAGTGATATTTTAGTAAACTATTACATATATGAAATAACTTTAAATTTTGCTGCATGAGCCTCAGTTCCTTCTTCAAAAACTCTTTCTTCTCTTATCTCATCGCATGTAGAGTACAGTGTACAGAGCATATAGAGGAGGTACTGTAATTAATATTTCATATCGATGTGTCTGAATTTTTACAACTATCATTAGTTTGTATAACTAGTTAAGTTCCTAGTCAAGTCAAACGATTCGGAGGTTTGCATGAGATAATCCAAATATTTTGGGAATGTGATTCCTTAATTTGAAATACAATTCAAAGTTTGTTTTACAAGTAACTGGGATAGAATTACAAGTTTACTTTAACTTACTTTCTGGAAGTAGAAGCAAATACATCTTAATTAATAATATGAGAAGATGTTCTTGGTTTCTTTGTTAATCGTTTACATAAAATCAGGAGCCTACTTATCACATACAAATAGAGAAAACACAAAGCACTGTAGAAAATTCAATTTAGTGTTACAGCGATTACTGCAACACAACAGCTCTTTATCCGTACTAGTATATGAAAGCACTCCCAACAGAGCATCAATTTTCACAGCCATTTAGTAGATTAGAAAGCAATTGTAAACAGCGTCAAACCCACATTAACTCCTGTCAACATCCTGCCTTTTGCTCAGTTGTGGATTTGTTTGAAATAACAGTGAGATCTAAAAGGATTACATCGACATCACAGATTGTATTATAAATATGAATGGATCCATCGTAATGGGATGCATAGCACTATATGGGAAGCATTTGTCCCCCTGTCATGGTCACAGGTTTGGGACATAAGGGAACATGGCATTGTCTCTAAGAAATAACTCCACCTGATCTCAAGTGGTAATCTGACAGCTTTTCAAATTGCCCTACATTTTACACTCTAATATTGTACCATTAATAACCACCTGTCGTTTAATATTCAAAAATTGATCCCGATGATATGAAAACCATTAAGCTATTCCTTAACAAGTGATTGATAATTTAAATAATGTGCCATATCGACTCGGTCAATTGGCTTGGTTGATCTCTGCCTAAAATCATAAGATTAGGCAACCATCTCATCTGAACAGAAACTAGAGAATGGGTTTGGGCACACTTACACTGGAAATTATTTTGAACGACAGACAAGAGACGCATCCTTACCTTTCAAGCTTCTTTGGTAAGGATTTAGTAATCGGTGGTTTTATTCTGTTTGGAAGATGAAGGCGACTATCTTAGATCCTGATTTCCGTTTTATTTTTTAATGATGACCACACTGGGAGGTTTCGGTGGTGGGACAAAGAAGTCCCTTTAAAGACATTTTTTTCCCCATAATATTAGATTAGGAGAAAGAGTGCCAGTGCCTATCTTTTTCATTGCTTGATTCAGCTTGACTTGTCATTCTTTTTTAGATAAGGGTCATTTTATTCTACTGCTTAAATAAGGTCTTCTCGTTGGAATACTCTTACTGTTAAAAGTTTAGTACTACTTAAGTAAATCTTTTCGTCTTTGGGAAGAGTTAAGTGCACATTTCACTATCAAAAAACCACAAATCCAGTTGGGTCGTGCGTTGACAGTTCACTTATAAGCAGATGATTTACCTGTTTGTTGATCTCTTCTTTGTCAGGAACTTTGCTATTACTGTTTTCTGATGCTTAGAAGGGGCAAGTGACCGCCTCATGGAACTACTATTCATGGAGTGACATTTCCATGTGAAGTACTGGGCTTTGTGCTTTACACACATTGCTTTGTCTCATTTAATACATTCTCCCTTTAACTTGCAAATATTCGAAAGGGGCAGGGAGGGGAGGGGAATCCTCTGGATGTATCACATAAGTGGTTTCTTTCAAGATACACTTTGTTAGCGAAAGTAAGTTTCAGGAAACAGAATACAGGTTTAATAATATTCCCTCTGGCTTTCCTCATCCCAAACCTAGCCGTCACCTGAGTTTCAGTATCATGGAAGAAAAGCATCACTGTGCGTATCTCTGACAGAAAGACATTTATGCTCACCTTCAAGTAAATAGCTACACCCGGGAATATTTACTCTCATCCCTTTTTCCCTATAAAGGAGGTGTTTAATGAGACTGGCCACATTATATCTATGGGAATCCTGTGTTTCAAGTCGAGACCGCAGGCGTGATATAGCCTAACTGGTAACTTACAAAATGTATTCACTGGAAGCTGTGGCAGTGGTTCAGAGTTAGAAAGATGATTAGTATATTCATTTTTATCAACTGTAACACTTTTATGATGCTGATGGAAATATTCTTGATAAATTATTCAATCAAATAAATTTTACATGAGGATTTTACTAACAAGTCTAGAAAATTGTTTTCAACTAAATTCAGTCAGACAGATGGATCTTGTTCTCCAGGTGGTTGGATATTCTTTTCTTGATACACTGTTTGGCAGCACTGTTTTGAACCTGTGAATATTTATATTCCAGGGGCCTCTCAATAATTAAGAAAACCACACTCAGGACCAGATGTTTCAAATGACTAACAACTTTGTCTCCTTCTAGAACTATGACATATTTTTCGTTCTGTTTTGTTTTTAATAACATTTTCTCAAACATCAGGAACAAGGCAAGTGTTTACTACAGTCTGATGTTCACTAAGAGCTATGTTAAGGTTAATTTCCTTTATTAAACAGAAATGTGGGCATCCCAAGAGCATTATTTATTTATTTTAACAATCAAATACTTTAGAGGCTATAAAAATTATCTGCTTTATAATGTTTTCAGTTAATTTTCTGCTTAGGTTGTTAAAGTATTCGACTAAGACAGATTTAACTTTAGAAACTATGAAAAAATGCTTTCCTTCAATGTATTACCTAATTTTTTGACATAGAGCTTTAAATTTTTCTTTTAAGAATCATGCTACAAACGAAGAATGACGTAGCTTCCTTTCTAGTAAACTAGACCAAAATCAAAGTGTTATCAACCTCATACGCTTATTCTTGGAATAAACCCTGACCCAAGAAAAGATTCTCGATTCCTTTAACAAATAAATCTTGAGTGTCCTGTAGGGGTTGGGGAGGGGGGCATGGGGATCACCCATAATGTTCTCGAGTTGTTTCAAGTCTCCTATTTTACCTTAATTAGATTCATTTGAAGAATTATTTTTCTCAGTGTCATTGAGGTTGATTATTGATTGTTAATACTAATTTCAAAGCCAAAAATGTCTATAGGATCTTATATTTGTGCTTTCTCATAATGGTAGGCAAATTGAAGGTGAAGTATTTGGAAACTTGGTTTATGTATAGCACCACAAGAATAATTTAGGATCACAAAAATGATGTCACTTATTTGAAAAGTCATAGTATATTACTAAGGATATTTCTTTATGATGAATTTAAAATGTTATATACTAGACAGATTGTTATTTCATAATTTATTTCAGAAACTACTTTCTTGAAAATTCACTTTTGGCCTTACTTTTAAAATAACGATTATAAAGATCATTTAAAATTCAGATTAGAAAATATAATTTCCAATATAAATTATGGTTTCAAGTTCATTTGGCAAGTAAAAATA
This sequence comes from Pteropus alecto, assembly GCF_000325575.1. Lineage (NCBI taxonomy): Eukaryota > Metazoa > Chordata > Mammalia > Chiroptera > Pteropodidae > Pteropus > Pteropus alecto. The sequence goes on from NW_006437828.1 coordinate 1,696,039, forward strand.
AAAAATTCAAATTTGTCACATAACTTTGTAACAGTTTCCTTTGTCTTTTTAAAGAACACTATTTTCACTATTTTGAAGCTCTTACATTCCTCTTGAATTTTGCACAAACTGTTACTTTTTTCTAAATCTGGTAAGTATGCAGTTTCTGCAATTTGTTTTTATGTTAGAGTGCAGTACTAGCATTCTGCATAGTATATGGTACTACAGAAAGGCTATCAAAAGAACACTTGCTTTCATTGTTTTTACAAGTAGGAGGGGAAGATTCACACTGATAATTCTCTTCATTCTTTAGACTAATGACGTATGCTTCTAGAATTGAGTTATATGACACGGATCATCAGAGAGGTCACACTCCTGCTTAATATCTGTTAGTGGCGTTCCATGGTTCTTGGAATAAAATTTCAGACCTCTCCAGTCTCAGTGGAGTCACTCTTAGCTTTGGTCACTACATTCCAAACACAGGAGCCTTCCGCCCAATGGCTTCCCGCTGTTCTCCCTCCAGACCTGTCTTGCTAACTCTAATCTTTCTGGTCTCAAATATTATTTTCTCGTAGAGGCTTTTCTATAGCTGCCTTGCCTCTGACACTTAAATCGGGTCTCTCGTTACACTTCAAAATTGTCTTCTCTCCTTTCCTTTCATCATATTTACGAGTTATAATTACATATTGGTTTGATTATTTGTGTAACGCCTGCCTCATCCAATAGCATGTAAGCTCTATGAGTAAAGAAAAAGTTGGAGTCAGAGGAAAGACTTTATTGTAATCAGTATTTCACACTTTTGACAGGTAAATTAGACCAAAATAACTCCCAGGGACTGACACAGAGCCTGAAAACCTTGACATCAGGGGAGGCCGTGTGGTGTGATGCAGGAGGTGCACAGACTGATGTCCGCAGGCCTCGTCGTAGAGGGGCGGCGATGGGGTCGGGCGAGTTACGTGAGATGAGTGTACCCTAACTTCACGTTGGGCCTGTTTTCTTGACCCCTCTGGGCCTCAGTTTCCTTGTCAGGAAAAGGAAACCTAACGATCTATGACTGCCGTATTTTCAACGTGGAACAGAATAGAGCGAGGCTCGGGCTCCAGTATTCCTTGGTTTCCAGAAGATGACTGATAGTCATGAGCCACGCCAAGGATTCCAGACACAGACAAGAATATAGCAGTGAGGATGGAGGAGACGTAGAAGGACCATACAACCAGGGAGACTAATTAAGTGACCTTTCTGACTCCTAATCCCCGATGAGTTGTTTACCACTCACGCTTCTTCGTAGCCCCGTGTCCTAAACCACAGTCCTCCATTTTCTCACCCCATTTCACAGTTAATTCTCAGGATTCAGAAAAATAACTAAGACTTCAAATATGAAAGCTGGTGTTCTTTAAAAAAGAAAGAAAGATCCAACTAATAATTTATCAAAGCTATGAGGAATCTGTACCAAGTATGATTGGGGAAAAAAAAGTTCATTCTATTTTTAGCTATCAAAAGCATAGAACAGAGAATACTATCAACTACAGCTGGGGTGTTCTATATTCTAAATTCTATACTTGGCTTTTGAAAAATCCCTTTTAACTTGTCTTAGGCTCAATGAAGTATTTTAGTCCTAATGTGTACATTGCATAAGCTTTGCATTGAAGTGTCGGGATTATTTTTAACTAATGTTTACAAAGGATCAGTGGACCATATCCGTTTGTTTATGTTACACATGAAAGGAATACAGTCTGCTTAGTCCTAAACACCCTCAGTCAGCCCTTTGCAAATAGATCATTTGAATATAAAAAAGTTCTTCAATATAAAAAAAAGTTTCCCTTATATTTAAAATGTACTCGAGCTGAAACTTCTTTCCTCTGTCACCTTCTTGCCTTTTCTCTTGCTTTCTTCCTCCTTTGGCTTACGTTAGTCATTCACACGTTCACTAAAATCGATCTGTATACAGACCGAAATGCCGGGTGAACTTGTTTTCTGAATTTTCCTGAATATGTGTCTACACTGAGACGGTTTCTTATGTGTAGTCCAAAAGGTTATAATTTTGTTAATATAAAGTACATTAATTGAACGGAAGTAAGCATATGGAAATAGCGGAAATGTGCCAGTTTTTAAGTGATGCTTTTTTTTAGCGTAATTCCTAAAACAGTAAATATCGTTAGGCAGACTTTTATAATCTTAGATTTGCTATAGTTCAGGAAAAGGTAGGTGAAAGTTGACCATAAGACACATGGAGATTAAAAAAATACTAATGAAGTGAGTAAGCAAAAATTCCCATCTTTCGTGCATTGGTCTATATAATTTTCTTGATCTAGTCATCTTTCCTTTGGAAAATTCAAGAAGATAAGGTAGTCTAAGATGCCTCAATATGGACCAGTTTTGCTTATACGCTGATTTTGGTTCTTAGTAGTCCTTTCTCTAGCAGTTACTTAAATTTTTTATGACTAAAAAGCATCTGACATTTCACAGCCCACCTCCAAAAAAAAAATCATTTCCCCAAACACACCAGACCCTTTTACATCCTGGTATTTATACATCCGGCTCCTCCTCCTACCTGAGATGCTCTCCTCCCCTCCCTTATCGACAGGCTTGTGCTCAGTTTTCAAGACAACACAAATGTTGCCTCCACAGCCAGTCCTTTGGAGGTCCAGTTCCTCTGTCCTCTCTGCCTCTGCAGCATATTCTCCCCATAACTCTGTTTTAGCACTTGCTTATAATTTATTTGTTTTAATAATATGCTTCTCCCTGCTAGGTATGAGTGCCTCGGAGTCTAAGACCTTCATCTTTGCATCCCAGCCCCTAGCACAACGGCCGGTAGATACATAGTAGGCAGTCCATTATTGTTGCTTCAACGCATGAATTAAGTAACCAATTACGTGAAATGTCTGATAGACAGTCTTCTACTTGGAAACCAGTTGTATTCCCAAAGTTAATTTTTAAATCAGTTCTTTTGGAACTCACAAAGCAATTTCCCACAGAAACAATGTTATAAATGTTATAAATGGTGGTTGGGTTCCCAGGCTAGCCCTCAAGAGTCTATTTAACCCATAATGTAGCTTAAACACTATGCAATTGTAATGAAAAATAGCAGAAAACAACACTGTTACAAATGCACAGTGTTTTCATTACATTAAGTAAATACAATTCCTCTTCTGTGTAGAAACTGCAATCCAGGGCAAATTATACCAATGGGCAGGCGTAACATGACCTAGCAGGATCGCTGAATACAGGCCAAGCTCTTTCACTAAGTCGCCTTATCGATCATTGAATTTTTCTATGCCTGAGTGTCTGCGTCTGTTGCCCCAACTTGGTATTCCTTGTCTGCTCCCCCTGAAGAAAAAGCTAGGTGATATTTGTAAGAACACATCGAAGTGTATAGAGCACTATACAAATGCAATGCATATCATGATAAAAAGTACCCACAGACAAAAGAAACTTAACTGAATTACAGACACTTAATAGAATGGAAAATAAGGTAGCAGAGTTGGGGTTTAAACCTCAGCTGGCTTCACCCCAAAGCCTGGGAGCTGAACAGCCACCACATTATCCTCCACGGCAGCCGGCTCTAGGACACGTGAGTTCATCTTTCTGGGCCTTAGTTTCCTCTTGGGCAAAGGGACATTTAGATTAAACAACCTTCCAGTTCCTTTAATCCGAATGTCTGTACTCAACATCATTTGGACAGAGTGGTCATTTTAGTGGGATCAAAATGTCTTGGAGGGGTCATAAATATGGTCTGAATGTCTTCCATTTTCTCTTCTATGATTAGTTTTTTCACATACCACTTGTATACTTTATATCTGTACTGCTTGATAAGATTTTTTTCCTTAGTCTGTTGAATCTGCCTGCCTTAAAACCACCTGTTCTCCAACATCTGCCTTCAAAATGTCTGTACAAACTAACTTCCGTAACAAAGCGTCTTCGTCCATACTTGCAGGAAAGCAGCCTTCTTGTTCCTTACTCAGAATCCTGGTTTCTCCCTTCATGATTTGCTTAAGAATCTCTCAGACGATTCTGGTGCAGTAGGTATGCGTTCCAACCATCTACTCAAACTTGATGCTCCATTAGGAGCCAAAGGGTTGTCGATGACCACGCTATTTTTTCTTGCAACGCATTTTAGTTCCTTCATCTTTACCACACCACCTGCACGTCCCAGTTTTTACCACACCACCTGCACGTCCCAGTTTCCCAGCTCATTCCTTCCTTTTCTTGGTATGAGGGAGGGAGGGCTCTGCTCTCCTCCACACAAAATGCTTGAGGCTCAACCCCTCCTCTCTCAACTGATGGAACGCCTCCCTCTTCGGGCTCCCAAGCCTTCATTATTCTCTGCCCTATGTCTAAACTTCCCCAGAAAGTGGGTGGCCCTTGAGGAGACTTTTCTAGAACAAAAGAAAGAAGTTGGTAAATTCTTGGGGTCTTTAACTTTCTGTAACAAGAGATTCGCGTCTGTCTCTCCCTCAGGCATTACTGTCCTTCTGTGCCGGAGTGTCAACTAGTGCGTAATGAACAGGTAACCCTTTCTACAGAAAGTTGTTATTGGGTTAAATTCTGTTACGAAAACATTTTCTGCGTGAAACGTCCAACACAATTTGATATGAAAAATATTAGTATTAGATGACCCATATTATGTAATTTCTTAATTGTCTTCATATGTTCTTCTGCATGAATATCACTTGTCCTGAATCGTAACATCTGCCAAGAGGGACCTTTGTAGCATTTGTAGTAGATTTTTCCTTAGGCGGGGTTCCCTGCTGGTTGTTTCTGAGGTATCTTAAGTCCTGTTGGTACTGCAAAGCTCAGACGAGACCCTGCCGTTGTGAGATCTGCCTTCACTTAAAGTATTTCCAGGTAGACCTCACCCCTGCATTTCTCATGCACACAACTCACTTGTCACCTCAGTAACACGAGAGATGAGCCAGCGTAAGCTCTTCTTTTGTCCATGATCCTTTTCAGACCAGTAACAGTACCTCAAACTTCTCGGTGGTATCTAGCTCTGTAGCTTATACACATAGGTGCTCAATAAGCATTTATAGATTCGTTATTCAATTACATATTGACTTATTTCTTAAGTTGAAGTTTTCAACTGATCCATTTTTTTTTGACCTTTTCGGTTATCTTTTTGTGTGTGTGTGAGCTTTTTTGATTACCCAATTGCATTTTTACCGTCAATGGTTATGTCTATAAATAGAAGTCTAGAGACATTTTTAATGTGTTTGGGAAAAGAAACTAAATTAAATAGTTCAGAATTTAAAATTGCTGATGAATATTGCGCTAGTGATTAACTGAAGCAAACATATTTTCAAACGGTTTATCTAGCTGAGAAAAAGGCAACAATGGAGCCATCCCTTGTGACCAGAGTTTCAATGGCTTCCTTCAAAAATAGTCATTTTAAAGTTTTTGTTTCCTTCTTTCTTTAATCTCTCATGTTATGAATAATATTTAGTTGAACTCCCAAAGCAACCGGGGCGGGGTGGAAGAAAATCTTTGGTGTTGATTTTGGATAAAATATGAGACATTTACTTTTGTGAATTTTAATCTCAGAAGAATTTAACACCATCTTTTCTTCTCTGGGCTCTTGTGTCATTCAAAGGTTTAAATTTAAATACCAGTGTGTTTTTGACCACAAGAAAGCCCACAGAAACACCTAAGTATGAAAGTTTTAGTTATGAATATCTATAGAATTTCATTATTCTTTTAATTGCCGTTTCAGCAGGTCCCCGGTGGGTGATAAAGCATTTGGTTGTCCTGTGTCTCCTTTATACTCAGTTCATAGAATAATCATCCTAAAGTTACACTACCTTGTAGTTCTTTATTTCTCTGAGCTTTGAATTTTACCCGTATTTGCTTAGCAACCAAATTAATTGTTTAAAAATCATTATTCTACTTAATTATTTTCTGAACCTTTTAGATATATCATTTCAAAGCACTTAAGAGGAGATGTCCGATTTCCTCCTGCCTTCTTGACGAAAGGGTTAAAATTCTGTTTCCTATATTTTGACTTACTAAATTTTGACCTCTTTTCTTCCTGTAAATTTTGAAACTCTATTGATCACTGGGTGCATTCCTAGATAGAAAATTCATGTGTTCTTCAAAAAAATGTATTTGTCGAGGACAAATACTTATATTAGATCAAAAGTTTTGGCAAATATAATTCCCTTTTATGTGTTTCTTTGGAGTCCAAACTCAGTTATTTCTCTCTGGTTTAAACATGTCGGCTGATTTTTAGACTTGGATGAATTTCGCTGTGAATTGCACTTGGATGTGACTGGAGTACCCAGGAGCTGTCAGGATGGCTCAGTGATTCCACGCTGGTGTCCTGCAGCTTTGACTGTAATCAGCAGATGCTGTGGTATTACCATAAATGTTTTCCTAACTGCTTCTGTCAAAAAGAGAAAATTCTTCCTGCTCCGAGTCTGCTGCTTCTGATTAAATTCAGTTTGCCTTCTTTTGCATAATTAATGTCCCATGATGATCTCTAACCTTTTGTTTTTAATACTGCCTCTTGGTCTAGACTCACTCTTCATGGGGAAGCTCAACGAAGAGCAGAGAGAAGTCGACGGTACTTTTACATGAACCCCCAGCACCTCCATGGCTCTGAAGTCGTAGCTGTTTTATATACCGTCGCTTGTCAAAGATCATGAGAGGTTCTGGTCTTCGCAGTGTTTTTTACTGCTGTGCCACTGCTCTGTTCTCCTTCCGAAGGCTGTTTCTGCAACGCTTTGGTGCGCTCGGTTTTGCCCGAGGATGCGTGCTGATAGGATCTGCTTCAGAATGTGCTTACCCTGCGCGTGTAAACTGTGATAAACCTCTGGCACAAACAGGCAAAAGGTTTCCTATTTTCTGCGACCCTTTCTGTACCTGTAGCCCCAACGTATATTAGACACTGTATTTGCCACAACAGAGTCAATGTACACAAAGCATAAGTACAGCAGGCCCTAGAATAATGTCATTTCGTTCAACGTCATTTTGTTACAACGTCAGCGTCGAGGCCACTGTGTGGAGATCGCACATTCTCCTGCCTGCGCTGGTTTTCTCCGGGTTCTCTGTTCTCTCACGTCCCAAAGATGTGCACAGGAGGTGAATGGGCGTGTCTGCCTTGTCCCAGTGGGAGCGAGTGTGCGGTGCGGGGGTGAGTGATGGAGATGGGAGGGTGTCCTGTGCAGGGCGGGTTCCCGCCTTGCACCCCGAGCTGCCGGGAGAGGCTCTGGCCACTCGGAACCCTGCACTAGAATAAGTGGGTTGGAAGATCATGACCTTGTTTTTATCACCTTTCTTAAATGGATGTTATAGCTCACGTTTATTTCCGTGTTTAATATTCGAAGCGGTCGGGTCTTTATTTAGAGTTTGGTGGTGTTTTTGCGACCAGGAATATGCTGTAGGAACTTAACTCTTGCTTTTCTCAATTAGCCAGTGGTAAAATCAGTTTCATTATATGTTATTGCAATTAAAGTCACAGTTTCCAAGAAGCTACGGATGATGTTAAGTGAGGGCCAACTGTATGTTCAAATGAATGCCCTGTTTTGTCAGCGACCACATTTTTTACGTTATCTCAGTGGGAAAAGATCCTTGAATTTGCCAGATAGCAGCACTTTTTTTTTCCTAAGAGCCCAAAGCGCTGCATCATTTTCCTTTTTGTCCTTCTAGAACCTGTGAGTCCTCCTGCCTGGTAACCACTTGTGAGTTGTATATTTTTTTCTTTTTCAAGTGGAACATGGAAGTGAATAGATGTCCTTTGTGATGTTATTCTACAGTATAAGATTAAAAAGTATACGTGTCATCTCTAAGGTACTAAATCAGTTCAGTACGAACTGGAAGATTTGCAGCTTAGAACTGCTCTGTAATCATATTACCTGAAATTAGGAATCCCATCCGTCCTCTTTGTTTCTGAAGAAAGATGAATGGTTGAGCTTCACATTTTCCGTGGCTTCTCTACTTTGTTGTCCTCTAGGAGGTTCCACTAGCAAATATTTATCACATTGTTTTTCGTATCTTTTTTCTTCATAGAATGAAAGAATAATAGAATGGAAGAAGATCTCAGAAAAGTGTTCATTTTGTGACAGATGAATCTGAGCCTAAATGATTGACATAAAGCCACAGGTAGTGTCACATTTAGTTTAAGGATTTCCAACTCTGAACTATTGAAATTTCAATATAGATTTTAGTTTATCTCAGATTAAAACAAAAGATGGAAATATCCAAATAAATATATCAGTCCCCAAGTAGACTCCACAAAAAAGGAATGAATTTGTTATGATTTTGTTTTGATGAGCAAAACGTTTCTTGTTTTTTTTTTCTTACACTCTGCTATTACAAACTCTTTAAGCCTGTAGCTACTTAGCTCTTCTGCAGCCCCAATATATTCTCTTTTTTTTTTTTTCCTACAACCACAAGCAATAATGCTTTTCAGTCTCTGTCCATCATCTCTTCCTATTAGCCAACCACTTCTACAATAGCGAGCACTCCCTTTAGCAGAGCAGCTAGTCCATGACCCAGAAGACAGTGGCAATGTGCCATGTGCAACAGGAAGACTCTTAAGTTTTTATTCTGTGCCTGCCTTTTCCTAACTCTGTCGCTGGAGAAATCCACTTAACTTCCCTTGTTCAATTTCCCTGTCAGTAAATGGAGATAAGCAGTGACCTCCTCACAGGAGGATTAAGTGGATGCTGTGTGTTTAATGTGTCCACACACCTGCTCCTTTGAGACCTATATTGGATAGCCAAGGAGAACTAGGAAGACACTTGGAAAAAGCAAGAGTACAAGAACAAAAAGGCTTCTATTTCATTAACCTGGAGATTTCAATGGTACTTCCTAATCTGTTTCCTCATTCCCAGTATATTCAGGAACATAATGTGTTAGTTACTACTCAAAAAAAAAAAAAAAAAGTCACAGATGTGTCTCTTTCAAGATATTCTAAGGTGAGAGTGGAAGATAGTCACTTAGAAAAGCACCAGGATTTTAGGGAAATGTGAAATGTTTCTCTCTGAGAAAGAAAAATCTCCTTTCCACCCCGTCACCACCCCCAAAAGAACAGCTTTTCATAATTCCTTTCTTAATAACTAGATACCCTGAAATCCTCAAATTTGATTTTAAATGTGTTGCTGTTATCATGCTTTAAGAGGAGACTGTCAGTCTGTTTTAAATGACAAAGAGCTGTATTCATAAGCATTTACAGCTGCCATTCTCATCAGATCCATTCAGAGTCTGGATATCCACCCACCTTATCCCCAGCAAATTAACACATAAATACACATCACTGGATTTATCACTTTAACCATAAATTTAACAATACTACGTGTAAGCATAAACCAGTTTGCTGATGCAGTAGATTACATTGAAAGTAATAGAAATGAATGTCTTTCTCTTTTTTTTTTTTTTTGCATGAAAAGATAGATCTTGATCAACTGTTTCAGAAGCATCTAGGACTCTGTTTTCATCCAGGGTTATAGGACTTCAGGAGTGTCTACTACTTACTAGCCTATCTGCTGTCACCATCAGAAAAGAGGCCAAAGCGCAGCCACTAGCATAATTTGTGATGAGGGACACCTTACAAATGCCTTACCTTTTTATGGTGATCTGTACTCAGCGAAGAGCTTTCATGCACCTTTTTTTTTTTTTTTTGTCATAAAAATCCTTTGTATGCTTGGCTTATTTAATCATCCTCAGTAAACAGAGAAAGGTGCTGTCTACAGAGATTAAGAGAATCATTGCAGGATATAAAAAAGTGAATGAGAGAACTAAGAAGAAACCCTTACAATTTTTCCTTTTAGTTGCAGAGTTTGCAACTAACCAGATGAGCCAGGGAAAATTGTTTTTGATTCTCTTTCACGTAAATCCAAAGAACAAACAAATCAATGTGAGCGTGCAGCTTGATAAACAAACAAGAAGGTTGTTCTGTGGCAATAAGCTCAGTTAAAACAAGTCTGGCGAGACCGCAGAGGAGAGAGGGAAAGCTGAGCATGCCTCCCACCTTGGGGCCTTTAATTGGCCCGAGGACATAATAGAGGAGTTGCTGCGGCCAAACCAAGAGCATTGTATGGTCTGACAGTTAGCCTCTTGGCCTTGATTTCTTTCCTGTATAATGGGGATATTAACAACAGCTTCATCAGGTATGGGAGAACTAGCTGGAGGAATGTCTGGCACACAGAAAGGCATGAGGAATGCTGGCATCATCATCCCCATTTGGGTAAGACCCACGGGAACCTTCCTTTTGTAGAATGTACAGTAGAGGAGACGGATATTAAAGGTATACTTACCAAAACACATTATGGTTACGGTGAGTGCAGTGGAGGAAAAGAATGGGGTGCTACGAGAATGCCCGATAAGTGGCTGTGGGTTCCCCAGAAGTGACTTCCTGTGCGAAAGCACTTTGACCTGGTTTCAGACCGACCGTGGCGAGAAGGGGAAACTAGAACACCCGTCTCGTAAGCGGATCAGGTAGAATGGTGCATCCTCCTCTCGAATTCGGGACTTCTGATTACAAATCCATTTCCTTCTTCATATTGTTCTTCTTCACATCTTCCTTTACGAACTATTTCCGATGTGATCAGCTCCATACCTGTGTTTCTGTATAGCCTACGTAGCCTCCTTTTTTCTCTCCCTGTCTCCTGCCTTTCAAGCAGTTCCCCTTATAGCCTAGTTCGTTAGTTCTCCTTAGACGATATTCTAATTAGGCGCTTTACCTTCGACATGGTTCACTCCTTCATTCATCATCTACTGTTACAAATGACAGTCCCCCAACTCCAGCCCTAAGCATTTTCTTCTGAGATCTAACACACCCATGGGACTTAGACATTGTGTTTATTATTTAAGGGGCATGGATCCTAATTTTGCTAAAAGCCATAACAAATACAAGGTCTGATAATGCATTTAAAAAAATGAGAGGCAGAATGGACCACTCAAAACACTTCGAGCGGTCCTGCCATTTCTCCTTGTTAAAAAGGGAAGATAATTAGCAAATCTCTGTAGATACAGATGTATCGGTGTGATTAGACGGTAGGACTCCTGAGGGCAGGAACCATGTCTACTCATTCTCTGTGACACCCCTGACACTTTGTACAGCACAGCCCACTGTATATACTAAGTGGATGAAAGCACGTTTTTCCATCTTGTATACCAAAAAATAGTAAAACGTTGTCTCTGCTTTCTTGAATGTAGAATCTTATAATGAAATGTGGCATATCTGCATGTAAAGTACTGCTTTTAACACCACAAGGGATGAGAAGAACACAGACCCTACTCTTAAAGAGCTCATGGTGTTGTCACTTAACTCTTAAGTGTAGTAGGGACACACAAAACCATAACACCAAGCGGACCAGGATACACAACATATGAGAGAAGTACAATGAAAGTTCATCAGCAAGTGACATCACCTTGGGAAAAATAGAGAGGTAGCATTTGATGAGATTTTGAGGGATCAAAGGTTATTACGGACATAGAGTTCACTGCATTAGTACAACTAAAAAACGTTCGAATACATGTCTCAGTTTCAGGAATTGCTCCATTTCCTAAAAGAATAGTAGTTTGGATTCAAGCATGGATTACTGGTGAGAGAAATATATTCAAAAATTTAAATTTTTAAATTTAGATTAAGGCATTCGTAGTTCATTTTATTTAAAAAAAAAATAGGACATCTTGTATCTCTGGACTCTACTTGGTACAAATTGAGTAGTATTAAAATGTAAAATTTTTATGTATAATAATGTCAAAATACAATAGTTCTTCCCTTATCAGTTTTCCGCTCCGCAATTTCAGTTGTCCTTGGTCTCAGCTACCCGCCATCTACCGCACTCTGAAAATTTTAAATGGAAAAATCTAGAAATAATGTATGTTTTAAATCACATGCCATTCTGAGTAACGTGATGAAATCTCGCACCGTCTCGCTCCACCTGCCCGTGAATCATCCCTTTGTCCAGCATATCCACGCTGCATATGGACGTGGGTCACTGAGTAGCCATCTCGCTTATCAGATTAACTGTCTCAGTATCACAGTGCTTGTGTTCAAGTCACCCTTATTTTACTTAATAACATCCCCAAAACTTTTATTATAGTGTATTGTTATAATTTTTCTATTTTATTATTAGTTATTGTTGTTAGTCTCTTACTGTGCCTAATTTATAAGTTAAACTTTATCGTAGGTAGCTATGTGTATGAAAAAATATGTATGTATATATATAT
>NW_006437828.1:1708218-1711306 GCF_000325575.1 Pteropus alecto
CCACCGTAAATTAGCTTTCTGTATTTTGTAATGTACTAGTTAATATGCAGCATAGATTTTTCTTCTTCTGTGAATGAGTAGTTATGTTGCATTTTAAGCATAGGCAGCGCTTTATACAATACAAGCAAAAACCCTGGAACAAATATTCCTGGTTCTGTTTAACTAGGGAGCTCAATCGATGTTTCAGGTATTAATCAGAAACAAGATCCGTGAAGAGGAAGCGTCTCAGTGTCCTTTGGTTCTTTGTGCTAATATAGGAATCCTGTCTGCTTCTCTTTCAGCATTTGGGGTTTATTTTTTAAAAATTAAAGGACAGTGCTATAGTTTGGAGCCCAGAGCTGAATTACGGAACTGGAGTTGAAACCGAGCTCCACCATAACTTGCACCCTGATGTGGGGCAAGTTTTTAACCCTTCAAAATTCTCCTTCCTCATCTGTGAAACAGAATAAGTCAGACCCCATCAGGCTGTATCACATACACATGAAACGCCTCGTGCTGGCAGGCGCTTAGTACGCACTCAAAGACATTAGTATTGTTTTTATAGCTGGTCTTTTGTAAAACGAAACCTGAAATGGGGAGAAAATACCTGACAATTATGTTATTAATTGTAATTTTATTCACTGTAATAACAACACGGTGAGAAAGTGAATATGTCTTTTTAGAACTAAATCCGAGTTCCACCTTCGTGGATCGGAAATTGTAATTTTAACAAATTATTTTTGGTTTGTCACATAGTAAACGTCATCGGACAAATAAGGACTGACACACACACACATTCTAATTTTTTACTCTGATAAGTAGGGCTCTAAACATGTAAGATAATAAGGTTTGTATATTCCAGGAGAAAATAGACATAATTACATAAGAGAAATAAAATGATGATTATTGGAAGGTCCGTGAACATTCCAAACAGACAGACTGCAGAACACATCACTTCTGTGCTCCATTCCAGAAGAGGCCTTTTCACGTCATAGGATTCCATTAACTGCGAAGGTTTCTACAGTCCGTTAAATGCAGTGATTTCTTTCCTCTTCCACTTAAATGGGAGCCGCCAGTAAAATAGGTAGTAGCATTGCAAAATCTAAGACCTTTAGAAATAGAATAACTGGCAAACATATTATCATGCTGTAATAGTTGTAAAAGAATATATTATGTTCCGTAATTTTTAAGTCACTAAAGTTGTTGAAGATACTATAATGCCCAGTTAAATGTAATGATTGGTGACAGGTGTCACTGTCTGACCTCTAGTGGCTATAGCTTATAGCTGCATCTCAGTTGATGAGTTTAAGAAACGAAATACCTAAGACTATGGAAAGAAAGCTCAGATTCTAATAACAGAGTTCTACAAGTGAGTGTATGATTAGCTTCCCTAAGTTTCTACTAGTCTAAATGGTGGGGTACTGCCTTAAAGAACAGTGTTCAGAATCAACTTTGTTTAGGTGCTTGAAATGCATTGTTGTTAAGCATTATTTCATATTTTCATGAAATATTTTAAAAAGTGACAGAATATCTATGTAGTAAATGTCTGTATGAATAATATTCATAATGTGGGTCAATCTGAATATTTTCAGATTCAAATTGAACAGAATTATTGCTCATATACTCCGTCGTTAAGGATGATGTTTTTGACCAAGAAACAGATTGGAAATGACCAATAATCTGGGGCATAAACTCTCTGATTACTGAGCCACCGAACTAAAAATGTACTGCATTTAATATGATGCCCCAAATTGAAAAACACAAAGAACATTTATATTATCTTAAGTTTGAGTAATAAAAAAGAGAACATTCTGTCATGTGATAGTAACACAGTTTCCTTTGTCTTTAACAAACCATACTGGAATATTTAATTTTTTCCTTTCATACATTATCTCTCGATTAGCTGAGAACTTTCATCTCAGTAGTTTAATGAACCATAAATTGCAGGACGTTTATAGTTAATGTGGATCTCCAATAACTGTTTATTTCAAATACCATATAGATGATAAAGTTCCATATACTTTAAGGCTTCTTCTGAGCTAACACTTGTAGCTTTTAAGAGAACATACAAGAAATGGAACAAGTGATATTTGCGACATCTTGTGCTCTGTCCATTTTCCTGCTGTCAGCACCTTCTTTAGCTTACCAAGTGTAATGCGCACTAATTTCTTTATTTTCTGCCTGCTGTATGGTCCATTTCTAGCGCTTTGTGTTTCGTGTTACCATAGAGACAGGAGGTACTCCAAAGTCCTGGGAAGACGAGTAGAAGCAGGTCTTTAAGGCAACAGGCCCTGCTGGCTCAAGAATCCCGAGGCAGGAATCTATAACGGTAAATGGAAAGAGGGAGTCGCGTGTTCCAATCCATCTGTGTGTGTGCATCAAGTCCAGGAGCCACGGCCTCAGCCTGCGCTGCATTAAAAACGAGAGCTCTATGGAAACCAGGTTTTCAGAGCTCTCGGTGCAGCCTGGAACCAAACTTAACGTTTTATTTGCAAGAAAATAACTGAAGTAACATTGACCTATTCCTTTCACTGTTTGCTCATTATAAGGGAGCAGCTTCTAGGAAGGGCCTTCTGTGCCCGATTTATTTTGCAGATCAAAAATCTCACCTTTAAAATGAGGATCGATATTTTTTTACTCAGCCAAAACCATCAGAAATCAAATTGCAGCTTGAGCACAAGGGACCCTACAACCAGCATCCAAGTCATTGATCCCATTATACTCATTCTAGAAATGAGTGGTTTATATTTACCCAAAATTCTCACGTATTCCTTCCATATGTTAGATACATAACTCAAAACGTGTAAACGTTCTTCTGATTTAATGAATCGTTACATTATTTCCTTCTATATTATTTTTATTTCATCGATATTTATTTAGGAGAAAGCTGCTAAAAGATTTTAAAATAACATAGATTTTTTTTTCCCCTTGCCTTTTTCTTACAGATATGCGTGGTAAGGCTTTATAGGGAAAGGAGGAAGAGAAAAATGAAAATCTTAACAAAATAGTGTGAAAAAAATTTCAAAAGAACGTTATTTTATAAATTAAAACGTCAAAATTTTCAAAAGAAAAAAATTTCAAAAGAACAAACGTTATTTTATAAATTAAA
>NW_006437828.1:1711380-1712580 GCF_000325575.1 Pteropus alecto
AGTTCAGAGAAATTCATAAAACATCCACATGCCTTCCTAGGTTCTTAACCCAAGGGCATAGGATGCAAAATTGTACTTTGGCCGAAGGCAGCCAGTGATCTTTAAATCTGTAAATAGAGTGAAAACAGAGTGAGGTCGAGTGAGGCCCTCTGAGGCACGCACTTTCTTCAAACTGACAGTAGGAGGCAGTAGTGTACTAGCCTGAGCCCCTCGCTCAAGGTAACGTCCATGACTCATGCCAGATTTTTTTTTTCCTCATTCGTTTTCTAGAAATACAGGAAACCAAAATCTTAGAAGTAGTTTCAGATTTCATAATGAAGTTTGGTGCCATCCATCCAGTACGAGATAATGCTGCTGGGCTGCGAACAAAACAATCAGAAACGGCGAGTCTGTCAGCTAACAGTGGCAACTCCGCACCTTGGCTCCAATTTGAATAGGAGAATGGCAAGAAATAAAGGTCAATCTCGTTTTGGAAAGGAGAGTCACATTTAATAAGTTAGTTCCTTCTCATTTTCACTGATTTACTAAAATGAGTACAGAACTATGAAGTAAAAGGAGAGGGGTCAGTGGTAGCCTGGGTTTCCCATGCTCAAGGCAGCGGGATAAACGCGCCCAAACGTGGATGTGTCGTTATTAGGGTTCGGCTTCGTGACTGTATTTTTAATCCTTCGCCGTGTTGTCTATTTTACCATTCACAGAAGCTACATCAATCCAGGTTACCTAGGACAGTACAACCGTTCCTTCCTCTTTATAGGAAACAGAATCACAAGGAAATGCTAAAATGTAGAACATTGCATGCTTTCGCTTGATTGTTTTTTAATGTAGCTAAAAAAAAAAAATGTTGGCAAAGCATTTTCCTTCTGTAATAACTGATTTTGTTATAGGTTATCTTTCATTTATTGATCTAATTTCAGTAAGGTATATATTGGGGGATTTTTTCCCTCAGTATAAGGGATGTATTTATAACTGCGATTTACTTCTCTGTGTGATTCAAATAGCACGTATTTACTGATAACTAACACGGTTAGTGTGCAATCTGTGACTGGAGAACAAAGCCAAGCTTACTGGTCTGAGCTACGTAAATAAATTGCAGATATACACACATCCCTAATACAGAAGACAAGATTCCAAAATACAAACCCATACAGAAATGTGGCTTGTGATTTTGATTTTGTAACTTTTGCTCTAGCCACGTGAACT
>NW_006437828.1:1712601-1773315 GCF_000325575.1 Pteropus alecto
TATGGTAAATCAGAAGTATATTGTTAGTAAATCTAGAGAAATGAACAATAGGAATTTCCAGTAGAATATGGATTATTCCAATTTGAACTGTTTAAAGTTTAAAAAAATATTTTGTCATAATTTCTAAATTATTTTTAATAATTATTAGTACAAAATCCAACCTGAGATGAAGTTACTCATCACTGAAATATTCTATAAAAATGTCACTCAGAAATGTTACATGTAGGAGCATTGCTAGAAACTCCAGAGTCTAGATCTGTAGCCAGTAGTTATATGTGGCTCGTGAGCTCTTGAAATGTGACTAGTCTGAATGGAAATATACTGTGTCAAATACATATTTGATTTCAAAGACTTAGTGCCAAAAAAAAGAATGTTAAAGATTTTATCAATGTTTTATTTTGCTTACATGTTGAAATGATAATACACATTTGATTAAGTAAAATACATTTTTAAAATTAATTTCTCCTGATTTTTTCCCAGTATTTAATGTGACTTCTAAAAAATTTTAAGTCGTTTATGTAGCCCACTTTTGTGACTCATTATATTTCTACTGGACAACTGTTCTAGACTCAATGCTATGTCCTAAGAGGCCAGAAAGCACAAAAATACACATTCATCAAAAATGATGTGTCATCAGTTTGTTGTTCAGGTAGTGTTATTCTGAAGTGGCTTTTTTTTTTTTTTTTTTTTGGTCCCAGGGAGAGAAGGATTAGTATAAACAGTAAGTGAAACAAGGTGGTAAAATTATGCTTAGGTTCAGTCACTCAAGAAATAATGTATTAACCACTCATTAAGAGGCAGGCACTATTCTAAGTACAGCAGGTCTTCAATCTTCGAATAACATCTTTTGTTTAACGTCATTTTATTATAACATTGATGAGAAAAAAAATCCATTCCTATCTGGGGCCATTGTCTGTGTGGAGTACGCACCTTCCCCGAAAGTCTGCATGGGTTTTTGCGGGGGTTCTCTGGTTTCCGCCCACATCCCAAGGATGTACACAGTAGGCGACTTGGCATGTCTGAATTGTCACGGTCTGAGTGAGTGGAGGGGTGCATGCACCCTGTGATGGAAGGGTGTCCTGTCCAGGGTCGATGTCCACTCTGTGCCCTGAGCTGCTGGGACAGCTTCCGGCCAGTGCTGAAGCAAAATGAACTGAGCTGAAATGAGCAGCTAGAAAATAACTCTCTTCCTTTTAACCTTTCTTAAATGTGTGTGTAGCTCACATTAACGTTTAATATTAGAAGTGTCTTGGGTCTTTATTTAGAAGTTTGGTGATGTTTTTGTGACCAGATATACGCTGTAGGAACTTACCTCTCATTTATATCAATTAGCCTATGGTAAAATTGGTTTCGTTCTACATCGTTTCATTATACGTCGTTTTGCTTAAAGCTGCAGTGTCTAAGAACCTGTCGATGGATGATGTTATGCGAGGACTTACTAGACTTGGGGACACGACAGTGAATAAGGCAGATCCCTGCCTTCATGGAGCTGACGTTGTAGCAGGTTAGATCAGAGTTAGATGGATATGAGTTTGGGGCTTTTTTTATTATTTGAACATATTACTACTTTTTAGACATGGCTAAGATATACATAGCGGTAGGCCGGGGAGAAGTAAAGGGACGTGAGCATGTAATTCTGTTGTTTTATGGGACTAGTTAGGTTTGGTTCTTCCCAGAATTTTGAACTACTACTAACTGAGTATAATTCTACATGTTCATAATAAAAACGACAGGATCCTAAATATCTCAAGGACTTAGCACCTAGCATGGTGACTAAATACTCACTGGATTAACTCTGAGTTGACTGAAGCTTAACCTCAAGGAAGAACAGTCGCAACTATGGCTGTCTGACTTGGCAGAGAGCAGGCGTGGGGAATGCGGTCTTTGCCTTTAAATAGTAGAAGGGCCAGTGAGCAGAAGAGGAATTAAACTCAGTGTAGCCTTAATGAGAAAAATCAGTAGGGCCAGGGACTCAGATTTCAGGGAAACAAACTTTAGAAAACTATAAGGTAAAACTTTTCATTATTAGAGCTGTCCAAAGTAGGAATCTATTGACTTGTATGATTATGAGGATATAGCTGGAGGTCTTTAAACTTAGGCTAGAAGACAACCACTTGATAAGATGCTGAGTGAGTGGAATTTCACTCAGATGGTTCTACTAAGTAACTGAGGTCATTCCAGTCCTGAGTTTTCATGATTCTATGAATAAAAATGAAATGGAATTGCAATGGCATAAGTTACTCATTCAGAAAAACACCTGTATCTTGGAAATAGCTAACAAATGTCAAATTAGGAAATATAAAAAATAAAGGCAAATACTTGAACGCACACTATAAGATGCTGCTTAGAAATGGCTTCAGGAAAAGATTTAGGTCGTATAGTGTTTATTTACTATACGATTATTTTTCAATACAGATTCCTAGTCATTAGCACTAAGAACCAGCCTTTTCTCAAACCTCCCAAATGTAAAGTACCCTTTACAATGTGTCTATTTGCTATGACCTAGTCATGTGCCCCCAAGCCAGGGTGGCATAAGATTTGGATTGGGTTTGCCAGAGGCAAATAGCAAAGTTAGTGTGGCTGTGACAGTTCATGGACTTCTCTAAACTTCAGTTTCCTCATTTATAAAATGGAGTTGTTAGTAACTATCTTTTAGGTTTGTTGGGAAAAAATTTAAAATGACATGTAAAGGATTTACCATATATATGTAGTATGTATTTAATAACTACAATATCAAACCATAGTTCTGTTATTTCTTCACCCTCTTCCTCATAAACCACCAGATTAACTTATCAAGTTATTTACTATCTGTCATCTGTTAGCTGACAGGCACTTGTGTCCTTTAGAAATATTTACTTAATAGCTGGTAAGCCACACACTGCTGACCATACGTGCAGAGTAGCCTGAGACAGCTGTCAGTAACAGATAGCAGAACGGGTTGGCTTCAGTATGTTGGTATGAAGAGAAGCTGCTTTGGACATGAAGTTTCGGTTTGAGAGTGTGTCGTTTGAGGTAATGGTAGGGTATTGAAATATAAGTGCTTCCGGAGGCGGAGGTAGGCACAGTGCTGAAGCTCTCCCGTTAGGGCTGGAGGTGCAGATGTGGAAGTCTCCTTCCTAGAGATCTTGGTCAAGAGAATATAGATAGGACGGAAAAGTGGGCAGGGGATGAAATGGTCACATGGAGAGAGGCATAGTCATGAGTGGATGTATAGGGAAAATATTTGCAAAGTATAGAATAGTCATCTATAAAGGTCACAATGATATTGATATTAATTATACAATACTCAAAGTTATGAATAACATTCTATAATTATGACATGAGTGCCCCAGAGTTAGAACAAACTTCACTGGTCACAGTCCTCTAAAAGACTATCCTTACTTCGGACACCAGCTGGCTACAACTTTGGGGGGATTTACTGTCCCCTCAAGTTTGACAATTTGCTATGACAACTCCTAGAATTCAGGAAAGTGCTATACTTTGTTATAGCTTTACTACAGTACAAGGACAAGTCAGAACCAGCCAGAGAGAGACCACACCTCAGGTAGGTTCTGGGAGGGCTCCAAACATGAAGCTTCTGTTGTCCTCAGGTATACATGACCCCGCCCCCAAGCACATCAGTGTGTGACAGTACTCATCACATTGTCCATGTGTGACAGTACATATTACTGACTGGGAAAACTCAACTGGTACTCAGTGTCCATAGTTTGTCTTGAGGTTTCATTACGTAGACATGATTGATAGGTCACATGATTGGTCTTTCTGATGTGGCCATCCCCCATCCCGAGTCACTCATTACCATAAACTAGCTAGGGGTCCGCCATGAATAGCAAAGGCACTCCTATCACTATGTGAATTTCTAGGGTTTTGAGGTAACTTCCCAGTAACCTGGAAAAAAAATGACCAAATTTTTATCACACACATTTTATAAAGTTGCAGCTATAAGAGAAAATGAGGCATGAGAAAATGCCATTGAGTTTAGGAATTGTGAGGCGTCTGATAATTTTGCGGGGAGCAGTTTCAATACAGAGGTACAGATGAAAGCCAAATTGGAATTTGCTAATAATTGGGTAGAAATGTGAGAAAGACAGAAGCAAATATAGAGAAGGACAGTCAACTCAAGTAATATATTACAAATCAGGACGATAAGTCCTTGAATGGAAAGGTTTACATTACTATTCTCTTTAGAGGAAAGAGGCTGGATTCATCCTGCACGTCCTGTGCTCAGGAGCCTGCCCCATCTGGAGTTCTGCTAGTCCGATTATCAGTTAGGAAGGCCCAGCAAAGGAAATTGCAAAATGGCCGCGCTATCTTTGAATTTTTATTTAGAGGACAGTGATATAGAACAAGGCTGAACAGAAATGTATATGCGATGAGTTTCTGCCCCGCAAAAAGTTCTAGTGTAATTGTCAAGTGTCTCCTCTATTCAGAGATCTCTTCTATTAATCATCCTCTGCTTTGTCTGTCTTGTTTGAATTGGGAAAGTGATTATTTTGTTTTGTTGTTGTGTTGTTTCTACGTAATCGGTTCAGTAAGAGTTTCTCGGCACTCCTAAAAGATTTTAACTATATACAAAATGCCCGTTTGCTCTTTTTATCGCTTCTATATACTTTCATTTTAAAAGGTAAAATGTAATATAAACGGCAAAATGAAGCCAAGGGAAGACAATTGTTTGTATTGTCAGTAATTCAACAGCCACGGACACCTCAGGGATATGGGCTGCTGGCGGTCAGCACGAACTTCCGTTATTGCATAGATTAAAAACATATATTTGTCACACACTTTACTGTCATGTAGACCCAGTAGTGCTTTAAAAAATATATTTATGGGTCATTTTTTTTTCTCTCACCCAAATAAAGTCATTGCTGGGGTGAAAACAAACGGCTACTTAGTAGGTCAAAGTAATAGTTAAGAGCAAACGGTAAAAGAATTGTAAGGAGAGACCAAATTTCGGGACAACTGAACAGATGCAGTCAGTTTAGGACACTAGAGTTCTATATTCTTCCTCCTGTCAAAGCTGCCACAGACTCACCATTGACCACAAAAGGCAGGAGCTCAATTTTATATTTCATCTGAGAGTTGGCACTTCTAAGAAGCTCATGCCCATTAGAACCACAATGTGATGGGGGGATCAATAGTGACTTAAAGGGAATAATGCCTCTTTCTGAACCATAACTGATATTTCCTGAAGCAGAGAGGGTTTTCTCCAAGGGCTGTCAGCCAGGGCCTTTGCCTTCTTAGCTCAAGAAGCGTAACTGTTGGCTGAAACGTTTCCTCATTTGGATGCCAAGTTGCATATAGTTATATTTACTTTTTGTCAGCAATTTTCCTGGGGTTCTCTGTCTTTTGTGTTAAGAAACAATGGAAATGTTAGGTCAGGATGTTGGGGGGTTTTGTTTATTTTTTTTTTTAGCTTTCTTTGTCATCTAAATCTGTAGTCTGCCAAAGGTCATGTGGACTCCAACACTGATGTAATTTAAGGCTTTTATTATCATTTTTAAGTCCAGGAAATCCTCTGTATTTAAGAGCCATTCAACTTTTCAACAATTTTCAACTTTTCATTCACTTTCAGAAAACAAGCTGTGGTGGGACTCCAGAATCAATTCTTATAGTAAGAATCATAGGAGGAATTAGATTAAGATGGGAAAACTCACTTATTTCAAAAGAAAAGGGGATGTATTCTCCGTTTCCATGGAAACGTAAATACAAGATGTGAAGCTCAGATTCCCTTACTGAACCAGTACTGAAAATCACAGCTGGGCCTTGGTGATCTGTACGGCACTGACTAGTGGCCCTGGATATTGGCAATAGTTCTAGATAGGTCAGACTCCTCTTCACAGACATCAATTGTAATATGGAAGGCGGGGTCAGTGGGGAGCACACAGCAGCCTTGGACTTAATTCATAAAATACTACCACAAGCTTCCTCTTTGGAGAGTTCAACAATCATTCTACTTTGCCTTAATATTTTTAGTTTCCATTTAAAAATGTATATTGATAAGGATCTAAGTTGACAAGAAATAGAAAATGCTTCTTTTTCTTGATACTCAAGCCTTACCTTTCATTGAAACGGTTCATGTGTCCAGGTATGTAATCTTGTATTTGGAACTGTCTAACTTCATATGAAAAGGACAAGCCCTGAAATTACAATTTATTTCATGCCTCTGAGCTCCTATATGGATTTCTTTCCGACATGCGGGGTTGAAGCATCTCCCTGATGTTTGAAATGAACCATTTAGAAACTAAGTACATGTTTTAAGTGCAGTAAGTGCATGGTCTTCAGTTCAGCCTCCATATAGCCGCCAGTAGATGTTTGCAAATAATAGTAATGGAAAAAGACATCTGGCCTTGAACCAACATTATAATACAATTTCTGTATAAAAGTAACTTTCAATTTGGGACCCTCCTCTACCTATAAACATTTTTTTTTTTCTAGTTACCGTGGGACAGGAGTCTCTTCCAACCCAATTTCATTTATCTGCTTCTCAATGTAAGATGCGACTCTCTCAGTTCTACAGTTGAGATGGCCCATGGCAGGGGACCCGGACGGGGGCTGTTGGGATGCTGAGAGATAAACGTGAGGGCTGGAGTGAGGAGTTGTTACCTTGGAATTTCTAACAGCTGTAAGCTCATTTTTAAAGAATGCTTGTGCACATTTATTTCTTCAGTGGCTTCAGGAAAGGCCTCTTTCTTTTTTATATTGTCTTTTTCTTATGAAAGATTCTTTACCTAAAACCACAGAGGGGTTAAATACCAGTTTGGTTTTTCTCTTATCATTTTGCCCCTTTCAAGCAAGCTCTTAGCTATTCAGAGTTTTCTCAAAGGGCACAAATGCTCTTGCCTGCATTGGCCCACCCATTGTTATCCACTGAAGCCTCCAAAGAAGTTCAAAGAGCAAATAGTAAAAGGAAAAGCCAGGCTCTGCTGGGCATTTCATCCTTGGATCTGGTATAGGACAGGTGAAAGAGGACCGAAATATCCAAGTGGATAGACAATCCTTGTTTTTTTAGCAACACACAGTGTATTAGTGACCTAGAAGAGTAGAGGTCAAAAGCATGATCGGAGTGGGTTCAGGAGAAAAATGGGAAGAGAAGAATTGAAACCGTAGGTATGGCAAGTCTGAGAGAATCTTTGTTATACAGGCAGTCAACACCCGAGGTAGTAGATGGAGCAAGCAGGACGTGGAGTCGAAGTGGTTTTTTTCTCTAGATTATTAGGTTGTTGCAACATACTTGCATGACGAAGGGCGTGATCACACGAGGAAGGCAGCCTTTAAGATGCAGTAGTGAGGACACAGCTGCCAGAGAGATGTCCTTGAGTAGACAAGAGTGCATGGTGCTCGCCTTGAGGGACCGTCCCCAGTGGCAGAGCAGAGCCTGGGGGTGTGGAGGGAGAGCATACACGTGCGTGCAGTGGGGAGGGCAGACAGTAAACGTCGGGGTGGGGCAGTTTGTGGGAGTTCCCTTCTGCCTGCTTCTGTGAATGAGTTAAGTGAGAGTGAAGAACACGATGGACATTTGAAAAGAGGAGAAGGTGTGAAATAGTTGCCTAGGAGAATGGAAGATGCACGGACTAGGGGATTGTAGTGCCATTCAGGCTGTACCTGAAGTTTATGACTATAAATGAAACCAGGAAAGGAAAGAAGTACACGTATGACCTTGGACATACTGTGCTAAAGTGGTTTATATGGGAATACTATCTGCTTTATAAATTTATTGGGAGAATTAAATGTGTCAGAAAGCATTCTGAAGTATAAGTACAGGACATCGTTATTATGAGACTTAGCTTTGAATTACTTAGCACTTTTCCTTGGCAAAAAGCTTTTCAAATTTCTTTAAGACAGCCTTAGCATCTCTAGAGACAATATTTGGCTTCTGCCACTGATTTACTCAGTAACTAAGTCTAAGCAATGACTTAACCTCCTCCTGCTTTTACCTCTCAATCTATAAAATGAGGGTGGTAATGTTTAAAGTGCAACGAATGCTTTATAAATAAAGGTGCTATAGATATACAAGCTATTAATAAAATGTTGTTTCAGCCCTTACTGGTACGGTCACCAGAAAGTTACAAAGGTCAGAGCATCTGAAAAAGTCGTAAGCCTTGGGTGGTAAATGCCTGCCTTGGAAAGCTTTGAAAGAGGAAGAAAAAGACATATCTGATTCTCACAAGTACCCTGTGAGGCTGATTAGAACCTGAGACTCGAAGAGGTTGAGTCACCTGTGAAAGCCAAGTGGCGGAGTGTGGATTTCAACCCAGATTTGCCTTAAAATCCCATGTTCTTTTCACTTGGTCGCATGCGGAATTGGGCTTGACACATGATAACCTTAGAAGGTACAGAATAATGTATATATTATAGGCCTATATTTTAGCCCATTTAATCTCTTCTCTGCCATCACACATTTGACTGGAGTTGCCCAGTAGCAGAATAAACTGGCTTCTTGGAGATAATCATCACAATGGAGTCGTTTACAAGAAATCAAATGACAAGAAAAGAGGAACATTTGGGGGAAGGAGCAAGTAGGCTGATGGAAAATTTGCACTTGGCAGCAAATGCAGATTTCGCACACTTTTGGGGACAGGATTGGTCATGGGCACTGCGGGAATACCACGTGCCCTGGGCTCCTTACCACAAATGCAATGCGTACATTGTAAACTATAAAGTCACTGCTCAGTTAGATTTTTACTTTGGAGTAACAATTACCCACGCGATAGAGAAGGGGATAGGAAAAGTGTATTTATTTTTCTTCCAACAGCGAAAAGGTGATCATCCTTCTAAAATTGAAATTGTCCAAGAAAGTGTGTAAAATCCTCATCCATCACCGGAAAGCCCCTGGTCAAAAAAATGACAGTGCAGTAAATATCTTCGGCAGCCACCTTTTCATGTACAAGCTGTTTTCCGTTGGAGTTTTCAGCACTCACATAAAACACACTGTCATGAGTGACTGCTTGTGTTCCAAAGTCATTACCATTGGGATAATGGAACATCTCTCGGCGAATAACCAAAAAACTTTAAATGTCACGTCAGGTTTGTTGAAGCCATTTTCAAGCCCTCTTCAAGGTTATAGGAATATCGAGGGTGTCTGTTTTTTCTCTTCAGAGTTTGAGATCTTTGAGAGAGATCACTCAGTAGGCTGTGCCGTGTGAGCGTCAGTTAATTAAAAGCAAATCTCACGTTCTTTGTGAAAGTCAGTCAGCCAGAGCCATTTTGTCATTGCAACTCTCTCCTCACAGCCTCGGCCTCGATAAGTCAGCATCACTGTCACCTACCCAGTAAAAGAAAATACGTACGTGTATGTATTTGACAATTAAATTATGACATAATTCTGTTTTGCTAGGAAATTTTAACAACTTGCCGAATTCAATATTTCTTTTAGGGGAAATCATTGACTTTCTAAATTCCTATGAGAAACTTTCCTCCTTGGTTTCGTTCAAAAAGAAAATGAACCTCCTTATTCAAACTGATGCTTATCTTGGGTCAGAGAATGTGGAAATAATTTCGTTACCCAGTGCATGTTTATTGAACATCCATTTTACTCCAGGGCCATTTTAGGCACCAAAGTGATAGCAGTATTTAAAACAACGTTCCCGATGTCTCGGGGCTTTCGTTCTGATACAGAGAGAGACCGTGGACAAGTAAACAGGTATACGATGTGTCCAGTGGTTATGAGATCTATGGGGGTTAAGGAAACAGAATGAAGAAAAGAGCGTAACTTTAGATGGATGGTCAGAGAAGACCTCTCTGTTTAGATGGCATTTGAGTGGAGACCTGAATGAAGTACAGAACCGAGCTTTGATAAATCACCGAATGGTGGGCATTTCAGACATAAAGAAAGAAAGAAGATAAGCGCTAATGAAATGATTGTCTATTTACATCTTAGTTTATTCTTAACCTCTACATGTTTATTTTAAATCTACCTCACTTTGTTGAATATTTTTAATTGAAAAGGACTTGTTTATCGAGAATAACTATTTTAAAATTGTTTTGTAACGTGCGCAGTTCTTGCTTATCAGAGCAATCAATTTTATCTTTCTTCCTTACTGTAGAAAATCAGAAAGCGCATTCGACGGAAGGGTCACGTTCACACTACAATATCAAGTGCGACTCAACAAGGACTCCGGTCGCCAGGGAGCTTGACGGTAATCGAGACACTAATACGTCTACGGGGAGGAGCCAGGTGGTTGAGAAGAAGGACACGTTCAGTGTAGGAAGCAACAGAAAGAAGGAAGCAGAACTCCATGGCTCTGTTTCTAAAAGCGACTCCGTTCCTGAAGTCGAAGCCCTACTGGCAAGATTACGAGCTTTATAAATTAAACTGCAAAAAAAAAAAAAGATTCAGCCAAATATAAAGCCATGCTCAAAGCTATAACACTTGAAAAAAAAATGCTTTTTATGTAAGTTTATAGTTTTAAATTATGGTATATATTAGAAAAATAAAGCTAAATATACATGATTGCAATGCTTTTCCTATATACTTGAGGTTTTGACTTATTCAAGATTATAATGGACTTTAATGGGGCTTTGTGGGGTTTTTTTGGGTTTTTTTTTTTTTTTTTTGGTCACCTGGTATTCATGTGTTCTATATTTGGTGCTTAAATTATATGTAATGCTTTAGAGAACAGGTAGGTGGCCACGTGTTCAGCAGTGTGTTCTTAAGTAAAAATTACAGCGACTTAGAAAGATGGTATTTTCTTCACTGTTGTCAGCATTAATGAATGTCAAGTGTTGCTCCATGTCCATGTGCGTTATACAGGCACAGGTTGCTCCTGAGTTGGGATCCACATGTTCTTATCAAAGCATCAAAAATATAAAACTGATTATAACAGAACTGTGAGGAAATGATGGGTAAGCTCATTACCATCATTATCGAATTCATGTTAATTAGACCCTGTAGGAGATTATAAGACCATCAAGCACATTTCCAAAAATGATGTTCTAGGAATCAGTGCGCTCTTTGAAAAAAGCACAAGCTTTTGTGTGAATTGCACATACACAATCTTACAGTACTACCGAAAGTCTTAGCCAAAAGAGAGGATTCCCACCTCCCCAGCCCCCTGCCCCCGGTAATTATGACTCTGGGATAAAATTGCCATTATGAAACTTCCCAAGTAACAAATTTTTCGATTTCTGTGAAACTGCAGTTTCTTTGATCTGACGATCAATAACTTTAACAAAGATCTGAAGAAATGTTTCAAGGAAAGTTTTCTTATGCAAATGTTACAACTGTACTTCAACTGGGGCGTCAAATTAACTTTGTTAATTCTATATCAAAGAAAATAAACTCACTACTTGCACTAAATGGAAAAAAAAATGCTTTCTTTTTTGTAGTTAGCATACTCTGGATAAGCTGGAAATAAACTGCTATGCAGTGTGTCTAAGCATCTATTTTGCTTTATTACCTGCTATCAGTGACTGCTCTTTTACCTTCAGTTAAAATACAGTTATATGGAACTAGTCTGGCAAGGTCCACTGCTTTTTATTTCCTTGTTTAAGTTGCTGCCTCCTTTCAGCTCCAACTTAATAAAGTTCATTAATTAGAACTATGAACCAGGCCCTGTTTATAGATATTGGGAAACAGTGTTGTCCATAGCCAGTGTGGGAATAAACTGTTCCTGTATGTATCGCTGAAAAGTGCATTTTGCCCTCCCATTACAATTCCTGTTTTTCTGAAAACGAATTTTAAAAATCAAGAGCAGTAAAGGACATTTACATATTTAAGACAGCAGGAAACTTAACAGGAAGGAAAGAAATTAAAGAATTCTATTGGTTTTTTTTTTAACATGATTTTGCAAAGACTTAACGCTTTTCACAAACACAACTGAAATTCAGCGAGGTAGTTTGGATATACCAGGTGACAGGTAAACACTCTGGAAACTTGGAGCTGGGGAGCAGCCACCAGGGAGAAGCAGCCTGGCAAATAAAGAGAAGCAAAGATGACAGACTCCTAGGGGCAGGAGAAGTCACCAAATCAGGCGGTCAGCCCCCAGAGCATCTGTCTGCAGGAGCTGAAAGACAACCTTCTAGCAGGAGGGCCGGGAGCCCACGGCTGGCAGAGCAACTCAAGTGGCTGGCCTCCTGCAGGTCAGTGGCCCACACTGCCTCGCTCGCTGACAGGAGCCTGTTCTGAGCAGGCCTGACTAGGAAGACTATAGCCAAGAAGAAGAAAACAGTCAATAGAGATAAGCACCAACTAAGAAGCAGATCATTTTTGTTGCAGATATTTCTTTGATACAAGTATGTATTCAACTAGGGAGTGGGGGTATAACTAGGGTTTTAATATTCATAATCTTTTAGCCAACTGGAAATGAAAACTATGTTCATGACCGTTAACTTGAGGGCAGACAGGTCCACTTTTGTGTTTCTGAGCAGTTTGTTCATTCAAATTGGAAGGTAAAAGTCCAACTTGAAACCATCTGATGGCTCAGTGCCCTTGATGAGGACATTTCAGCCAGGCCGATGACAAATCCCAAATGGATTCTCCTCCTCTTCCTCTCAGGTCAGTATAGAGAATCAGGCAAGAACACACAGACAACTAAGTGATCGCTGAGTTGTCCAAAAGTAAAAGTCTGCTGCTAACAAATTTTCCCAATCAAAGGAAGTAATATAAAAAGGGAAGTAAAGACTTACGCTCAAGATGGTGGAATAAGTAAATGCTGTGGTCGCTGCTTCCCACGACCACAGCAGAATTAGAACAAGCATCACTGAGAACCTCCTCAACGGAAGCTGAACAAAAGTCTTATAATTAAAGATATAAAGCGCCAACTACATGGAGACGGGGAGGAGGGGAGGAGATGCAGAACGGGCAGGTCCCACCCCCAGAGTGTGGCGATTAAGAATGAGGAGGGAAATCTCAGCTGCAGAGGTAACCACTGAGGAGCGAGGGGTCCCAGCTCCACATCAGGCTCCCCAGCCTGGGACAACAGTGCAGGAAAGACAAGTCCTCATGACATCTGACTGTGATTCTGTCTTCCTAAGATTGCGTCCTAGGAAGACAGAACAAGATGGCCAGCTGCTGGAGACCTAGGCGCTGCAGGTCTTAAAAGACCTGCACACCGACGCACTCACAAACTCACTCTGAGCTCCAGTCCTGGGGCAGCAGCTGGAAAAGCTCCAGGAACATATAGGAGAAACTAAGTTATCTAGCTTCAGGGTAAGGACTGCAGTGGTCAGAACAACTGTCTCTGGGATAGAAGTACTTTCAGACGCCATTGTTCCTTTGCTGAGTCCTCCCCCAACCCAGCAAGCAGACACAGGAGGGCACCAAATCTGAGCTCTTCGTTAATCTAGCTAATGCCGTTCAACCTGCTCTGGTGACCCCCTGCCCTCGTCCCACCCGACTCCCATGCCCTGCCTGAACCTCTCCCAGTGGCTTTTCCACACAGGTGGCCTGCTTCAAACTACTGGTTATAAGGATACTAGTTATAAGGAACTTAGGGGACGAATAGATGAATTCAGTGAGAACCTGAACAAAGAGAAACCATAAAAAAGAACCAGTCAGAAATAAAATATACGATAACTGAAATGAAGACTACATTTGATGGAATCAACAGCAGATTGGATGATGTAGAAGATCGAATTAGTGATTTGGAAGACAAGATAGCAGAAAACAACCAATCATGACAGCAAAAAGAATTTTTTAAAAAATGAGGAGAGCTTAGGGGACCTTTTGAACAACATTAAGTGTATCGACATTTGTATCATAGAAGGACGAGAAGGAGACAGAGCAAGAGATTGAAAGCCTAGTGGAAGAAATAATAACAGAAAACTTGCCTATCCTGGTGATGGAAATAGATGTATAAGTCAAGGAAGTGCAGAAAGTCCCAAATAAGATGAACCCAAAGAGACCCACACCAAGGTGCATCATAATTAAAATACCAAAGGTTAAAAACTAAGAATCTTACAAGCAGCAAGAGAAAGGCAAATGGTGCAAAGCTGGAAGCTTTTGCTCTAAGATCAGGAACAAGACAAAAACGTCCACTTTCACCACTTCTATTCAACATTAAAAGTCCTCGCCAAAACAAGCAAGAAAAAGAAAAGACATTTGAATCAGAAAGGAAGAACTAACACTCATTTTTTGCAGATTACATGATACTGTATAGAGAGAACCTAAACATTCTGCCAAAAAAATAACTATTAGAACTAATTAATGAATCCAGTAAAGTAGCAGGTCACAAAATTAATATTCAGAAATCAGTTGTATGTTTATACAACAATAATGAACTATCTGAAAGAGTAAATTTTGAAAATCCCATTTAATTTATAATTGCATCAAAAAATAAATAAATTACCTAGGAATAAATTTAACCAAGGGGGTAAAAAAAACAACAACTGTACTCAGAAAAGTATTAGACATTGAAGAAAGAAGAAAGAAACTGAAGAAGATAAAAACGAATGTAAGGATATGCCATTCTCATGGGTAGGAAGAATTAACATTGTTAAAATGTCCATGTTACCCAAAGCAATCTACAGATCAATGCAATCCCTATCAAAAATACCAATGGCATTTTTCAAAGAACTAGAATAATCCTAAAATTTATATGGAACCACGAAAGCCCCCAAATAGCAAAAGCAACATTGACAAAGAAGAACACATTTGGAGATATCACCTGATATCAAACTATACAAGGATATAGTAACCAAAACAGCATGATACCACTGGCATAAATACAGACACAAAGATCAATGCGACAAAATATAGAACCCAGAAATAAACTCACTCCTATGTGGTCGATCTATGACAAAGGAGGCAAGAATATACAATGGAGATGAAGACAGTCTCTTCAATAAATGCTGTTGGGAAAACTGGACAGATAATGTAAAGAAATGAAACTAGACTACCTTCTTATACTATATACAAGAATAAATTCAAAATGGATGAAAGGCTTAAATGTAAGTCCTGAAACCATAAAACTCCTAGAAGGAAACAGGCAGTAAACTTTCTGAAATTGCTCTAAGTAATATTTTTTTGAATATGCCTCCTTGTGCAAGGAAAACAAAAGAAAAAGTAAACAAATAGGAGTATACCAAACCAAAAAGTTTTTCCACAGCAAAGAAACCCATCAGAAAATTTAAAAACAGTCTACTGAATGGGAGAATATATTCACCAATGATACATCCAGTAAGAATGTATCCAAAATATATAAGGAATTCATACTAAACACCAATAGCACAATCAGGTTAAAAAATGGACAGAGTAATTTCTCCAAAGAGGACATACAGACGGCCAATAGAAATATGAAAAGACTTTCAACATCACTACTCATCAGGGAAATGCAAATTAAAACCACAATATCACCTCACACCTGTCAGAATGCCTGTCATCAATAAATCAACAAACAAGTATTGGAGAGAATGTGGAGAAAAGGGAACTCTTGTGCACTGCTTGTGGGATTATAAATGGATACAGCCACTGTGGGAAACAGTATGGAGGTTCCTCAAAAAATAAACAATAGAACTACCATATGATCCAGCAATCCCATGTCTGGGTATTTATCCAAAGAAATCCAAAACACTAATTTGAAATGATATATGCACTCCTATGCTTACTGCAGTATTATTTACAGTAACCAAGATATGGAAGCTACCTAAGTGTCCACTGATAGACAAATGGATAAAGAAGAAGTGGTACATATTACTCAGCCATACAAAAAGAAGGAAATTTTGCCATTTGTGACCTAGAGGATATTATGCTAAATGAAACAAGCCAGACAGCAAAAGACAAATACCATGTGATTTCACTTATATGAGGAATCTAAAATTAAACAAACATACAAAACAAACTCATAGATACAGAGAACAAATTGATGATTACCAAATGGGAGGGGAGTTGGGGGACCAGGTGACAAAGGTGAAGGGAGTGAGAAGAACAAATTGGCAGTCATAAAAATAATCATGAGGATATAAAGTAACACATAGCTAATACAGTAAATAATACCATAATAACTTTATGGTGTCAGATGAGTACTAGGCTTATGGGGTGGTTACTTCGCAAGTTACATAAATGTCTAATCACTATGCTGTATACCAGAAACTAATATTTCTTATGTCAATTGTAGTTGAAAAAAACTACAATTAGAAAAATGGGGAAAAAAATGTAACTTCCTTCTGGTAAATAAAGAAATATAAGGGAAGCAATCTAATCATGTATGTATACATGTCCTTTGCGAACATTTTAATATTTAAGTACATCAAAAATACCTAGTGTTTATATGAGGAAGTAGACATCAAAAATTCATATCAAAATTTTCTGGTACATCTGTCTACGGCCATGCCACCCTGAACAAGCCCGATCCCGTCTGATCTTGTAAGCTAAGCAGGGTCAGGCCTAGTTAGTACTTGGATGGGAGACCACCTAGGAAGACCAGGTGCTGTAGACGTAAAAAATAAAAAATAAAGGAATTGTAAGCTGACAAGGTCCTTGCAATCTGTGAGGTCAACCAATGGTGCCTCGCCTTAAAACAAAATTTTTTTTCTGGTAAATATATATAATACAATTATTTATCCAAGTTGTTCTAAAAATTTTAGTTGTTACCATATTATTTATTCAAAAAACAGGAATCACTAATGACTTTTAAATGTTAGTTTAGCACAAATGATTTTTTCCTGTGTTGAGTTATTCTTATTTTAAAATATCACAACCCAATGTAGGTTTGAGTTTACTAGTTAGAAAGTACATTATTTAGGCTATAATATATGTCTGTGCTATATTTTATCTCACTAATTAAACTCTTCATAGGTAAGCACAGGTGGACTAGGAGCATATTCGATGATTAGTTTTGTGGTAACCTTTTGTACAGACTGTAACTTTTGGAAAATAATAGATCCTAATGTATAAACTGCTAATTGGAAAAAAAAATTTTTTTAAGTGGCATTTACTTTTTTTCTTCATATTAAAATTTCAAGATCCAGGAATTGTAGCTGGCAGTGACCCAGTACTCAGTCTTGTCTGGTGAGTTGTCAAAAGGCAGCTGTTACATGCTCTTACCAGGCATGAGGCTTCTTAAAATATGTCCGAGGGCCAAACTGTTAAACCATTTTGTTCTAAGAGCTACTGTTTAGGAAAACACGTGGTGCTGCCAAAGAACCACAGACTGGATAGCATTTCAGAACTGATTCAAATCTCCCCATAAGATGAAAATAATGGAACCTTAAACCGTCAAAACTCATCATTCCTAAACAGAACTTTGCTTTTCAAAATAGGTATAAGGAAAAGGTTTCAAGGAGGGTGGGAGATGTTGTTTGAGGTAGAATGGAAGTTAGCTGTGCCTTTAATTAGGGTTTGACTGGACAGGACTGGTCTCTTTGTCTCCTAGTCTCCAAATTAAATTTGAATACCATGTTTGACTTCAACAATTCCTACCCTTCAGGTATCTTCAAGAGACAAGAACTTAAAAGGAACCTTGGTTTCTTTCAAGAAACCTTAGATAGATTTTTTTTTTCCCCCTCTACCATCCATTTTAAAACTCCAGCCATTGGACCAAAAAATATTTTAAAACTCCAGAGAGTGCCTCTTTACAATTAATATCGCCAACATCCTCCATGCTCTTAGAGCTCTACATTATTATACATTTCATATTTGAAATCTAAATTTTATAAAGGCATTCTGATACTGGAATTAGAACCCAAATTTCTGGATTCTCTCTTCGGGGCAGCTTATTCACCTTCTTTTACAACAGCCTTTAAAAGCATTTTAGTAATCTCTTACGTA
Organism: Pteropus alecto; assembly: GCF_000325575.1. Lineage (NCBI taxonomy): Eukaryota > Metazoa > Chordata > Mammalia > Chiroptera > Pteropodidae > Pteropus > Pteropus alecto. The sequence continues at coordinate 1,730,306 of NW_006437828.1, forward strand.
ACTTAACTTTTTAAAAAATTTTATTGTATCTAAAGTTTGTGGCTTTCCAATTTTCTCTTGGCGCTTTTACTTCATGTTATTTATATAAGGATTATAAACCTATTCCTAAAAATTTCTCCCTTTTTAATAATGGGTTACTAAAAATTTATTTTAAAGATGAATCTCCAAAGAGAATCAATCTAATATCAATATTTTCTATATAATCTAAGCGTGATGTTCAAGCATGAGACCTATGACAGAAAGGTATAAGCGGATTGAAATAAGCATTATGGAGAATAATTTCATGAGAACAGGACTAAGTCCTCAGATAGGTGTATTCTAGTTAATTACTTCCCAGTGTCTGTTTCCATGAACTTGGGCTGGTTCAGGTCCATCTTTGCATCCAAAAACAGTAGATTAACCATAAATATTTAATAACATTTCACTTAATACATGTAATAATATGTATAAAGGCTAATATAGTTAGATACAGATATATACTAGTAATATGGAAATGTCTATTTACATCCTTTGTAATAATTTCGAGGCTCAGTATGTATAAAGCATTCTCTATTAAAATATGTCAGAATTAGGCAACAGAAGTTTAGGCCTCATAATTAAAGTACCTAACCTCTGAGGGAAGCTCGATTTTAAAAATGAGATATCTCTTTCCTTCCCTTGTTTCAGGCACCAATACTTGGCCCTTTCTCTGCAAAACCAACTAGTTGCCTAATAAAAGCAAACAGGTGCCTCTCCAGGCAGCAGTGGAGGGTGTCATCTTGACTCTTTTCCTTTTTCCTTAATGACCTAACAAGAGCCATTCTGATGATTTTAAGAGCTGTGACTGACAGCCCACACCTGTAGCCTACCCAGAGCATAAGCGTCCAATCTGCCTGTGATAATAAATAAAATCTTGTTGTACTATTATGGGATGTGTGGCAAGGACAAGAATTAAGGCGGCTTTATAACTCCCAGAGGAATCCGGTGATATTTCTGGCGTGATCTCACACGTCGTTCTGTCCTGCCTGACCTTGTATCGCCCTCCTGATTTATAGCTTGTGTCCATCACCCGCTCCTTCCCACAGCCTCTCCCCAAAATAAAGGATTGCTGACCTGAAGAAAACAAATCTGATTTTTAAAAATCTTTATAGGAATGTCAGTTAAAACGTCCTGGAAGTCACTCCGTATGTGTTCTGCAGAACATTTACTGCTTCCAGTAGATTAAATGGTGTGTCTCACTCTATGAAATGAATACTGAGGGATGAAAAGACCTCATCAAGAAGTTCCAGCTTCATTCCTTAATAACTTCTGGGGTCTCTGGATGTTACAGGAAACACGTATTCACTACGTTCGCCAATTTACCAGCCACTTTTTTAATGATCAGTTCCTTTATCCTGGCAGACACTGGGGACAGTTGCCTCTCAGGCACTTCCTCATGAATCTATCTAAAAATGGGGTTTTTGATATGTTGCGATAGCTTTTCTCATACTCTCCAGAGAATCTTAACAGTTTCTGTCTGATGAGCCAAAGGAGAACACACTTATGGAAGAACGGACACACTTCAAGGACACTTAAGCATGAAGATATTAGTGGCACATGGGAACGGCAGCCATGCCTGTGGAGACCAGATGTCCTGTTCGTGTAGGACGGCCTTGTTGAGGATGACCATCCTTTGGGCATTCCCCAGGTACAGCACGAGGACAGCACAGTTAGATTTGCTATCCTCATAGCTCCATCACCCGCTCTTCTTCCTCTGTACTTGAGCCTCTTTTGAGTTCTTTAAATGGTTGGTAACAGCAAAGTGTTACTTCTATGAGGACATATACATTTTAACTGATATCTGACCTATAAGGGTTGAAAGTCTACGAATGGAGAGTTGAGAAGCAAACAATCTGTGCTCACTTATTAAATTGAACCCTAAACCACACCTTCCCCTCGTTCTTTCAGTCTGAATACCAACCACTCTTACCACCGTCCTGTCTTCAAAGCGAACTACTTCCCCCTTTAATCCTGAGATCAAAAGTATGAACCAAGTCCCTTTCCTCCATCCCCCTTTGTAGAGTTGAAACAAGGTGGTATTTGAAAAGATTTTACGAAGCTCTGAGTAGAAAAGTGGAGGGATAGATAGAGGCAAGAAATAGGAAAACATCCAAGCTCATACACAATAGTTCTCGCCCTCCACAGCAGACATGTGCCTCCCATTTTGAGGAGAAGCTGATGAGTGCAGTCCTCTGGTAGGACAGCAGAGGAAGCGTCTGATGACCCATTTCTGAGGAACAACTCAGCTCTCACAGCTTCAGGTATCCTACAGAATCGAATGGCAACCATTGATTCAGTCCTAGAATTATATCCCACATGTCCACAGGGATTGTCTGGGCACTTTGGCCTTTCCCAAACCTCAGAAGCAAACAACATTGAACTGTATGGTGGTGTCAGCCAACACAACATGAGGGTCAGTTGGACCCTGCCTGGGCCGACAGGACTGACTGGAGGGTGCAAGTAGGGGTAGAGACCATGCACGATACAGGGAGTTAGGCGAAGGGTAGAAGAGGAAGCATGAGATCAGAGGAGTTTGCTGAGTGGTACGGGAAGGGATTCCCTCCATGGTGGGGGCCGGAAGCAACACGGATGCTCAGCAAGTCTGTTCAGAAGAGGACTCCGAGGACAGGGTAACTGCCTTTGAACCCTGAAAAGCTTCACATGGAAAAGATAAACGTATTCTATGTGTCTCCAGAGCCAGGGCCAACAGTGGATACGAAAAAGCATGTCAACTGTAGAGCTGCCCACCGATGAGAGAGGCCGTCCTTCAAATTTATGAAGTCTGAGTCTTAGAAGACAAGCAAGTTCTTATAAGGAACATTGGAAGTCACCTAATTCAAACTCCTTATTCTCCATCTGAAGGGTGAAGTGACAGCCGCTCACACCCACACCCTGGAGCCCATGTCTCAATTACCCTTTGTCCTCCCTCCCTTATCACGCAGCCTCCCTCACCAAGCAGGGGCCAGTCCCTGGGAGGTAATAAAAGATCGATTACTCAGGTAGGAGGTTGGCATGTCCGAGCACTGAAAGGCTTTATCACTCTCAGAATCTGTGTTCCGTGATTTTTATGGGATCATAAGTGGGCTCCCTAGCCTTGGGGACTATCACCCTCGAGTCACCACATAGGATCGATTACTCAGGTAGGAGGTTGGCATGTACGAGCACTGAAGGGCTTTATCACTCTCAGAATCTGTGTTCCATGATTTTATGGGATCATAAGTGGGCGCCTTAGCCTTGGGGACTATCACCCTCGAGTCACCACATATTCTGCTTGCTCATCTCGTTGAGAGACGTTAATAACTCCTGGTTTATCTATGTGCCTGCACCAGGTCTTGCAACCAAAATAAATCAACCCTACGCTAGAAAGTCGTGGTCTGGAGAGGCAAAAGACCTTGTGGGCAGGAACTTCCGCTAAGGACCTGGCACATTGTCTGTCTGAGGTGGCGGCAGCTCACTGCCAACACTAGCGCGCATGGTAGAAAACCTTCACCACGTGGGCTGCACATGCCTGTGCCAGGCAGTGTTTAAGTATGTTCTGTGTCTCATCTCACTTCATGGGTGGGGCAGCCTCATGAAGAGGAATTGCTATCGGAGTCAATTTAACCAGTGAAGAAACTAATGAGAAGTAATTTACTCATGGTCACACAGCCAGCAAGAAGCGAACTCGGGACTAAAATCTAGGCATTCCAAAACTCTAGACACCATGATCTCACTCGCATCTCCCTCCCCGCACAATGCCGAACTGCCTCCTGGAAGACACCAGGGTTAAGAGGCAAACGCTTCGCCCGCCCTGTGCTTTTTAGGCGTTTTTGTAGTAGCCTTTACAGATGACTCTCCACTCAGCTTCATTATTTCTTTACAAAGTGCTATGATTTCCCAGAATCTCCAATACCTATATACCAAAGATGAAAATGTATAAGTTGTATAAAACATGTTCTCGTGTGAGTCCCTGTCATCGCCGCTTCTCTTTGAGTGCATGGTATTGTCAAATAATCACGCATGTAAATTTAAGGCGAGTAAGTTTAAGCAGGAACATATGCACCCTGAGTTGGTCAAAATGACCAACAGTTGACAGGAATCGAGGGTCCGCTGAGACGGGCCACTCTTCCTCACACTGCCCCCACGATGGATGCTTTTCCTGCACAGATGAACGGCTTGTCAAGCCCTCCGTGTTTTGAAGACTCATGAGATTTCTGTAAGTGTGGAATGTAAGAGAGATGAGCTCTTCCCAAACCATTAGCCTCTCTGCGAAATAACAGTGTTCATCATTTTTGTGTTTCCCTTGGCTTCCTTTTCTCGGTTCCTTTCTTTCTGAATTTAGGGAGAAATCGAAGCACAATATATACGTCGTAACTTTGAGAAAACTTTGTTTTAGGGGGGACAAAATAATCCCTTTGTTTAAAATAGGACTTTTAATAACATCTAGAAATTTTAGTGTATTTGAGGTTTTTAAAAACAAATTTAGAATGTATGAAGTTTTTAGAAGACTAGTCCACTCATCAAGGTATTTCTGTTACTTTTGAATAGTAAGCTGTGCCCCTTGGAATAACATATTTTGAAAGGTTTTTGAATTTCATCATTTGGATGAGGCAATTTATGTTTCAATCATATTCAAACTAAGAGATTCATTGTGGATGGAGTGAACTTGGTATTGGCCTCCATAGGCACACTTTCACTTTTTCTGTTCTATAACTAGCAATACTGAGAGATAAATAATTAAATCTTTTAAGACAACTAAAAAGCAAATTTGCCCACTAAAGCATCCCAGGAGAAGGGTCTATCTGTCCATCCTTTTTGTTCCTCACAGATTAATCCTCAAGCTAAAGGTTGCTGACATTATACCCCCTGCACACAGATCTACAAGCATACACACCCATTATCTAATTTGCTTTTGGAGAAAAGGGGCCATGTTTTGTTAAGTACCTCAGCATCCTGTATGAAACCTGGCATAAAGCTCAATAAAATTTACATTAACCGTGTTGAAAATAATTAGTGAGAAATCTGTTTAGTGAAAGAAAACCAAGGAATCCATTAGAGAATATGCTCCCGGCTTATTCTTGGGCAACTCTTCTCCTTTCGCTGAAGTCCACACATGTATGTCAAACAGCAAGGAGATGCAAGAGCCCGTCGTAAGCTGTTCAGATGCCAATCCCTAACATTAACCCATTTACTCAATAACGCCAAGGACTATGCTAAATACTGGGGATATAAAGCTCAACAAACAAAAATAGCCCATGCCCTAAAGGGCTATATAATCCACCAGGGAAGATAAAGAATAAGTGTGCTTGGTATAGGAAGTACAGGCTTTAGGAGGACAACGGGATGGGAGGCTAACTGAGCTGATCAGGAAAGCCACCTGAGTACTCGAGCTGAAGCAGAGAGGATGGGCAAAACTAGGCAGGCAGAGAGAATGCCAGGTAGACCAGGTACTGAGGCTTTGAAGAGGAAACTAGCATGAAATTTTCATTGGGAGACAAAAATAAGTCTGAGGTTGAGAGAAAACTAATCAAGTTGGCATACTGCTTCCTCTCTAACACACAGATTGATATATATTTTTTTAAACTGTTGGAATTTTTCTTTTTTAATTTAACCAAGGTGGTATAAATGTTGCTGAGGCAACTGCAAAAGGCAAATAACTAACAGTTCCTCATGGCATCACACATACTTAAGTTTTGTTTCGCCTTTATAAAAGCAGAATATAGTTAGTTTAGGAAGCTTCACATTTTTATTAGCTTTACCTACATCAAGATTTCTATATTTAAGGTGTTCCAAGGTGATCATTTATTATATTAATTATTGCAAAAATCAGTCTGCACTAAATTATCTTGGTATTTAAGGCAAGCACATTACCTTCCTACTTGATACATTTTCAGTATGTACTTTCATGCGATTATTTTAGAAAATAACCATACAGTTTGAGATTGTCTGCCACTCTAATTTTTAACACGACTGGTATAAAACGCCATTAGATCACCCACATCACTGTGGGATGTAAATTCTTTAGAAATGATGGGGAGAAAGACTATGCAAAAATAACCGTATCGTCTGATTTTTTTTAGAGAACTTTTGTTTTCCTCCACACATACTTTTCTGGCAAATACTAACAGTAGTATTTTGTCTAGGATCCACACGCGCATGATTATATCCACTAGGGAGCTTCCTGGAGTCAGCAACTTTCAAACAATAGAGCAAAAAAATGCATAGATCAGCCACCTAATTTATGCTACATCAGTTTTACACACCCAGGAAGCGTGAAACTTTAATACGATCTCACCAAAGTCGAACGAGCCTAAGAGAAGCTGCCCAAACAGGCCTGGCCCTTTTATCTCTACAGGCTTAGGTCACGCTGCCTCTGAAGACACGAGATATTTGGACAAGGCAGGGCAGCCATGCCGCTAAACGCATGTTCTATTTATTAGACGGCAAAGGACTACAAAAGACGCTCAAAGCCAAGTGTCCAGGAAATCGGGCTGATTGCTCTGTAGCCTCATTCCACTGCAGGGGTAAAGGACTAGAGGGGAAAACAAAGACCATAAGCTCGTATGACAACTATGAAGGTCACAAAGGAAATGACGGTAGATCATCTTAAGTTTTCAGGGGCGCCAAAGCCCCAGCACTCTGAAATGTGTGGCAGACAGTGGGAGCGAGGTGCCAGGTGGGCTACCAGCTGCCTGAGGGCTCAGGCCAAATGAAAAGAGCCAAGGAAACACTAGCCCCTAGAATCCTAAGTTCTAGTTCAGAGCCCTCTTCCTCAGTAAGTAAAATGAGCAGATTGTCCAGCACTGGGATTCTGGGCTCCCTAGCTCAGAGGACTTTAGGTCTTACTACAGTCAATGTCTCATAAGTGCCTGACATTAAGCCTTTGATTGCCCAGGCCTCCATTTCAAAGACATCCGTCCCCAGTAAACATATTACCAGCTGCACAACTAGATAAGGAGCCAGGCCAGCCATCCACGAAGGGCCCTTTTAGAAAGAACCTGTGTGACCTGAATAACTGACAACATGGGTGACCCCATTTCTTCCCACACCTTAATTCCCATTCATATGCTTTAAATTTGTCCATATAGAGTGAACCCATGAAATCCGAGACACCCCACCCTCAGACACCAATAAAGGCAGAGCCCAGGTCCACGTCCCGCCTCTCCCTCCACCTCTGCCCTACCTCGTGGTCCTCTGGCACGCCTGTACCCGCCCACCAGCACCTGTGAGTAAAAACCTTGTTCCTCAAAGTTCTCTGATTTTTTTTTTCTTAAGGACATCCTGCAATCATCATAATAACCACAAAGGCCCGCCCAGCACAACATCGGCCCCAGTGGCAGACGGTGGGAATGTCCGTGACCTGCCACAAGTCATAGGCTGGGCCAGAGCCGCAGGCCAAATTCTAGTCAAATACATCACTGTCATTAAACTGAGATGGAACGAGACAGATTTCTCCTACTCTCCTGCTCTCACTGGCTCATGGAAGTCACCCTGACTCAGGCCCGGGGAGATGACGTAACAGTGCTAGGCCACCACCATCGTTCAGTATTGTCGAGCAAGGACACGGGCAGAACCACAGCCTTCGAAGACCAGCACGTGTGCTTCTATCAGTTTGCCTCAGAAAAACTCCAGGCATAGTCTGTGTGCTTAAAGACCATACGAATGAAGACAGGTAAGCCTCACAGGACTGCCTGTTGAACACCACAGAATTAGAGTCCCAGGTAAGATGGAAATGAACTGAACAATGCTCAACCACTTATGTCAGTGGCCTGGAGCATCAGCCTCCCAGACTGATAACGCAGAAATACAACTAACATCGGCAGAGAACAAAGCCTCACCCTCAATTTCTGGTTGTTGATGAACACCACAGAATTAGAGTCCCAGGTAAGATGGAAATGAACTGAACAATGCTCAACCACTTATGTCAGTGGCCTGGAGCATCAGCCTCCCAGACTGATAACGCAGAAATACAACTGACGTCGGCAGAGAACAAAGCCTCACCCTCAATTTCTGGGCCTTGCCCTCCCCTAAAACCTTTCTAGTTCATGTAGCTAAGTGCTATAGGGCTGTTAGAGAATGAAGAGCATCTCGTAAAAAGTGCCAAGAGCATAGAAAATAATTATATGATCAATACAATCTCATAAAGCTTCCAGAGCATTGTGAGAGGGACAAAAAAATTAATACGTAAGAATTTGCAACCTTTCTTTGCAGCCCCACATCCCTTTCCCCGGGTCTCTCTGGGGAGGTTAAGGTATGGAAGGAAGAGTGGAAAATCTGGGGAAACTGTGGAGCAGGATTTACCCTGAAGAGGAGGGCGGTGGGGAGAGAGAAGGAAAATAGAAAGTGATCTCCCTGGGGAGAAGCATCTTTGCAGCCGCCACAGGGACAGGGTGGAGAGGAGTGTGTGATGAGGCATCTGGAGATATCTTCCAGTGTGCAGCGTGTACGACGCCCTGCAGCACTCCTTCCAGAAAATCCTTAAGAAATATCCGTATCATTTCTCAAGACTACTGGAGTCAGGTTTGTGGGACGCGTATAAACCACTCACCTGCACTCGTGCGACATCTCAGATAGGTCGAGAAGAGCAATCAAAACAGCGAGCTTGGAATTTATCACCACCAAGCCAGTATTATAGGAAATGTTGGAGAGACTTCTTTAAGAAGAAAAAACACATATCGAAAACACCCATAAAGAATGGTAACAACTACATTCCTATCGATAAGTACCTCAAATGGAAATTGAGTGCTCCAACCAAAAGATAGAGTGGATGAATGAATAGGGAAACAAGACCCCTACATGTTGCCTACAAGAGACTCACTTCAGATTAAAAGACACACACAGACTAAAAGGAAAGAGATGGAAAAAGATATTGCTTTGATGGACCTAGAAGGTATTTAAGTCAGAAAAAGATAGACACTATATGATTTCACTTATATGTGGAATCTAAGGAATAAAAAGAATGAACTAATCAAACACAGACACGAATATAGTGGACGATTTGGTGACAGACAGCGGGGAGGGGGAAGCTGGGAGAATGGGGTGAAGGGTTAGAGAAGTACAAATTAGTAGTTGATAGATGGTCACAGGGACGGGGAGCACGGCAGAGGGAATGCGGTCAGCATTAATGTAATGGCTAGGTGGAGAGTCGGGGGAGAGAGGGAGCAATTGGGGGGATCATTTTACGAACTATATATACATAAGTCTAACCAATGTACTGTATACTTGAAACTAATTAAAATAAAACAAACAAACAAAAAAAGCCAGCTTGTTCTAGAAGACAACTCTTCTGAAATTCCTGCAGCCTATTCCAGAACAGCACAGGCTACTTTGTTTCCGTTATAACTGTTGTTTCAAAGCTTTTATTTCCTCGTATAAGATTTGTTGCTGCTATTTTGGCACTTTTAAAATCACAGTTTGAGCCTGCAGACCACAGTCCCATCCCTGATTGTAACAAACTAAATGGTTCTAGCGGAAAATACTGCTCTATGTAACTTTTGGCATCTGAGATGTACCCCACAGAGTGTGCTTCTGTGTCACACTGAGTGAAAAGATGAACCATTTCACACCCAGGAGATCAAATTAACTAATGAGGTAAATCTGACATTCATGGGTGAAACACCACACAGTGTTTAAGGATTCAGATGAAAAGGACTTTACTAGAAGTCATTAGAGAAAAAAAAATTTTCATTCTCAGGCCGTTCTGAGCAACTCTTGAGAACATGCTACAGTTTTAGTTAGGGGAGGCAAGACAGCGGAAGCCAACAGACCCGAAGACGCATGGCTCAAGATGCTGCTCCCTTAATAACCTAGAGTGGTTTGAGGTTGGCGTGGGGTAGAACGTTCCACATCGTCATTCAGAGCCCAGGCTGGTGGTAGCTTTTCCATTTCCGCTCGTGGCTTTGTGACTGCCCCGTGTGGGGAGGTGGAGAGAGTGGGGGGCAGGCAGAGTGAAGGGAAAGGGAGCATGGAGAAGGGGACTAATGAGGTTTTCCTGGTCAGGCCTGAGAGGTGCAGACACTGTTTGTGCTCACGTTCCACTGATGACAACCCAGTCACCTCTCCGTCAAGGATGCTGAGAACTGCAGCCTAGCTGTGGGCCCAAAGGGATGAGGAGGACACTGGAAAAACTGACGGTGTCTACCACGCCACTTTTCTGACCTTATTTTCTGCTTTGAAGAGTATTGTTTACTGGAGAAATGTTCTTAAATTTAATAATGGACAGCTAGATATATGCTTTAAAAAAATCATGACTCCCGGCCCTAGAAATTGGAACAATTATGGTACCATTGATGAAAATGAAAGAACTGGAAAGTGTGTACACAGGTGTGTGTGCTGGGAGGAAGTGGGGAGGGGTGGCGGGCGGAGCAGTTTTAGCAATGAGAAAATAAATAGTAGTTAGAAGAGGTAAAATTATATATAAATAACTATAATATATTTAATGTATATATTATTTATATTATTTAATTTATAGTAATATATTTACTATATAATAATTTACCATTATAATTTGATTTGCCAATATAAATTATATCTATATACACACACTTTACATGTATTAATTACTGAAAGCCCACAGTGCAGGGGTTCTCTGTTATAAGGTGACATAGAATTAAGTGACAGCAAATGACAGATGTGTTTTTGTTAAAATGATCTCATGAGGGGAGAATAATTGCTAAATACTGACATGTGGGAAAGATAATAAGAATAGCATAGATGGTACTTTATAGTTTATAAAGCACAAGCTACCTTAGAAAATTCAGTTAGAACATTAGAAACCACCAAAAAAAATATTTTCAGGGCGACTTCTGGAGAAACACCAACGATGGCCTTTTTAGGTCACAGACAACTTCCTTTGCTATGTCCTGCGATCAGATAGATTTCATTTTATACCTATTTGGTTTTTTAGGTAAATGGTATAAATCCAAAATAAAAGAAACTGAAAAATACCTGAAATTTCACTAAAAATCAGCGCCATTAACATTTTGGGAATGAAATGGGTCGTCTGGTTGTTGTTGTTTCGGGCAATGAACTATCCCGATCCGTTTTTCTCCAAGTCGGATGCTGTGATAGGAGTCATCACCTCTCTGGCTGGTAACACGTTCATCCCAGTCACACCTGGGGTTCCCTCTCACCTCTCCATGAGATCTTACAAGATTTCCAGGCTAAAATGATGGCAGAGAAACCAGGGAGAGGCTCCGGGTCCTTAATCCACGTTTTCCTCCGTCTTCACCATTGACCCTTTAGTTCCTGGAGGTGCTGCCGAGTGCGAGTCCTCAAGTACCCAGAGTGCCCTGCTCCCAAGTCAGACGCACCCTTCCCCGTCCATCCTGCAGGCGGCTCCACTGGCCCCGGGCTGGTGACCACCACGCAGAGTAGCTGCGCTTTGTGTCCAGGCTTCACAGGCTTTATGAGTTTTGTGTCCACTGTCCGCTCACTTTTCTTTGGGGTTTTCTCATCTATATGAATATATGTAACACTTAAACTATATGTACATACATGTCACTTAAATAGTGCATTTTAGTCTTACTCTACTCCCAATTTTTCTCACTTTATTTCTTTATAAGTTTGGTGGTTATACTCTATTCTTTTAGTTGTTTTTTGTTTGTTTGTTTGTTTGCTTTTAGCTATTTTGAGAGTTTAAAAATCTAAAGTTAATCATTTTTTATTACACTTTATAATTTAAAAAAACAGTTTTTTTTTCGTCCTGTGTAGGTAAAAACTCAGGTCTTTCCTACTGTTTTTTTCTCCTTTGTGTCTCCTTTACTACTCACTGAACACTTTCGTTCACCAAAAATGTGGAATTTTCCCCCACAACAAGCAAATTTCAAACACTAGGCCAGTGTCCTACAATAAACTCAATTCTAATGCTATTTACCCAGAGATAGCATCTCATCCACAGTTGAAGGGCTCGGTCCCACAAGACTGCCCTCCACTCCCAACGTGCGTACACACACACATGCCTTAGATGCCACGTGCAAGCCCAGCTGATCACCTGTTCTGACCAGACTGCTATCGATCAGGTTTCAAAGACCCCCTCTTTTGGGTTCGATTAATTTGCTAGAGCAGCTCACAGAACTCAGGGGAACACATTAACGAGTTTATTAAAGGATACAGATGAAGAGACACATCAGATGAGGTCTAGGAGGGTCCTGAGCACAGGACCTCCTTGTCCCCATGAGTTGGGAAACATCACCCTTCTGTTGTGGATATGTTAGCCCACCTGAAGACTCTCCAAACCCTCTACTACTGGGATTTTATGGAGGCACCCTCATGTAGGAATGATCAGTTATTAACTCCATTTCCAGCGCTTCTCCCCTCTCTGGAGGATGGAGCGGGAGTGAGGCTGAAAATTCCACACTTCTAATCACGGCTTGGTCTTTCTGGTCAGCAGCTCGCATCCAGGAGTTATCCAGAAGTCCACCAAGAGTCACCTCATTAGAACAAGAGATGCTCCTAGTTTTCTTATCACTTAGGAAATTACAAGGGTTTTAGAAGCTTTGTGCCAGGAACCAGGGGGCAGAGCCTATATCTCTATCTATCTCTATCTGTATCTATCTATCTATCTATCTATGTATCTATCTATTTGTGCCAGGAACCAGGGGGCAGAGCCTCTATCATCTATCTATCTATCTGTCTATCTATCTATCTATCTATCTATCTATCTATCTATCTATCTATCTATCATCTATCATCTGTATTCTATTATTTCCTATTATTTCACACTCTTCCAAATAATAGAAGTTCCTTAAACACTTTAACATCAACCAGACACTTCAAAACTACAAGCTTAAGTTGTCCAATATTTTACTTCAATCATACCTCCACAAATTAGACATTATTACTGTCTTACACAATTTTTTGTCTTTCGATTCGTCCTATGTTGACCAGTATCTTTGCTAATCATTCCTTCTTTATCTCAAGCCCTTCTGGAATTATTCCGTATCTACCTGCAGAATTTCCTTTAAAGTCTATTGGTGGTGAACTCGATTTTTCTTTGAGAAGTTCTCTTTATTTCACTCTCACTCTTGATAGATTTTGTTTACATATTTTATTTTAGCACAAAGATGATATTTCACAAGTTACATCTATGCCGTTGAGACATTAGTTACCAGTTTAACTGCTATTTTTTAGAGGTAATTTGATTTTTCTCACTGTCTGCTTTCGAATGTCCTTATCTTTGGGGTTCTACAATGTCACTATGATCTATGTAGGTATGGCTTTGTGTTGATTTATTCTAAGACTTTGAATTTCCTGAATTTGAGCTTCGGTGTCTCTTTACAGTTCTAAAAATTTGTGTTCTGGCTGTGTTCTCATCGAGTATTGTTTCTTTTCTGTTCTACAATCTTTTGCGACTCCTATTAGATAAGCACGAGACTTTGTCTATCTTGTGTAGCTCTTAACTATGTTTTTTAAAGTTCTAATTGACACTCTATGTGATACTCTGGATAATTTCTTCCAATCTATCTTCCAGGATTCTAATTTCTCTCCAGCTGTGTCTAATCTTCCATTGAACCCACCTACTGAGTTTTTAATATTAACGATTATATGGCTCATTTTAGAAATCTGTTTGCTTCTTTTCCAAGTCTGCTTGGTTGCCTCCAATCATCTTTGTTTCTTTCTCATATCACTAAGCTTCCCTTGTATTTACCTACACATATTAAATATGTTACTTTTTAGTTTGGGTCTGATAAATCTGATATCTAAACACTATGCCAGTTTGTATCTGCTGGCTCTTGCTTCTGGTGCCTCGTTCCCTTAATTTTTGACTACAAATGCATTCTCTTCGGAACATTATCTCTAAGAATCTTCGAGGCCTGCTGTTTTCTCCAGGGAATTTGCATGCCCTCTGAGAGGATCTACACTTGCTTCTGCCAGTTGTGGGGAGTTGAGATACTGCCAGCTTGAAGCTTCTTGGTCTAACTACATCAGGTAATGAGAACTGTAGCTGCAGAGCCCCATACGGGTTGGCAAATCCTCAGGCAAGAATTTTTCCACTCGGTGGAAATGGACCTGTGCATTCTTCACCAACGTGGCGATCCATGTAAAAGGTTTTAGCGCTCATTTGCCCTTATAATAAAAATGTAGCTTTGGGGATCCCAGTGCGGGTCCCTGATGTACCTTGTCCCCTTACCCCTGCACAGCAATCACAAGGAGAAGATGTGTGTCACCAGGATTGGCAAACACTCTCAGAGTGAAAACTTTTCCAGTTGTCACTTATCTCACAGGGTCCTACTTTAATTTCACTTTTGGCTTCTGCAAACTCCTTAATTTTTTCCCCAAGTACAGCAATACATTTGAAGAGCTCTAAAATTTTTTGATCCAGGATTTTTAGTTGTTTTCAGGAGGAAAAAATTTCAGGCTCTCTATTCTGTAATACTGCCAGGAACTAAAGTTTTGTCCGTATTTTTTTCCTTTTCTTAAAAGTATAACTTTCTATTTATGTAACAGTTATTAATGCATCCTGTATTATTTCATATGTTCTTGTCATACTTAGAAATACCCATACACTTCTCTAAGATTATAAAAATATGCAAATACGTGTTCTAACATTTTCAGCGTTTGTCTTTTTTCCCCATTAAAATCTTTGATTCCTTTATCATTTGTTGCGATGTGAGTAATGAGGTTGGGAATCTAGCTCTTTTATTTTTTACAAATGGCTGGCCGGTTACTCCAACCCCTTGTATTAAATATCATTATTTTCCCTACTGATCAGAAATACTACTATTTTCACAAACTCTCTTCCTGAACAGTGTTCATATATCTTCTTATGCGGATTTCTAGATTATTCTCTTGAACCGATCCATCTCCTATTCCTGTACTAGTGTTGGTTTGTTTCAATTAGTGAAATTTTATAATCAGTTGTAACATCTGATCAATTGAGAGCTCTTTCATCACTTTTGCTTTTTTCCCCCAGAATTTTCCTCACTATATTCTTACATATTTTTCTTCCAGACAAAATCGAGAATTCTTTTATCAGGTTTCCCAATCCGCCTTTTAAATTTTTGACTGGAACAGCCATGGTCACTGCCATTCTCCCCTTTACATTATTTCACAAATGGTGTCATTAAAATCTGGCTGCTGATTCCTTCAGGGCGCAGTCAGGAAACAAACAGATGGCACGCTTAAATGGTTTCACTGAAGAGAGGTTAATGAAGGGCCTACCTCTATAGGTGTGGGCAGGTAAGAGGGAACCAACAAGGGATGGGGTCACACCTGAGGACGAACAGTAGCACTCCTGAACCTGCAGGGGCAAAGGGAGAGACCCTGTGAGTGGATCCCATGTGGAAGAACACAGCTACTGCCCAACCCTTGTCAGGGAAGGGAGGGAACAGAAAAGAGACAAGGAAATATGTACCCTGACGTCTCACAGTCTGTCCTCTGATCTACTGTGCTTCCTATTACATGAACCCAAACGGAGGCTGGAGAACGAGGAGCTTCATAAAGTTCAGCCTCCTGCAGCACAAAGAAAACCAGAAAAACAGATCTGGCAGGACAAACGGCGAACGACTAGGACAGCTCAATGTATGGCCCGAGAGCTTTTATACTTGCAACACCGTAGTGCCGTTCGAATTGAAAATGTATTCACAGAAAAACTCTACGGAAAGTCCTTCTAGAGAAATAACTGACTCATTATCCTGCAGCCAGATGACTTTGTGGAAATCAGATGCGTTGTTACCCGAATTGGTTTTTCACTTGCAGCTCGACATGTTCTAGGCTGCAAACCTTCCTTGTCAGATAGCAGAGTTGAAATTTTCCTGGTGACAGAGAACAGCAGCAGGCAGATTGCCCATTTCCTCCATCCCTTCTCTCCACAGACACAGAGCCTTATAGCCCATCTATTACAGGATGATCTCTCATTAGCTTCAACTTTGAAACGCAATTTTCTACTTCCTGATTGTAAAATCCCCAAAGATGCCTCAGAATTTTTTATTTTTTCTTCCAAGAAATGCAGAGCGGTAAATCTTTCCACAAAGAGAATCCACGGAAGCTAATACACAGTAGTTCAAATTCAAGAGCACCTGGAAAGAGCGCAGAAACCAGCAAGTGAGAACAAATTGGGCCCCTTCCAGGAAAGGTTATTTGGGATCATCACTCTCTTAACTTCCTCTAATTTCTCTGTTGGGCTAACCACACGAATCTGTGGTCAAACGCCTTCGACTCGGAGAGTGGGAAGGAAAAAAAAAGAAAAAAGTGAAATCATCCTTTTCCAGCACTCTGCTGAGGGTCATTTTCCCTCCAGATTTTACCGAGGGCCAAGGAAGATTCTGAGCGTTTGTTCTAAAGAATGGACGCAGGCAGGGGCAGGCAGCATGAGAACACAGAGCAGACAGACGGGCTTCAGCTGAAGGATAGACATGGGCCGCAGGGAGCCCTCGGCCTTCCAAATCATTGCCAATCATCTCCCCCATTACATGCCACCAGGGGTGTATTAACCACGAGCCATTGTTTCCCATGGAAATAACGGCCCTCAGTCCTGAGAGCGTGCTTTGGCATCAGGGCACCCCAGTAAATGCAGACAGAGCCCTGCGCTGGCCTTGGCTGCTCTGATAAATCACCCTTTGACAGAAGCCCAGAGAGAGACTCGAGCAAATGAACAGATTATTGAATTTTTTTCAGGTCATTTGACGTATGCAAGCCTGCCTAGGATAAAGAAAGCAAATAAGTCTGTCTCTTTTCTGTATCGCGTTCTTCGTGATGCAGCTTCTTGAATAGAACAAGACAGCGCCAACCCTAAGGCCAGGCTCACTGGCCAATTAGTACATCATTTCCGGTTAATACACCATGTTGTAGATATATCTTTTTTTGTTTTTTGTTTTAATATTTCCAGAAACATGTGCTTTTTGATGTCTGGAGACGGATTTGTCAGGGCCTGATTTCACCTGTTCTTCCTGAAACTCTGTTTCCCTCCCGTGGCCCTCTGCTGTCTGGGGTCACTTGCTAAAGCTTTCCTCCTCCTCCCACTGTCTAAATGGAAATCATCTCCAGAGTGTGTTCTTGGGTACCATGGCTTCCGTCTCTCCACTCAGCACTGGACCCAAGTCTGCATCCGCAACCCAGACCCTTCACTTGAACCCCCAATTTTCTCTGGTCTGTTGGACTACACATGTGGGAATTCAAGTGACCATTTGTCTTCGATACATCCTGTATCTTCTCTACGAGCCCTATACCATTTTTTATACCCAGGATAAAACCACAGAGTTAATCTTGCAATTTCCCTCATTTCTTCACTTTCAGTCTTTCTAGGTGAGACTCTTAATGTCTCTTACCTGGATTAGTACAATAGATTCCTGTACCTCTAATCTCTTCGTTTGGTTCGGCAGAGGCTGCTGCCAGATTAATCACACTAACGAACCACTTTAATCACATATCTTCTTTTTCCAAAACCTTGCTGTGGCTCCCTACTACCTGTCTAGGACGTTATGGACTCCACCCATTAAGGGTACTGTACAAACCCCAATTAATCCTAGTCTTTTCATTATTATCTGGGCCAGGGGCCAGCAAACTGCAACCCACGAGTCAAGTTTGGGCCATTGCCAGCTTTTGTAAGTAAAGTTTTGTTAGAACACAACACCCATTTACTTGTTCACATATTGTCTGTCAGATTTCACGCAATGGCAGGGTTCACATGTTGCACAAAGCCTAAAATATTTACTATTCAGCCCTTTACCTAAAAAGTTGGCCAATCCCTGCCTTAGACATATTTTTATAGTGTTAAAACCAAACTCTATTATTTGCTACCTTCTAAACAGGAAGTTCCCAGACTTCACGTTTATACATTCTTCACTCTCCTGGAATGTTTTTCCTGCCCCATCTCCGCAATTCCTTTGAAATTCTCCTCAAATGTCACCTTCTTCAGGAAAACTTTTATCCAATTGCTTTCATTCATTCACCGTTGAATCACTAGTTCAGCAAATGTCTTGATTTGAACATTTGTCTTCTGGGCACTGTGATGGGCCACGTGGACATTGTGAGAAAAATGGCCCTAATGAAGCTTGCCATCAAATGGCAAAGATCCACATCAAATATGTAATCGTTGCATAGCGATTGTACACTGTAATGAAGGGTAGAAAGGAAAAGTGCCGTAAGAGAATGTGAAAGAGGACCTAATTTAAACGAGAGAATCAAAGAGGTGTTTGAGGCTGAGATGTAAATGATGAGCACAGAATCGGGGTGAGAGTATTCCTCGCTCAGGCAGTAGCTAGGAAGATGGCCCCGGGGCAGAGCAGAGCATGGCAGGTTCGAGAAACCGAACGTGGCTCAGGTGGCTGGTGCCTATCCAGAAAGCAAAGAGGATGACAAGGCTGAGGGGCAGCCAGGGGCCCGATACGGGGGAGCTTTGAAGGCCATATTGAGAGTTAGATTTTTTTTCTTTTTTATGAAAAACCATTGTATACTTTTGAGCTTGGAAGAACATGCTTAGATTTTTTCTTTAACTCATTTTAACTCACTATTCTCTACTCTTTTGCGTAGAGAATAGGTTGGAGGGGATGGCAAAGTATACTCGCGATCACCTAACTCCCACTGCACTTTGTTAATCCTCTTTTATGACCTCCGTCGTCATTCACCTTGTTTTATAGTTATCTGCATAATACTGTGCACTGTAGTTACGTGCGAACAAGTCTTGTTGCCCTACGACATGGTCATGCACTGCAGATCCTGGACATTCATCCATCTCGGAAACGTCTGCACCGTCCACCACCCAGCAGGTGGTACAATATAAGCCTATAGTAAATAATTAAGTTGAATTACCTGTCCAAATGGCCCCGAATTCACAAACTGTCCTATTTCTCTGACCCATATAGGTTTAGGGCCAGCTTACGCATTAGTCCCTTTGGAGAGGAATTGATTTCCCCCTGGGTAGAGGCAGGGAGAAATGGCAGAAATAGGACTGATGGGGGAAAGTTACAAGGAGCTGATTTGGGCAGAATATTGGGCACAATATGAAAACTATCTTTCATGAAATTAGAGTTCAGCTAAAATGGAATCACCTATCTCGTGAGGAAAGGCGTTGCTAATCATTACGAGTCTGATCTGTGATTATATGCCGTTGGCTGGAGACGCTATGAATGATATAATAGGGTGAACGGTGGCTCCCCAAAAGTTACGCCCACATCCTCAGCCCAAGAACCCGTGACTATGACCTTATTTGGCAAAAGGATATTTGAAGATATAATTAAGCATAAGATCATCCTGGATTATCTGGATGGGCCCTAAATCCAATGAGAACTGGCCTGAAAGACAAAAGATGAGAAGACACAAACCCAGTGGAGAAGGAAGGCCATGTGGAAGGGAGGCAGGAATCGGCATTATGCTGCCGCGAACCAAGGAATGCCTAGAGCCACCGGAAACCGGAGGAGGCAAAGGAGCATCTTCCCGTGGAGCCTTTGGAGGGAGCATGACCCTGCTGACTTCTGGCTCCGGAACTCCGTGAGGATACATTTCCGTGGTTCTCCAGTTTGTAGTAATTTGTTACAGTAGCGACAGGAAACTGATACAGACGAGATTCCTGAATGGGGAAGTTAGTTTGCCTAGATCCATGGTTTTCAAGCATTGTTCTTTTTTCTTCAGGGTTTAGAGTTTTTAGTTCAAATGGAATTTTACTGAGAAAAACAGGTAAAACACGTGGCCGTTTCACAGCACTGCCTTCCTGCCCTTTCCCCCTGACGGTCTACACGAAGCTACATGATGCGGAATCCAGTCCAGCTCATCGGAAAGGCTGGCATTTTACCCGACAAGGGAAGACAGAAGTCCAGGTTGGGAGGCGACCCCAGAAGGTACTGGCAGGGTGGAGGGAAGCAAGACAGGAAATTGAAGAAGGCCAATATAGGATAGGGTGCATTAGTGGGCAGCTGGCCCTTGTGGGTTATACCCTGGAAAGACCTCTGGGAGACGGTGTAGAATATGCCTCAGAAACGTTCTTCCTCAGAGGCAGGGACGGCGGGATACGCATCCATTCATTTCAATTCACCACTGGCCAGGGCTGCTGCAGAGCTGGTAATGCCCCAGTAGTTCTGACCTGCCCTCCTCTCGGGCCCAGCGTGCACACAGCCGGCAGAAACACTGAGAGCCTTGGGTGCCGGCAGCACAAAGCCATCAGCACATAGTGGAGTGGCGTTAAGTGAGGGGAGGTGACCAGGCTCTGCTGGTCGCTCTGGGAAACACTGCAGTTTGGCTTCAGACACCCTGTGTAAGAACCAGCACTGGGTCAGACCGTCTACACCATCCAAGAGGGAGTGAGCAGACTAAACTCCATCTTCCCGTTATTAATCCTGATCCTAGAATGGAGAGTTTGCTCTAAAATGTGCTTCTGAGCAGCTCGTCAACCAACTATAAATAAATCATAGAAAAACTGAGTGTTTGCAACACACTTGTGACACACGCAACATCTGAGCACTGGAAGGAAGGGAATGAACAATATTAATTATCCAAATAAATTGACTATCTTTGTTTTCACTAAGTTCTCAAGAGGAATAACTAGAAGCAATATCCCTAACGTTCTTTATTGAAAGGTGTTGAGGATAAGAAGCCCTTCAATTAAAAGACACTCAAGGGCGAGATACCAAAGAAAGATGCAAACAGCAGACAACACTGAGCCTATCGCACTATGCGGGGAGGGCCGTTTCCAGTTGGCAGGGTCCGTGTGTCACAGGACATGTGGAAAACTCATACAGCCCACAATATCGGAGGGAGCACAGTGTGGTGGTTACAAGCAAGTAGCCCCAGGAATCTCAGCCCCACCACTTACTGGTTGAGTGGCCTTGAGCCAATGACTTTCTGTCGTGTAACACAGGGGCAGCCTAATTCTAATGAGGCCACGAGAGTGATGCATGGAGACTAAGGCCTACACATAGCAGACGCTCAAAATATTTTATTTACCTATGTTGTTCATACGTGGCTCAAACCATTGGTTTCTGTGTCACTCGGGGACACACAACCAAGAGAGCAAGCAGAGAGAATGAGATGCTGGACCTCCCACTCCTGCAAGGCACAGGGCAGGAGGAAGGATTTTAAGTGACCGTAGGTTTCTATCGAGACCCTCACACCTGGGACAGACCAGCTGTTTGAGAGCACGTCAGAGACTCAAGAGCCAGGGTAAAATCCAAGTCTACTGAAAAAAGGAAAAACATCTACGCCCAGGAACGTGACTTCCTCAAAGGCCTGGGATTCCCGTTCTGAGGGAAAATGTGTGCTTCGTGGTGGACGGGCTCCCGGGGAGAGCTTCTGGCTTAACCACGCCGTCCTGCTCCCCAAACTGTGTCTCCGTCTGGCTTTTCCCCAGAGCATCCGCATCCCCACTAACTGCAAAAATGCCCTCACTCTGAACCCTCTCGCTCCCACCCACAGAGCCAGAGGACAAATTCATAAGTATTTTAAGCAGATGTCGTGGAATGAACAGAAACTCTGTTTATAGGATTTTTTTTTTTCCTTGAGGAACTTGAAAGTAAAATTTGAGCGACGCCGAAGTCCTCCTCGAGCCATTTCTGTACCTGCAGAAAGGCAGATTAGAAAGATGACTGTCGGCTGCTGAACGGTGTGAAGCATCTTTAGGCAAAGATTCTGGTGCTTGGGACAAGCTGTGCTGTCAGCCCACTGGCAGACCGAGGCACATGCTGACACTCGCTGTGCCTCAGTTTTCCTGTATGCAAAGTGGAGATAAAAATATACCACCCCACAGGGGATGTTCCGAGGATTAATGACACGCTATCAGTGAAGCTCTCCGTGGTGTTATAGACCCCAAAAGGTATCACCATTATAAAAATGCACAATGTAGGACTATTTTTTACTCTGTGATTTTGATGGCATGAACAAACTTCGCCCTCCAGCTTTTTTAATATGATTATAAGTCCTTTACAAGAATACAGCTTTCACTCTGCACAGCGGGATACATAATATTTCTTATAAATTTAATTTAGAAAACGGCAGGAAAATAATGTTAAGGATTTGCCTTAAACCCACGAAAGCAAAGCGATTGCATTAATACCACACCACTCCATCTTAACTCGACACATCGTGCTTTAAGACGACAATCTCCTAAGTTCTCCTCTATTCTTAGGAAAAACAAAGGTAAACTTGAGATACAGGACACACTTGGTATCTGAATTCCTTCTCCCTCGCAGAGCCTGGTCGAGTCTCTAAAAACCTCCTTAATGCTTACATCTCCTTTTGAAGTAGTGTTCTGGAAAGTTCTGAGGCAGGTTTCACAGTGACAATCCAAGAATGGATGCTCTTTCCTTCGCATTCCGCTGCCTGCCTCGAACTTCTGAATGTCTGCCGTCGCTGGGGACCTGCAACGGCGAGATGTGGAACTGGGAGGCTTTTAGCTTTGGGTGAAACAGGAGAAGGTGTTCTCCCTGGGGACTGAAAAAATGATCCACCGTTTCGGACAAACTGTCTCTGGTGGGGGGCAGTTGGATCTCCACCTTGGAAGGGGCCTATATGAGTTTTCTGTGACTGCTGTGATAAATTATCACAAATCCAGTGGCTTAAAAACAACACACGTTTATCATCTTACAGTTGTGTAGATTACGAGTCTCACATGGGTCTCGCTGGGCAAAAATCCAGGCGTCAGCAGGGCTGTGTTTCTTCTGTGGGCTTTAGAGGACAATCTACCTTTGACTTTTCCTGTGGTCTCCAATTCTTGCCTTGTGGCCCCTTCCTCCGTCTTCAAAGGCAGCAGTAATGTGTGAAATCCTTCTTAGGACATCACGCTGACCTTCTCTTCTCCTTCCCTCTTCTACACTGTGCTACATTCGGCCATACGGATAATTCAGGATAACCTTGTCCATCTCCAGGTGAGATGGTTAGTGACCCTAATGCCACCTGCCCCCTTATTTGCTCTTATGTCATTTAACATATTCACCATGTGCAGGAATTAGGATGCAGACATTTTTGAGGTGGGGGCTGTTCTTCTGCCTGCCATAGGACGCAAATATATTCCCCAATCTTTGCTACAGTGGACGGCATGGGTCCCCTGAACTCCAGGGATGGCATGGCGGGATGTCGTTCCTGGTGTTGGAAGGCCTGAGCTGGACCACTGACATTTCCCGCCCCTTAAGTTTCTCACTCTCTGGGCAATGTCTTCTTCCTGATAAGATGCCAGTCTCTACTCCACTGATGGGCGAGAAGCCCCACAAATCCTGATAAGTGCCAAGCTGAGCTTCTCCTGTAGATAACAGTTATCTTCCTACAGTGATCTGAATGCATTTCGGATGTTCTGAATAGCGCTCGCTGAAGCTCTGTCCTCATTCTAGACCTCTGCCTTACATTTGTTGAAATAGCGCCTGATTTATGTTTTTGTGTTCCCGACTGAAGCCAAGTCTGGCCAAGGTTAAATTCAACAACGAGTGGTATTTGTCTCTATTAAAACACATCTGTGTGTGTCGCAGGCACTACAGCAAGCCCTTTGCATACAGAATATCATTACATTTCTCAGATGTACATATCCTCAGAGGTAAAATATCTTATCCAGGTCACATAGTCTCATCACCTTGAACAAACTCAGCTCACGCTGACTCTGGAATAATGCGGTGCCCTCACTTAGGCATCCACTACTTGCAGGCACCCAGTGCCCTCATGCATTTGGGACACTCAACTCCTTTCTTAGTGCCTTTTCTCATTCCTTTCCCATTATCCCTGGATTGAAGGTTTTAGGGCAGATTCCTTGGTTGGAGGCGATTGGTTAATTATTCTAGGAATTCCTTGTCCTTGGAAAGAAGCCCTAAGGGAAAGGGGGTAGGGGTGAGCACCCACATCCCAACACTTGGACAAAAAGACCCCTGTGGTTGTCAGGGGTCCTCAGATCATTCTATAGGGCAGTTGTCTATGTTTCAGGCAC
The DNA here is from genome assembly GCF_000325575.1 of Pteropus alecto. Taxonomy (NCBI): domain Eukaryota; kingdom Metazoa; phylum Chordata; class Mammalia; order Chiroptera; family Pteropodidae; genus Pteropus; species Pteropus alecto. The sequence goes on from NW_006437828.1 coordinate 1,754,139, forward strand.
AGCTCATCCCATGTGGAAGTGCATGAAGTCAAAGCATCCCCTCTGTGAGAGTCTATAGTATTCAAGGAAGGAAGTGCGTTAGATTGACTGGCAACTAAAGATTAATTGGGTCTGTGTGAGTAAGTGGTTGATGGGACAAGGTCAGCCTCTGCTCTGTGTCAGCTTGAAAAAGGATGTGGGGAGTGGTGTCGGGAGTCTGTGAAGGGCGGCCTCAGGGTCAGAATGACAGCAGCTCGGGGAAGGCTCTGGGCTGTGAAGTAAAAAACAACCACAAGTATAAATGACCCGAGGCTTGATGATGTGCAGCCGAGATGGTCCTGCGCTCAGACTGACATTCAAATGACTGAAGTATCACGCGCCTCAGCAGCCTGATCTACACTAGAGGACGTGAACCCGGATCAGCAACCCAGGGATTACCATGTCCTCAACAAAGTGTTAAAAGCTTCCTCAGTCCCTAAGGTTTGAAGCCTTCGTAATAACGTCACAATAAGGTACAGTTAATGCGATGCATGGGTAGCCCGTTTAAAATATTTACCTTGAAATGAGCCTATTAAATTTCTAAAAATACTAAGTCTCTGGCAGATCTAGCTTTCCCCCGGCCCCCTCGCCCCCCGAAGGCAGATTAAAAGAAAAACACGTCAAATGCACAGGTGGGTGTCAGTCCTGACGCATCTGAAGAGCTGGGCACTGTGGAACGGCCCTCGCTATACTTCACTCAGGGCGGATATCCATCTTTAAGGGAAGATTTGGGGGCAAGAGGTAAGTGAAAAATAGGAAATTTTAAGTAGATTAGTGATTAGACTCACAGCACGCGATGTCACATGGCACAACCAGGAACTGCTGTCCAGGGGGTGGCTTGCTGTTCACTCGCCCAGGGCTTGGTTTCTCGGTGCGGCCACCGAGCTGGGCCCTGAACAATAGCCTTGGAGGCCCCAGCATCTTGCAATTGAGTTTTTCCCTGAGAGGAGTAAATTCAGGGAACTGACTCAAGCTAGCTAAGCTCAAAAGAGATGGAATGAAAACAGCGTTCTTATTCATATTAACTGGGAAATACGGCTTTACTGGCAGCCAGGTTACTAATAAGAAGCCAAGTGAATAATCAGAGTTTCTTGTTTTGCAGAGAATCATATCAAAAGGAGGTGGAAACTGTTGCAGCGTAGCTTACGCACATCATGAGGTGACTTACTAGAACCATCCAAGCCCATAACAGAGTCGACCTAATAATATTGTAATAAAACTAATATTTATTTATCACTCATACATAATGAGCAGAGGGAAGCAGTTTACATGCTCACAATTACGACCCCTACTTTTCAGAAGAGAAAACTGTGGCTTAGAATTGATGACTTGTATTAGATCACGTAAACCACGGAGTGATAGATTTGAGGTTAAACCCAGGTCTGTCTGCCTCCCAGCCCAGACTCTTAACCGCCATTATATACTCCCTCTGCACTCACTGAAATGCTCAGATTCTCAGATTTACTGCCTCTTCCCTGACAGTGTTGGTAAAACACTGCCAAATCCATGCGCTCTAACGCCCCTTTGTTTCAGCTGCCATGAGGACCATTCCTTTCCGCTAACATAATTTTTTCTTCTGTCTTCTCTCTTCTAATTCATTCCTTACACCGCGACCACGGTGATCTTTCTAAAACACAAATCTGATCCTGTCCCATCCCGGCTTAAAACTCTTAATTGGGTTCCACCGGGTATAGCGCAAAATCCTTTGCTCGGGTTTCAGACCTGAGGATGTGCCTGCTGCCGCCTCTCCAGCCTCACCTCTCCGCCCTCTTCCCCATCCCACTTTATACTCCTGTCGTATGTAACTTTTTTCCATCCTTGGAATCTCAACTTCAGAGCAGTTAATTCCTCTCACTGTCTCTCTGGCTCTCACTCTTCCTGCTCTGTCAACCTCTCTGATATCTTTCCATCTCTCTATCTCTCCTTTTCTCCTACTTCCTCTCCCTCCAGCCCCTTATTCCCTGCTCTTTTACAAACTAACATTCATCTACTCATTCCGCAAATATTTATTGAGCATTCAATACGTATCAGGCACTGTTCTAGGCCCCAGAGTTACAGGACAGACTAGATAGATGTGGAGCTTCCATTTTAGACAAACGCAACTCGAATAAGCCCGTAAAGAGGGAAACCCTCAGATTGTGGTTAGTGGCATGCAGAGAATTAATGTGGTGGTGATGTGAGGGTGAGGGGAGGAATCAAGGAAGACTTCTGAGGATGCGACTCTATGCTGTAATCTGAACGATGAGGGAACCAGCTACGTGAAGATGAGAAAGACCAGCCTGTACAAAGGCTCAGAGCTGGGGAGGAAGTTGGTGAATCTGAGGCAAAGAAAGGTGGGCCATGATAGTAGGAATTGATCTTGGAGAGAAAGACAGGAACTAGATCATCTGCCTGTTGAGAGGCCAGGAAAAGGAGTTTGGCTTTCATTCCACACACAGGGTGAAGACGCTTTACGTGGTACATGGCACAAGCTGGTTTCCGATTTAAAAAGTTTACTCTGGCTTCTGAGTCAGATATAGATGTTATGTGCTGGGGTCAGAGGGGACAAGTAGAAGCAGAGAGGACAGTTAGGGCCCCACCGCAGCAGACCAAGAGAGCGATGAGGGGCTAGATGAGGAAAGTAACTGTGGAGACTGTACGGAAAGGTAGATTCGGGGTGTGTTTTGGAGTTGGCACAGTTTGTTTCTGAGTCATGAGCTGCGGGTGAGAAGTTGGAGGAAGTCTGAGGTCAAAGGAAAGAGAATAATCGAGGAAGACTCCTACGATGTGGTATAGGCGACTAAACGGATGGGGTGATACCTCACAGCTGGGGTGCCCTGAGGAAGAGACTGGTAAATACCCGCTGTGAGTTCTGTGAGGGCGGGGAAAGGTTCGCAAACAATAAATTTCTGATATATGAGTAAATGAATTCAATTAATTATTTCAACTTCTTTACACTGTGTTTGGGTTAAAAAATGGCTATGAATGTTTATCAGTTATGTATTTTATTTAACATCTTGGCTACGTATGTATTATTTCTTGACGTCGGTCATTATCTAATCTCATCTCCTGGATTTTGATTCTAATTTTACCTTCAGCAGCTGTCAAAGTCCTATATGGAAGGCAGGAACTACGTTTTATTTGATTTATCACCAGCACCCAGTGCAGTATCTAGCATGTAGCAGATGTTCAGTAATAATTTATTAAATGACTGAGTTGCCTAAAAAATACATGGAGGCAGACCTCAGCTTTAGTAACTATTTAAAAATTGGGGCATTTGGAATGCCAATTTGTCTTCTCTCAAATCTGAGCTTTTCACCATAGAAGTGGCTAGGTGAGGCGACACACGTGCTCATAAGGGAGTAGTAGTTAAAGGAATGTATTATTTACAACAAAACAAAATGAAGTATCAAACATCCCTATGACTCTGTTACCATCATCTCTCTTCTTATGGGAAAAATCGCTTATAAACTCCTTGTGCTGAGGAGGCCCCTGTGAACACGGTGATGTTCAGAATGTCCTAATCTTAGATTTTCCAGCTGATTTCAGCTAGCTCAGTTCCTCTGCTTTAAAGCAAAAAAAAAAAAAGTGCTTGTTTGGGGGGAAAAAAATCACTGTTATTAAACATTAGTTTAACCAAAAAAAAAAAAAAAAAAAAAATCCTATTTCCTGCCTTCCACTCATCAACGTGAGTAAATACAGAGCAGCCTGATACTGCGTGCGAGGCTTGGACTCCAAACTGCTTTTGTCTCCATTTCCATAATCAGACTCAAGAAAGACTTGATTATTAAACTTCCATAAACCGAGGTCTGTCGTGGTTGTAAAGTATGTGACAAAAACCCACACGAACACTTTAGGATGCAGAATGAGCACTCTTCCGGTTGTGAGAGAAGCTCAAGTTCCTTCCAAGAGTCATTGTAGGTTTTTAACAGAACGAATAATGAGTAAATATTCCAGTCTTAAGAAAAATTTCCCTGAGAACAGTGAAATTGGAATGACTAAAAGATCACGTAGGTAAAGCAATCAGATCATAGCTAGTACTTTAAATTAATCTACCCTTTCTGAAGTTTTTATTTGTCTTCTGGATGAAAGACAAGGCCATCTTCCAAGTTAGAGAATAGATACCAAGACAGACTAACTGGGTGACTGGGGAATTATATTCTTGCAGCACAGAGAGAAAACAAACAAACAAAAAGCAGGAGAAAACTCGCTTTCCCATACAGAAAAACAAAACAAACTCCTCTCATGTAGCTAAGTCTTGATGATTTCGTCTTCCAGCAAACCCCCAAACATAAAGTGCTTCAAGTGCCAATTTGAATTTGGCAGGCAAGTGGGCTGCAAATGATCTAATTTATCTCAATTCAAATCAGCTTAGCAAATTTGGAAGATGTTCCATGAAAATAGGTAACGTGGGAGTCACAAACACATGAATTTTAAGGTCTTTAAGCAAAAGTGACTTCTAGGACAAACTACTTCCTGTTATCCTTCCAGTAAACAGTACACGCAGAAACCACACAGGGGACAGCACAGGCTACTAGGTAAAAACTCTTGCCTACTTAAATGCTTGGCTCAAAAATACGAATTACAAACCACCTGCCTTCTTTTCAGAAGGAAAGAAACTTTCAAAAGGCAACAATCTTGCTGAAACCCCAGGAAGAAGTGGGAGTACAAAGAGAGGCCACAGTGGGAGAACGGGGTAATTATTCAATAATTATTGGCGGTGAATAAAATGCATGCAATGCAGGTGTGAATTATAATGCAAGAATGCTGTCATATTCTAATGGCAGTGCCTCCTCAGTCCTGGAAAGAGCACCCCTGTGGATTCCTTTTCCGAACCCTTTACTTTGCTTAGGGTATCTTTAGAAAGGCCAGTAGACTGTGGGGTTATAAAAGTCACAGCAAATTGAGCAAGAGAATTGGGGCTCGAGGTGCCTAAGAATCGTGGAAATTCACTTTCTCTTCTCTGAGTTTGGTTATTTTAGTAAAGAACATAAACGATAAGTAAGCGATTTGGTTCCATAACCTAAAAACAGTCACGAAAGTCAGCAGCACAAAAAGAAAACTGAGCCAAAGAATGAGGCTTTCGGACATGAGCAAACCGGTTGTTATTTTTATGGCAATAGGGCCACTGAAAACAAATGATTAGTGTCATACAATGCCTTATGCTGGTATATTGCTTTCTGGTTTACAAAGTGCTTTTATATCCATTTTCTATGTGGCTCTCACAGCAAGCGACCTTGTTTTGGGCAGGAATTATTAAATGAAACGAGGAGTATATAAGGTGTCTGGCAGATGCTTGGCAGAGCTGGCGCTTTAAAGTGACCACCTTGGGGTGCAGAGAGGTTAAGGGAGGACCCCAAGGTCACAGGTCCTGTTTGTGCCAAAACGACTTCAAATTCACGTCTTCGGGTTCCCAGTGCAAACCGCTTTCCCGCTACCTCAAACTGACTTTCTGGGTTCCCAGGGCACAGAGGAGACCACCTGAAAAGATCCACTTATGCAGTAGTTTCCATTCCTTCCCTCGGCGGAAGCTGTTAATTGACTGTAATGTCAAGTGTTTTTCATATCACTTCCTTAGTTCATTTCTTTGTCCTCTTCTAGACGTGATAATGGGCAGAAAAATGAGCCATCAAAAGAGAAGAGGGAATTTCAGCTCCCACTCATTAATCAGTCCTGTTTGACTAAAAAATCGCAGAAGATTCAAAAGTTTTTCATGCACTCATTTCTTGGTTATACGACCTCAAGCAAGTGGCGCAATTATCTGATCTCTGTATCGTATTCGTCTCGGTGCTCAGCCAGCACAAAATGAGGGTGGGATTTGAAAACATGTAGGATTAATTTTATCAGTATGTACAACTGGAAACCTTAGGACTCGGAGGGGATTTCTGTTTCTGGATCTTTCTGCCTGACCTATACTAAGAAGCATTTCCAGAGAGAGAGCCTCCAATTAGAGCCTGGGCAAGACTTCAGCTTATCGCCTCCCCAAAGATGATGCCTTCGTCTGTTTGTCCCATCTAGACATCTTCTCAGCCCCATACCCCTATCCAACAGGCCCCTGGTCATGTCTACATGGATGTCTCATAGACGCCTCAAAGTCAACATCGTCAATGAAATTCATCATCTTTCTCTCAAAAAATGGCTCTCCCTCAACAACTGTGTCTTAGAGGATGACCACACCATTCACTTGTTATATTAACTGAAATCCAAGAGGGCACAGCAAGGTGAGGGGGCCCACAGACATCCAAATGCCATAGAGTACTGGGCCCTCATTCGCTCTGTGGGCAGGATGGAGGGCCCTAGAAGAATGTGGACTTCCAGTGAGAATATTAATCGCACCACTCCCCTACAACCTCCACCTGCTTTATCCCTGCAGCTCCCTAAGTAACAGTTCTCAGCATCTGCCAGCCCATTCCACGTAAGGCAGGGGTCTGCGGACGGCCTCTTTCCCAGTGACTCAGTCGCCCCCATTCATTTATGCACCGTCTACGGCTGTTTTTGCCCTGTAATGGCAGAGCTGAGGGGTGGTAACAGACAGCTTAGGTTCCACGAAGCCTAAAGTGTTTACTGTCTGGCTCTTTATAGAAAGTGTTTGCTGACTCCTGCCCTAGGAGAACATCAGATTAATCCCATCACTTCCTACATCGCATGGGACCACAGCCCCCACAAGAAGCCCTAGGCTTTCCGGGCATTATTCCCATGACGGCTCTTTGTGACTCTCTCCTGACACAAGCCCCTACTCCTCAGAGCCCCTAAACTTTGCAGCTGTCTTTTCTAGAACTCTTGGCATACAGTCAGCAAAATCCCCTAGATCCTCAGCCTCCAAGTCCCTCTCATCTTCTTGCTCTCAGGGAGCCGAGCTGTCCCTTGAGGCTGGCCCCTTCCCTGCAGCTCTCGAATGACAGCTGTTTTCTTTCCCACCACCCCATGTACCTCCTCATCGCCACTTCCACACCACCGTTCTTCCCGCCTCCCCCCCAAACGTCTTTGACTATACTATTTAATGCCCCTCCTTTTAATAACCACTTCCCACCCTTCCAATCTTCTGCCTTCATTAGTCGAAGAATCTGGGCCCTCGATTATTGGAAGTTTTCCGACCCCTCTTCTGTTATTGTCGTTTGTGTTTTTACTATCGATATGGATATGAACAAGCTCGTCCTTGCCTCCAGTGATTTTATTTTCCATTACACCTTAGTTATCCAAACTCATGGTGTGCTTTGTTACTCGGTACGTCTATCTCCCCCAAAATCTCAATTTGAGCCATCCCACTCTGATCTCAACCTGTTTTTCAAGCTCGTTGACTCTAATAACCCCAAACCAATAATTTTTTACGCCTCCCCAATCTTCTAGCCATTGACCCAACCTCTTTGTACTGTCCCCTACTGCACCTTGTCCTCACCTCCCTTCTTTACCCAATTTAGATGCTGTGGCCTGTATTTATAATTTGTATCACAGTCAAATTCCTCCTCCCCGTCTCTCTCCACTGTGTTTCCATTCAAATGCTAACCCTGATTAAGTCTAGAACCTTTTCACAGTCTCCATTACTGTTCCCAAGCAGCTGATCCCAAGCAAGTTAGGAAAAAATGTGCACACAAGCCTGCCAGCTTTCAATCAATGACTACAATTCTCAAGGGGCTTTCAACAACGCCCAGAAAACCTACATCCAGGGCCAAAAAAAATGAGTCAAAACAGTAGCAACAAAACCATCTCCCTTGATCACACATGGTCCTTTGGTCCCTTTTTTCTGTTCCTCTTTGGAATAAAATTTCATCAAAAGTGAACCTTCAAGACTGTAAGTCAAATCACGCCATACCCAGCTAGTCAATCCTTCAGTTTTCCCAACACGCTGAGAATAAAATCCTGAGTCCTTACCATGGCTTATAGAACTTACATAATCAGATTCCCTATTTTACCTCATTTTTTATCCCTTTTTTCCCCACTCATACTCTCAATCTGCTGACCCGGCTTTGCATTTTGTAATAGCAATTAGTACTTGACTGTGACCAAATAATGGTCCCCCAAGATGTCCTCATCCTAATCCCCAGAACTTGTCCATATGCTTATTACCTTACATGGCAAAAGGGACTTTGCAGATATGATACGTTAAGAATATTGAGGAGATCATTCTGGATTATCTGAGTGGAAGAGATTCTTTATAAAAGGGGAGCAGGAAGATCAGAGTCAGAGAAGAAGATGTGACAAGGGAAGCAGAGGTCAGAGTGATGCCATTGTGGGAAGGGGCCATTAGCCAAAGAATACAGGTGGCATCGAGCTGGAAAAGACAAGGAAATGCATTCTCAGAAGGAACACAGGCTTGCTGACACTTTGATTTTAACCCATAAGACCCACTTTTAGACTTCTGACCTCCAGAACTATCAGATAATAAATCTATGGCATTTTAAGCTACCAAGTTTCCGGTATTTTGTTACAGCAACAACAGGAAGTTAATACACTAACCTATGTTAACACACTAATTATGTTGTTTCTTCACCATTTATTATCTATCTTCCCTAACACAATGTAAGCCCAATGAATCAAGGGTTTCTTTCCCCCCCTTTTCACTGTAATATGCCCAGCAGTCAGAACAGTGGATATTTGTTAAATTAACAAATGTGTACATGATCGTAGAGAAATGAATGACAATCACTTCCTCTCTGACTGAAGCATGTCCCTCATGCTTTTTTTGTTAGTGTGACACCAGTTTCTGGTGCCAAAGACCACAATACACATCCCACAATATTCCTGTGACCTTCCCCTTCACGTGTCTGGATTGTCATTCAGGGATCTAAAAGTATCAAAGAATAAGTCCTGAACTCTCCAGAATCCAGATAATCTGCTTCGTGGATCATCATCAGAATTTTAAATTGAGTTCATTTTACTTTCTGGAAAACAGTCCATTTCTCCTATATACTGCATGATAAATGAGAAGACAAATTAACAGCAAAGACATTAACTGGAAATTGAGTCTTTAACTCACTTAACCCCATTTGTTTTTCTTCCTCACTAGAATATAAGATCACTAGGGTCCAGAATATTTGATTCACTGCTTAGGGCCCAGAGGTGTTCTGGGTACTTAGTAGGCTCTCTATCAGAATCTAACGAATGACTGAGTTTTTAAAAAATTTCTGCATCCCCTCAACCTCAAGTAAAAACAATCTCCAAATCCTATAAATTATCTTACCATGTGTAAATCTGCCTTCTCCCCTCCATCTCCTCTGTTCTTGCCTTAGGGGCGCTCAGCCTCTCCTGCTGGGATGGCTGTTGTATTCTCTACATTCCCAGCTCTTTGGATCTTATCATTTTACACCCTGCCCCTAACACCTCTTCAATGGCTTCTCATCGCCTACAGGGTGGAATCCTTACCATGTGATACGGCATCAGCGCTCATCATATCCTGCTCCGGATCCTGCAGCCTCATGCCATGCCTTTCTTCTATCCCTTTCTTCGAGACTGTGATGCCCAAAGTCAAGCTACTGCTTCATGTTCCCCGTGCCATTACTTAGGCTTCTTCCATTGTCTGTGTTCTAGTTATCTATTGCTAGGTAAGCAACCACCCCAAAATGTTGTGGCTTAAAACAACAACAGTCGTTTACTATTTTTACCTTTTATGGTGGTGAAGTTTAATGGGTTCGGTAAGTAACTTTTGTCTTCTCTCATGAAGTTGCAGTCAGATGGTGTCTGTGGCTGGCGTCATTTCGAAGGTCTCATATACTTAGCAATTAATAGTGACCGTGACCTGGGAGCTTAGTCCTGAGAGCTGGGGGCCCTTAGATTCTCTCCACATGGGCCTCTCCTTGTGCCTGGGTTCCTAGAGCAAGCATCCCAAACGGACTAGGTAGAAGTGGCATGGCCTTTCTTTCTATCCTTGCTCTGAAAATCACACAGGGCACTTCTATCACATTCTACTAGTTAGAAGGAGTCACTATAAGTAGCCCAGCTTCAAGGACAGGGAAATTAGATTTAACTCTTGATGTGAGGTACATCATGTTTACACAAGGAGAAGGAATCGATGGTTACTGTCTTTGGAGACTAGTTACCACAGTCAGAAGTGCCATGTTCTCTCCCATTGCACTTCCATAAGCAAACACATCATTAACCTTTCGAGATCCACATCCTCCCTGACTCCCAGACCTCAAGGAGGAATAAAGCCTACCCTCTGTAGGCCTACTCTTCCCCTTGTCAAAAGTTGACATAAGTGGAACCATTTTTAGAATTTTAATGAGTATTTAAAATACTCATTTACAGAACAGCCATTTCAGAAGAGCTGCTTTGCACGTCTCACTCCTTGAACCTTTGGAATGTTTGAACTAGGCAAAGTGGCCTTAGGATGGGGCCAGAGCAGCACTGTCTTCCAAACCATTGTTTGCAAAGCTAACAGGGAAGCAGACATCTTGACCCCAAGAACTGATAATTATGAACATTCCTTAGAAACAGTAAGCAGCCCTCTCTTCACATCTAAAAAATAATCCAGTTAACACCATAGAAATTCCTTTCTTTTATTTATGTAATTACTTCTCTTCCTTTTTCTCATCAAAACAACAGCAACAAAAAAAACACAAACAAACAAAAAAATCTTGCCTTTACCCAGAAACTGGGACACAATCTGCCTGAATCTGTGTCTCCGAATTGCAATTTGGTGATCTCAAATAAATGTTTGTTGCCTCTTATTTGGACTCTTATTTTTAGTTTAATGCCCTGTGGGCTTCTCTCTTGGCATCTACAACATATTATTTAAAATACTCATTTACACTTCCACCTCTCTTAAACACTTCAGGACCTAAGCTGTGTTTTTCTCATCTGTGCCTATGAAAGTGCCAGATCCAAGATAGGTCCTCAAAAATATTTGTTGATTGAAAAAAAACCTGTTTGTTTTTGAGCCTTAAAATAACCAAAAATATGTTTCACACAATCGGTGTTGGAGAGAAGGAAGTTCAAATGAAGATGCTGACGGGGGCGAGTCCGAGGGAAGCTCATACCTGAGGCACCCACACCTGGGTCTCCCTGCACATTGGTGGGATTTCATAGGATCCTGGGCATATTCAAGACAAAAGAGGGGAAAAAAAATTGCCTCAGTGTCAAGAGATATTTTTAAACTCATTTGAAGAGGTCAACGGTCACAGCTGTAATGGAACCTTCTGCTGAAGGAAAGGGGAATTTTGAATGTCGCTGAGCATTTCAAATACTTTTGGCTGGAAAGCCTTTAGAGGTAGAAAAGGCTTCAGTGCCTTTTTTTTTTTTCCCCTCAGTGGACTCCAGCTGTTTGTGGGGAGTGCCCACAGGGCGCCAAGGCACCTACAGAGATAATAGGCAGCTCTGGAGCTCCAGCTGACACCAAGGCTAGCAATTATTATCCAAGTTTACTGACTGATCAAGAGCAATAATAAATTAAGAAAACGTTTAGCTAGGAGTGATAAGAAAATCTAAAATACTTCCTTGTTCAGATTTAATTTTCCAAGCAATAAAATTTCTAATATTAACAGAGATGGCGAAGTTTCTAAATCATTTTTTAAATCTTTTTAAATTTCTTTGAATACCTCATTCCAATGACTGATCAGGAGATGACACCGAAATAGCAGGTGACTTAAATTGTTCCATCAGCATTACAAAGCCAACATTTTATGGATTCGGTCCTTTTGGATTTAATTTCCTAATTAGCTTTTAAAAGAGAAGTACAAAGGTTAAAAGCTGCCGCCTTTAGAAAATTCGAATATTTAAAATTCCACTGCCAACCTGAAAACTTAATTTCAAAATTAAATAAAGCAATCTGTACAGAGCATCTAAATAAATATCTAATAAAATCTGTTTATAGATTAATCAGACTGAGACTTATGACAAATCTTGCTATAATTTGCTCCTTTTTAAATTCAACATTTTGTGGAATAGTGTCTTCATGAATCCTATACCAAGGTTTATCTCATACTGTTTGGCAAGGTATGAAACAGCAATTTTATACATATGTCTGATATTCTAGCAGTTGGGGCTCTTCATCAGGCTAACAAGAAAGAGATGCAGATATTTTCTAGCAGTGGTTAGAGAAGCATGGAAGAGTTATGAATGGGGAAGGGCAGGCTTAAGGACATAACGTCTTTTGTATTCCTTGAGAATCATGTCTATGTAGCACAGTTTTATTATTGTTTGATTCACAAATTTTAAATATTTCACCAAAAGTGTATTTATTTTTTCCTCTGGCTTCTTTAAGATTTTATATTGAAAAGACTCCCCAAATCCAGGTTTTAGAGAATGTATGAATGTATACCCACATTGTCTTCTGTGATTTTAATTACATTTTTACTGAGGTGGAAGTTACATAACCAAGTTAACCATTTCAAAGTGACATTTAGTGCATTCACAATGTTGTCTGACCATCACCTCTATCTAGTTCCAAAACATTTCATCTCCCCAAAAGAGGCTTCAAACTCAATAAGCAATTACTCCTCATTTCCTATTTTCCCTGGCCCCAGAAACCACCAATCTGCTTTATGTCTCTAGGGATTTACTCATTCTGGAAATTTTGTGTCAGTAGAACCATAGACCATGTGACCTTTACTGTCTGGCTTCTTTCACTTAGCATAATATTTTTGGGAGTCATCCACTTTGGAGCATGTACAACTACTTTAATACTTTATGTAAATAATGTTTCATTATATGATATACCATCTTTAGTTTATCCATTTATCCACTGATTTACATTAGGGCTGTTTCTACCTTTTGGCTGCTGTAAATAGTGCTGTTAAGAAGATTTGTGTACCAGTTTCTGTTTGAATACCCGCTTTTAATTATCTTAAGTATTTTGCAGATCTTGAGTACAGTTTCTGGGTATTAGAGTAATACTAACTTTTTGAGAACCTTTTTATTTTTTTGTTTAGTTTTTAAAAACCTACTTGTAAAGTTAGGTTCTAAATGGATTATTTGTAAGTTGTCAATTTTGCAAAATCATTTATTGAATAATTTATTTCTTATCCTATAAATTTGTGGTTGTATTGCTTTGCCTTAATCTTCTTCCAGAACCAGACATTTAAAAAAATTACTGTAGCTCCAAATATTTTAAATATCTTTTAAAGAAAGACCTCGTTTATCATTTATATTTTTCAAGATTTTCTGGGTTCATCTTGCCTTTCAATTTTTCAGATTAAATTTCGAATTACTTATATCAAGCTAAAAATTTTTTTCATTGCTATTTTAAATGAAGTTGCATTCAAGCTATATATGTTATTTTGGAGGAAATTGAGATTGTATTCTGTTTAGTTTGTATTAGCTCTTAGTCATATTTTCTTGAGGATGTTTCTGTAAACTTCATAGTTTTATTTTTAGGGGAGAAAAAACTTTTTTTTTACCTTCCTAGGTTCAATGCCTGGGGGCCTAGAATAACACTAATAAAAGGGTAAAAGACTAAAAAGAGAAAAAACAGTTTTTGTTACTTATGACCAATGATGGGATAAGACTCAAGGATTCAGCCATTGATCGATGCCTATATACTATCTTATGTTAAAAGAGGAAAAGGGATTTGGGGTTTCTGAGTGGAGGAGGCGGTTATAGAAAGGTGAGGGAGGAAATGGAAGGTAAATAAAGGTTGGCTTAGGCAGGTAAGAGTCCTTCACGTGATAAAAATGATCTCAGGTGAAGCTCTCTTGCAGTTGTGAAGATACCTTTACAAATGGAAATTTCCTTTGTAAAAATGAACATTTATACTATTTTAGGCAGTTAGTGACAGCCTGACTTTGCTGTCTCTCAACAGCCTTTAGGTCAAAATAATCCATATGCCCAAAAGGCATATTTTAGAGTGGCATCTTCTAGTACCCTTCACATTCTTATTGGTATTGCATATTCCTTGGTAAAATGCCTAGCTATTTTATCTTCTTATTACTTCATGAATAATGTCCCGTTATGGTGATTGGAGTTCTGGTAACATTTCTTCACAATATTTAGAGACATTTATGTTTTTAATCTCACTTGTTAATTCTAGTACATTTCGGCTGATGTGATATTTTCTCCATAAACTATCTACATAAACTTACATGATTTGTAAGTAATAATAATTTTCTTTCTTTTTTCCAAAAGCTGTACTTTTACATCTTGTTTGGTGATAACTTTCAAGACAATAGACTTTATTTAGTTTTTTATAACCCCAGCATCTAGAAAAATGTATGAGCTTAATGTGTATTTTTGAATGAAGAAACAGATTTCGTTTAATAATTATAGTAGGCATTCTTGCTTAATTCAGATTTTAATAGAAATGCTTATAGTATTTTACCATTGAGTGTGATTTTATCTTTTGGTTTGAGATAGGTATTCATCATGACAAGAAAATAATCTTCTATTCCTAATTTTTGGACAACTTAAAACTAAAATGAATAAATATTTATCAAATGCCTATTCAGGGTGTACTGAGATGATTCTATAATATTTCCTACTTATTTTGACTTTTAAGTGGTACATTAACAAATTTCCTGTACAACTTATACTTGATGATAATGGGTTCCTATGTTAACATACTGTTGAATCTAATTGACTAGTACTTTATTTGAAATTTTTACATGAAGTTTCAAAATTCGTTTGGTGAGTATGAAATTCCTTCCTTACTTTCCTCCACCAGGTCTGGTCTACCTGTTTCTGGAAGGAAAGGAACTGATAGTAGAAAGGATAGTATTAGCACAGCCCCTAAGGAAATAGGTCTTGTATTTCACACTGGAAATCAATGCCCATTTTCTTCAAATTCGTGGAAGTCACAAACTAGCATCAGCTACAATGTCTATCACCAATTGTTAGGTCAAAGCACTTTCACCACTTCCTAATTGCCTGCAAAGTATTCTTCTCTCTTCCATGGTCATTTCCTTGAAGGAGACTCAAGTATGACAAAAGTTACACTTTCCCATTTCATGGAATGGTTTCATAGTTGTTTATTTGAGTAAGTCCAACACCATTATTTGCATGCACGTTGTTAGCCATTAGAAGTCAAAACCCACTCATCAGAAGTTAGGATAACTAGAAGAAAGAGTAAACAATTCATATGCAGAGCACTATCACATTGGCTAACCTGAGTAGGGTGCTATCTGACTCACTGTTAACCATCTAGTACCCTAACATCACAAGCAAGGTGCCAAGAATGCATAGCACCAAGAACACAGAGGGCAGTCTACCCATGCAATTCTTGCTGCTTCAGAGTACAGATTAGTGTTCAGGGCATGGAAAAAATAGCTAGTAACTTTCAAAAAAAAAAAAAAAAATTTCTGCTATAGGCTGAGTGTTTCTGTCCCACCTACACTCCAGCCCCCCAAATGAAATCCCATACTGAAATGCCCAATGCGATAGTGTTAGGAGGTGGGGCCTTTGCAAGGCACTTACGTCATCAGGGTAGAGCCCTCATCAGTGGGGTTAGTGCTCTTAAAAAAGAGATCCCATAAAGCTCCCTCTCTCCTTCCACTGTTTGAGGACTAAGATTTTTTCAGACACAGTTTTGTGATTGATCAGTACTAATCTTGACAGCCTTAAGCCAAATATGCATGTTTCAGAATACAACCTGAAGACAAACAGAAAAAAATATTCTTAATAATGTGCTAATGTATTATAGAAAATATTGCTTCTTTGTAGATAATGTAAAGTGGACTATAAACTAGTTCCATTTCTGGATGATCACAGTGGATTTGGAAGAGGTTAAAATAATGTTTGGGTGGCTAAGCTTTCTTTTTTTTAGCCATATGGTTAAAATAATGTTTGGGTGGCTAAGCTTTCTTTTTTTTTTTAGCCATATGGTAGATGGGTTGTGGAAATACTTCTGAGGTTCTCAGGCGATTAGGATCTGCCTAAGCAAGCTGACCTGACCAAAAGTTAATGCCACATCCACTAGATACGGTATTCGTGGTGCCTGGTACACATTCTACGTGGTCAATAAAGAATTGTGGACTAAAGAGATGAATGGATAGTTCTTGTACCAAAGGATGCAGCTGAGCGTATTTAAATAAGCATAATGAAAGTGACTGATATTTTCTCACCATTTAAGTAACATTATAGTCTTTAAAATAAAGAACTAAGGGAAAAAAAGTCATAGCACACTGATTTCTATGAAGCAACTTAAAATATCGTGGCCAGGGACCCTGACAAGGATAGTCCCAAAAGTTATGCATTCAGGTTTATGTTAGCATATTTCCTTCCCCTCATATCTTCTTATTAACTGAGCTGGGGACAGGAGTAGGGAGAGGGTGAAGTGCAAATTCAAAATGAGCTTCAGGAAGAGCAATAAAAATGATGAGCAGGTTGGATATATATATGATTATGAGGAAAGGCTAAGGGAATCAGGACTTCAGAGGTGAAAGAGAGAATGAGGAAAACTTAATTTTTTTCTTCAAGGATGTAAAAAGTTCCAGTGAGGAAGGCGCTGGCTGGCTGTTCTTTATTATCACAGAGGACAGAACTAGTAAAAAGAGGGATGCTTTATAGAGAAGCAAAGGAACTTCATGGCGAGGGCTATTAAATATTAGGCTCTATTACCAAGACGGGGGCAGGACAGGTCAGTGGTTCTCAAGTGTTGCTAATGGACCAGCATCATTAGCATCATCCTAAAGCTTGTAAGAACTGCCATTTCTACTGAATCAGAAACTCTGGGGTTGGGGCTCAGCAACAGGCCTGCTAACAAGCCCTTCAGGCTTGCTTTTGGCATAACCTGTTGTAAGAAACAGCTGACTCTCCACTTTGAAAGATAAAGTTAGCAGCTGTATAGAGATAGAGTTTGTAATCTGCAACAGTGAAAACTACCTCAAAGTAGAAGAAAATTCCTTTTGTTCCGGAAGTTATTGAAGATACTCCACAAAAAATGTCACTTTAAAAAAAATAAATAAAGAATTTAAAAAAACCTCACCAGCCCAATGTCAAAATTTTCAGGATGTAGTTGGGAGAGGTGGACAAACAGAATGATGATGATAATTAGGAATGTTCTTATGAAGTAGTTAATGAAGAAATGAGGACAAAAATCGTCTGTCCTAGAGAGGGCGCTGTAAACCAGACTCTATCATACCCCGCTCTAGAGATTGGAAAGGCTACAACCACAGTTTTTCTGGAAAAAAACTTGGCAATGTACATTAACAATCTTAAAAACGTTCTACCTTATTGACTAATTTAACCTAAGGGAACAATCAGAGGTGCAGCCTACAGTGTGGGTTACAATCTTATTTGTATTAGTGAAAAGCTTTAAGGCAATCCTTTAAAATTGCCTTCAGATTTTTTCTGTAAATTAGTCAAAGAAATAAAAGTGCCCGGTATATGAAAGATATATGTAAAAGAATAAATATTCGCATATTGCTTGTAGTGAAAACAAAAACAAAAATAAACCCCCAGAAACAATGGGAATGCCCATCATTAAGAGAATGGTTAAACTCTGGTAATCTCCACGTGGAATATTACGCTGATGTTAAAAAAAAACACGAATAAAATTTAAATTATTGCCTTGGGGAATTTCCATGATATATTGTGAAGCGATAAAAGATAAAGAGAAGAATACACGTTTTCATCAAAAACGATGACAACTTCTCCATATATGTGTACATGTTTATGATTATTAGAATGTATGAGTGTGGAAGCAAGCCAAAAACTGAGTTAAAAAATTATGGCTATGATACAACAAACATGTATAATAAGGTCCTGTTTATGTAAAATTATACAAATTTATGTATATTCATCTGCAGTAAGATATTTAAGTCAGTTTGCTAACAGTGGTTTTCTCGGTTGTAAGATTTAAGGTGATTTTTGCTTTATTCCTTATTTTACATATTGCTTGATTTCTTTGTATAATGAGCATGCAAAACAAAATGTACAACTTTTTTATTGTAAAAAAAAAAGTTTCATCAGTAGAAGTATAAAAATGAGCAGAATCTACAAGTTGTCATCATTTAGGAACTAGGCGGCAGAGGAAAAATTGTGCTGGAAAGTGTGAAAGACCAGATATGGCTTTTCTAGAGAAGTATTAGATCAGGCTCAGGAGAAAAGAAGTTGAGGAGAGCGTGGAGGAGGCAGCGGTTACAACACAGTGCGGGGCTGGTTTGTGGGTGGAAATGGGCCCTTCAGGTCCAGAACTGTATGCATTCTGAGAAGAAGGAATCCAGCGGTCTGAGCACCACTGAGACACTGGACTAACCCTGCTGGCGACCGGGGAAGGTCGGCATTGGGGTGTTTTCAGAGAGCTCTCCTGTTGAATCCTGGCACTAAAGTCCGTAAGACAGACAAGGAAAAGTAGGCCAGGTGGTCCCTGGCTCCTGAGTCCGCCCCCTTGCTCTAGTCCTAGGGCGCTGGTGAGGGGAGACTGGTTTCTCTTCTCATTCACTTGAAACGAATTTACATAAATAAACAACAACAATAATAATAAACAAACCAAACACCCTGTCATGGGCTTCCTTTTTAGCACTTACCATGGATTCTAGTTTCCCATTCGTTGTTGCTATGATCTTACAGGATGTAACATTTCAGTTAAGCCAATACCCAGTGATCAGTTTAGAAAGCACAATCAAGAAGTGATCAACGAGGATGCTAATTAAGTGTAGCCGAGGGGTCAGATAGCATTCTCTCAGAAAAGACCACACTCCAGAGGTAGCTAGCACAGGTCCTCCTGTCATCCACATCTCCATCAACAACAGATTGTTTCTAGATAGCATATTTTATGTCAGAAATAGGTTTCTATTTGCATAAAATGTAGCCTGTTGCTTAATGTAGGGAATATTAGAAATGAGCTGTCACTGGTGAAATTAAAGTATTTAGTATACATTGAATGTTTAATAAATGGCCTAAATAGGGTATAAGAACCCAGCAAGGCTCGTGACTGTACCCTTAGGAGTTGCACTTAAAAGGTCTGGTTTGTAGCCATGAACTGAAGATTCTGTCAGGTCATCAGGGTGACAGAATCCTGGCTCTGGAAACCTGGCATTGTCCTTGAATGAGCCTTTTATGCAAATTAGTGGTGAAAACATCTGAAAGGAAAGAGAGTGGAGGCCTTCTCCAATCTACAGACGTCGTATGAATTGTTTTTTAAAATACTTGCTTTGCTAATAGAATTTTATTTAATAGACATCTATTGGTCTGAGACTTGCTTTTGGCATAACCTGTTGTAAGGAAACAGCTGATTCTCACTTTGAACTGTTTTGGTGGCTACCATCATCTATGAAAGACCCTCAGAGGGTCAATAGGTCAGTTGGCAATACTT